>NW_003852421.1:1242034-1309062 GCF_000181295.1 Otolemur garnettii | reverse complement strand
TTCTATGAGTAGAATATGAATGTTTTGACATAATAACTAAGAAAGTTACATGAAGGCTATGTTAACCAGTTTGATGGAAGTGTCTTGGATTGTGTGTGAAAACACCACGCTGTACCCCCAAAGTGCATCAATGTACACAGTTACCATTCAATAAAAAAAAGAAACTAAAAAATAAATAAATAAATAAAAATAAACACATAAACTTTGGGGCACACACACACACAAAAAAAGAACCCCCTCTCTGGTCAATGGTGTCCCGCTTTACCAATGTTAAAATCTTGTCACCTTAAGAGAGGAGGGATTTGGTGCTGGAAGAATTTAGGAAACTTTTAATGTCATCATTGGATGACTGAGAATATTATGATCCAGGAAAGCTTAAAAACTATTCATCTAAGAAACTGCCTAGGAGAGGAACCACTAACCAGGAAAGAGAGTTGCCTTAGACCAGTGGTTCTCAACCTTCCTAATGCTGCAGCCCTTTAATATGGTTCCTGTGGATCGCAACCCACAGATTAAGAACCTCTGCCTTAGACACTGTGTGATGTTTTGCAGCTCATCTTAAAATGCTGCAGCTGGTCTGGAATTTTATGCGTACCTCTGGCACCTGTCAACGAACTCTAAGGCTAGCCTATTCAAGGAAATGAGGAGAAAGAGTGAAATAACTGTATTTAATGGTTACAGGTTTGACAGTCTATGTGGGGATTTTGACCTTAGCTAAATTGGAGAGTTGAATGGCTGTGCAGGAGATAAGCATGAAGTTAGCCCTGGCCTCTCCTTGTAATTCCTGGAAGTCTGTATAGTAATGATTGTATTTAATAAATATCTTTGCTAAGGCTGTATAATTATGGATGTCATAATCATTAATGTAATTTACCAAATGGCAGAAACTACTGCAGATCACTTGGTTCCTTAAAAGGAGTAGAGGATTGGTAGGAAATGCCAAAGCCCTCTTCTATTACAAACCAAGAAAACAATGAGGACATTGTTGTCAGACATTTGAGTGGAGAAAATAAAACAGAAAAAAATTCCTCTTCCTTAAAAAAAACCCAGAAAACAAAAACCTTTTTTTCTGATTGTAAAAATAGCACACAGCCATTGTAAAAATGTAATAAAAGTAAAAAGAAGAAAAATTTAAAGAAGAAGAAAATAAATGTCAGCCATAATCCCAACGCCCACATGTAATCATTACAAACATTTTAATGTATTTTTCATCTTTTCTTATAAACATAATTTTTTATATGTTTGGGAATCATATTGTGTATAACATTTTATATCCTAATCTTTTTTCACTTAGTATTATAATTAAGGTCTTTTCCACTATTATTAAATATTCTCTGAAAACACGATTGTAATAGTTTTTTTCCCTTTCTTTAAAAATGCTCCTTCAGTACAAATATCATGGTACATGTAAATTATGTTTTTGTGTTTTCAAGATATATTATTAGTTTTATGTTTAAATGCAATCACAGAAACTGAGCCTTTCTCTCTCTTTCTTGTCTCTTTTGTATAGATCTTTTGGTAGAAGCTTTCTTAAATAATCTTAACTAGCTCTTCAGTTAATTAACTGACCTTCTATTTATTCTATTTATCCATGGCCATGATGAATCCTTGTGGCTAGCAGACTGCTATAATATGCTAACAAATTTTTGCTCTCATGCTTGATTTTTATGCTTGTCAAGAGTTGACTGGGCTCAGCACCTATACCTCAACCGGCTAAGGCGCCAGCCATGTACACCTAAGGTGGCGGGTTCGAATCCCCAGCCCGGACCCGCCAAACAACAATGACGACTGCAACCAAAAAATAGCCAGGCGTTGTGGCGGGCGCCTGTGGTCCCAGCTACTTGGGAGGCGGAGGTAGGAGACTCACTTGAGCCCAGGAGTTGGAGGTTGCTGTGAGCTGTAATGCCACGGCACTCTGCCCAGGGGGACAGCTTGAGGCTCTGTCTCAAAAAAAAAAAAAAAAAAAAGAGTTGACTGAGCTTATTCCCAAACCTGTTTATGCCTTGTTCATACATATTAAAATAACTACATATTTTAATTATATATCACACAAATTAATAGAATCTGTATGAAAAGAATTATTATTTCCATGAACATAAGGTAGAATGCTTTAGAAATAACCTAATATCACTTAAAATATTTTTTATTTTAAGATAAATGTAGACAAAAATTAATCATTTCTATATATTAGTAATCTATAATTTGAGATTGAATTCTTTAAAAATAGTATTTAAAACATCTCTTAGCTTAAGCATAAATCTAACAAAACATGCACAGGATTTATATGGACTGGAAACTATAAAACGTAGATGAAATAAATCAAAGTTTTAAATAAAATGAAAGATACATCATCTTTGTTGAGTAGTAAAGTTGTCAGTTTTCCCGAACTATATCTATGCATTTAAGACAATTCCAAATAAATTTCTACCATATCATATATACAAAGTTGATTCAAAATTTAAGATGGAACACCAAAGGAATTAGGATAGTTAAAACAATTTTGAATTAAAAGAGTAAAGTTGGATTAATCACACCACTACAATAATCAAGAGAGTATAAAGTTGACAAAGGGACAGATCAGAACAACAGAATACAGTTTAGAAATAGACCCACACAATAGTGGCCAACTCACTTTTTTTACATTAAAAAAAAAGAGCTTTGTTCTATCTTTGTTCTTTTTATTCAAATTGTTTTGGCCATTTTAGAATTACTTTTTCTATTTCTTTGAAGAATGTCATTAGTATTTTGATAGAGATTGCATTGATTCTGTAGCTAGCTCTGGGGAGTGTGGTCATTTTAACAATATTAAATCTTCCAATCCATGAACATGGGATGTCCTACTTTTCTGTGTGTCTTCTTCAATTTTTTTAATCAGTATTTTATAGTTTTTCTTGTAGAGATCTTTTACCTCCTTTGCTAAATTTTTTTCTAGATATTCTTTGTAACTATTAAAACTGAGATTACTTTCTTGATTCATTTTTTGGCTAGTTCATTGTTGATATATAGAAATGGTATTGATTTTTGGATGCTGATTTTGTACCCTGCAGTTTTACTAATTTGCATCTAAATTCTAAGATATTTTTGATGCCATCTTTAGGTTTTTCTAATATAAGATCATGTCATCTGCAAACAGGGACAACTTGACTTCTTCTTTCCAACTGGGATGCCCTTTATTTCTTTCTCTTGCTTGATTGCTCTGACTAGGACTTTTAGTATTATGTTGAAGAAGAGTGGTAACAATAGGCTTTCTTGTCTTGGCCTAGTTCTTTTTTTTTTTTTAATTTTCTCTTGATTTTTATTTTTTTATGAAATCATAAACACATAGATCATGTATACATTAATGCATTTATGGGGTACAATATGCTGATTTCATATAGAATTAGGAATGCTTACATTGCACTGGTTAATGTATACCTCATCTCATTTACTTAACTATTATGTTAAGACATTTATACTCTATACTTAATAGATCCGACATGTACCCTTGCAATATGCACCAAAAGTGTGATCCCACCATTCACCCTCCCTCAGTGTAGTTCTTTTTTCTTTTTCTTTTTTTTTTTTTTTTTTTTGCAGTTTTTGGTTGGGGTTGGGTTTGAACCCACCACCTCCAGTATATGGGGCTGGTGTCCTACTCCTTGAGCCACAGGCACCACTCCCTCAGTCTACTTCTTAAAAACCTTTCAGCTTTTCCCCATTCAGTATGATGTTAGTTGTGAGTTTGTCATATATGACCTTTATGACATAAAGGTAAGTTTCTTTTACACCTAATTTGTTGAGAGTTTTTATCAAATGGGGCATTTAATTTTGTCAAATACTTTTTCTGTATTTAGTGAGATGATATATGATTTTTGCCATAGTTCACTGGTTGATGTGATGTATTGTATTTATTGATTTGCATACATTGAACCATGCTCATATCTCTGGGATAAAGCCCACTCGATATGATATATTATCTTTTTTTATGTGTTATTAGATTCAGTTTGCTAGTATTTTGTTGAGGACTTTTACATCCATGTTTACTGGGTATTGGCCTATAGTTTCCTTCCTTCCTTCCTTCCTTCCTTCCTTCCTTCCTTCCTTCCTTCCTTTCATAGTTGTTTTTGTTTTTATGTCCTTATCTAGGTTTGTTTTCAGGAAAATACCAGCTTTATATAATGAATTTAGTATAATCACCTTCTTTTCAATTTTCTGGAATAGTTTAAGAAGAAATAGTATTAGTTTTGGGCGGCACCTGTGGCTCAAAAGCGTAGGGCGCCAGCCCCATATGCTGGAGGTGGTGGGTTCAAACCCATCCCCAGCCACAAACTGCAAAAAAAAAAAAAAAAAAAAAAAGAAAGAAAGAAAAGAAAAGAAAAGAAATAGTATTAGTTCTTCTTTAAAAGTTTGACAGAATTCATCAGTAAAGCTATCTGGTCCTATAGTTTTCTTTGATGGGAGACTTTTTGTTACTGATTCAATCTCATTGCTAGTTATTGGTCTGTTCAGGTGTTTTGTCTCTTCTTGGTTCAATATTGCTGGGTTGTATGTATCCAGGTATTTATCCATTTCCCTTAGGTTTTCTAGTAGTTGATTGGCATGATCTCTAATGCTTCTTTGGATACCTATGGTATTAGTTGTATGTCTCCTTTTTTGTCTCTGGTTTTATTTAATTGGGTCTATTCATTTTTTTCTCAATTAGTCTAGCTAAAGATGTCTTTTCAAAATGCAAAAAAAAAAAAACTTTTGTATTTCTGACTTTGTTTTTTAGAGATGGGATCTTGCTCTATTGCCCCAGCTGGAGTACATTGGCATAATCATAACTCATTGCAACTACAAACTCCTGGGCTAAAGCAATTATCCTGTCTCAACCTCCCAAGTCATTGTAGTTACGATCACATGCCACCACACACAGCTAATTGTTATGCTTTTTGGAGACAGGATCTTGCTATGTTGCCCAGGCTGGTCTCAAACTCCTTACCTTAAACACTAATTCCACCTCAGCCTTCTGAATCACTGGGAATTCAAGTGTCATTGATATTTTGTATTTTTTCTCAATATTATTTATTTCTGTTCTAATCTTTATTATTTTTTCCTTCTGAATGTCTTCATTCACAGGAAAATGATTTTTTTTTTGAGACACAGTATCACTTTATTGCCCTCAGTAGAGTGCTGTCACGTCACAGCTCACAGCAACCTCCAACTCCTGGGCTTAGGCAATTCTCTTGCTTCAGCCTCCCGAGTAGCTGGGACTATAGGTGCCTGCCACAATGCCCAGCTATTTTTTGTTGCAGTTTGGCTGGGGCCAGGTTTGAACCCGTTTCCCTCCATATATGGGGCCAGTGTCCTACCCACTGAGCCACAGGCACCACCCAAGAAAATTATCTTTAATGTTCATGCATTTGTACAGTTTTAAAAGTTCCTCTTGTAATTAATTTCTAGTTTTATTCCATTATGGTTAGAAAAGATACTTGAAATTATTTAAATTTTGAAAATTGTTTTCCAACTTGTTTTGTGGTCTAATATATGATCATCCTGGATGATGTTCCATGAGTTGATGAAATGAATGTTCACCTTGTAACTATTGTTATGGAATTTCTCTCTGTTAGACCCCTTTGGTCAGTAGTGCAGTTTAAATCAAATATTTCTTAGTTGATTTTCCATGTAGATGATCTATTTAATGCTGACAGCAAAGAGTTGAAGTCCACAACTACCCAACTATTATTATATCAGAGTCTATCTCTTTATGTATATCTAATAATATTTGCTTTAAATATCTGCGTGCTCTAGTCTTGGGTTCACAGGTGCTTATAATTGTTATATTCTCTTGCTAAATTGATCCCTTATCATTATATGAAGACCCTATGTGACTCTTTTTACAATTTTTGACTTAAAGTCTGTTTTATTTGATGTAACTATAGCTACTCTTGCTCATTTTTTTATTTGCATTTGCATGGAATATGTGTTTTCATTCCTTCATGTTCAGTCCACACGTGTCTTTGCAGGTGAAGTGAGTTTGGGGTAGGCAGTATATAGTTTGGTCTTCTTTTATAGTCCCTTCAGCCAGTCTCTTTAAATGGAAAACTTTCTCCATTTATATTTAAGGTTACCATTGATGTGTTGGGGCTTACTCCTGCCATTTTTTTTTAATTGAATGGTAACTATGTACATTAATGTACTTCTGGGGTACAGTGTGGAGTTTTCACACACAAACCGAAACACTTCCATCAAACTGGTTAACATAGCCTTCATGTCATTTTCTTAGTTATTATTTTAAAACGTTCACATTCTACTCTTAGAAAGATTCACTTGTACCCTTGTAAGATAAACCTCAGAAGTGATGCCTCTAATCCCCCTCCCTCCACCTATTCCCCCCTCCCTGTATTCTTAGGCTGTTATTAGGTTATAGCTTTCATATAAAAGGTATAAATTAGTTTCATAATAGGGGTGTGTACATTGGATATTTTTCTTCCATTCTTGTGATACTTTGCTAAGAAGAACATTTTCCAGCTCCATCCATGTGAACATGAAGGACATAAAGTCTCCATCTTTCTTCCCTGCCATTTTCTTAATTGGGGTGGGTGGTTTTATTTATTCTTTATTTATTTCTTCCTGTTATTGTTTATCTGTGAAGTTTGGTTGTTTTCTGTAGTAATATTTTGATTATTTTCTCTTCCTCTTTTTGTACCTGCTTTACCAATGAGGTTTAAGGTTTATATGCTAATGTTTTCATGAGGACAGATGTCGTCATTTTGCTTCTAGATATAATATGCCTTAGCGGTATTATATCTAGAAGTAGTGGTGTTCTTGTTAAGGTAGATCTAGTGGCGATAAATTCCCTGTTTTAGTTTGTCCGGAAAAGACTTTATTTCCCCTTCATTTCTGAAGAACAGCTTCAGTAGGTGTAGTATTCTTGGGTGCCTTTTTTTTTTTTCTTTCAGCACTTTGGACATATCATCCCATTATCTCCTGGCCTGTAAGGTTTCTGCTTAGAAACATGCTATTAGTCTGATGAGGATTCCCTGATACTTTTCTTTTACTGTTTTTAGAATTCTCTCTCTTTGTCTTTTGACAAATGGGCTATAATGTGTCTCAGAAAGGGACTTTTGGGATTGAATCTATTTAGGGACTTAGGAGCTTCCTAGATCTGGATAGCTGTATCTCTCCCAAAATTTGGAAAGTTTTCAGCTATTGTTTTATTAAATAGATTTTGTATGCCTTTTCCCATTTCTTCTTCTTCTTAAAGTCCCATAATGTGAATATTCATTTACTTTATGTTGTCCCCACAAATGCTGAAGGCTTTCTTTGTTTCTTTTTATTTTTCAATTTTTATTTATTTGTTCATTTGTTTATCTGTCTGTCTGGCCCATTTCAAAAGGCCAGTCTTGAAGTTCAAAAATTCTTTCTTCTTCTTGATTTTTGTCTGCTGTTGAAGCTCTTAATTATATTTTTTATTTTGCTGAGTAAATTCTTCACCTCTAAGATTTCTGTTTTGTTTTTTAATAATGTTTATCTTTGTTGAATTTCTTATTTAAATCATGATTTTTGTCCTAATGTCATTGAATTATTCTCTGGAGTCTCTTGTATCTTATTAAGTTTCCTGAAGACCATTTTGAATTCACTTTCTGACATTTTGTAAATTTTCTCTTTTGGGGATCTGTCATTGGAGAATTATTGTGTCACTTTGGAGGTGTTATGATAAAGGTTTTTTACAAATGCTGCTGACATTTTGTAAATTTTCTCATTTGAGGGTCTGTTATTGGAGAATTATTATGTCACTTTGGAGGTATTCATGTTAAAGATTTTTTTCATATTTCTTGTGTTCCTATGTTGATATCTACACATTCGGCAGCACAATCACCTCTTCCAATTGTATGGAGTAGCTTTCATAGGGAAGGACTTATTCTAGTAGATGGTTAAAGCGTTGGTCAGGTAAGGTACATTGGCTTCGGTTCTGAGAAAACATAATAGTATAGTCTCCATGCAGTTTCATCATCCATGTTAGCAATATAAACTGTTAGTGGCGAGATTGTGGGAGTTTGTAGTAGTGGTGACAAGACTTTTCCAGGAGTGGGCTTGTCACAAGCCAAAGGTGTGTATGTGCATACTGGAGTGGGCATGCTAGGCTTTTTCTATTACTCAGTACTATTATGAAACCAATATATAATCACCCACACTTTCACACAAATGATAAAATACAATTATAGCCCAGAAAGAAGGAAAGAAGAGGAGGCGAGGGGAGGGGAGGGAATGCAGGTGGCTGGGTGGAGGGAGGGCTGAGTGTGTAGGCATATGGTGGGTCATTTGGCTCAGGGACTGGCTCATAGGGGTGAATCCACTGAGCTGTGTCTATGGTTGGGGCATGGATGCATGGAAACTCAGTAGCTTCGGGATGTTTCTGGCAGGGTGAATCTTTTGGACTATTTCTCTAGCCAGGGGCAGTGGCCAACAAGTTTTGGGCAAAAAAACAGTTCAATGGAGAAAGGATAGTTTTTCAAAAAATATGTTAAAACAATTGGATAACTACATATGAAATTATAAATTTTGACCTATTCTCCACATCTCATATACAAAAATTAACTCAAAATGGACCTAAATGTAAAACTATAAGCCTTCTAAAAAGAAAACATAGAAGAACATTTTTGTGACCTGGGATAGGCATAGAGTTCTTAGACATGACACCAAAAGTGTGATCCATAAAAGAAAATGTGGATAAACTGGACTTTAAAAAAGTTAAAAAAACATTCACTTAGAAAAAAATATTGTTAAAGGAATGAAAAATTAAGCTATAGACTGGGGGGAAATGCTAGCAAGTCATATGCTAACAAAATATTGAGAATATAAAAAGAATGCAACAATAAGAAAATAACAATCCAGTTTAAAAATGGAGAAAATAAATGAGCAGACACTTCACCAGAGAGACTATAAGGATGAAACATATGAAAAGAGGTGTACCACCATTGGCCATTAGGGAAACCCAAATTTATTTATTTTATTTTTTTATTAGCTCATAACTGTGTACATTATTGCATTTATGGGTTACAAACTGCTGATTTTATATACAGTTTGGAATGCTTACATCAAACTGATTAACATAGCCTTCACCTTGCTTATATTTAATTGTGGTATTCAGACATTTATACTCTACTCTTAATATATTTGACATGTACCCTTGCAATATACACAGAAGGTGAGATTCTCCTGATTACCCTCCCTCCACCCAACCACCCTCCTTCTCTCCCCTCACTTCCTCTTCTCTCCTTCTTTCTGGGCTATAATTGTGTTTTATCATTCATATGAAAGTGTGGGTGATTATATATTGGTTTCATAATAGTACTGAGTACATCGGATATTTTTTCTTTCATTCTTGAGATACTTTTCTAAGAAGAATATGATCCAGCTCCATCCATGTAAACATAAAAGAAGTAAAGTCTCCATCTTTTTTACCCAAATTTAAACTATAACATGATACCATTAAACACTTATTGGAATAGCTAAAATTAAAAATGCTGGTGATACTGAGTGCTAGTATGAATCAGAACAACTGAAACCCTCCTGTATTACTGGTGAAAGGGCACTCAGGAAATGAATTCAGCTGTTTCTTATAAAATTAAATATATACTTAATTATAATCCAGCAACATCACTCCTAGCTATCTACCCTATAAACATGAAAACTTATGTTCTTACAAAAATATGTACATGAATGTTTATAGTAGCTCTATTCATAATAGTCACAACTGGAAATAACCCAAATGCCCTTCAATGGGTGAATGTATAAACAAATCATGGTAGTCATACAATGGAATCTTACCCCACAATAAAAAGAAATAAATTATTGTAGTGTGCAACAACTTGGAAAATCTCAAAGACATCATACTAAGTAAAGAAGCCAGGGTCAAAAAGTTACACACTCTATAATTCCATCATACAATATTCTTGAAAGACAAAATTATAGTGATGGAGATCAGAACAGAAGTTGCTGGGGGGTTTGGATTGGAGGGAAGGGATCACAATAGAGGAATAGTATAGGGGGATTTGTGGAACAATGGAACTTTTTTGTATCCTGATTATGATGGTGATTACATGAAAGTGTTAAAATTTATAGAACTGTATACCAAAACCGTATAAAAGGTACATTTTACTGTATGATAATTTAAAAGTAAGATTTTGGATTAGGTGTGCTTGGGGACAATTATAAAAGATGAAAGGAAAATCTTAAATGTTACAAATCTAGAAGGTTTCTGCACTCAGATTATTTTGAAAGTCTGTAAATTCTAGTTCCGCTTGCAAGATACTGAAATAGTCATGAAAAACATATTATGGATCTATCTCATTCAAGAGTTAATGAGGGATTCCAATTAATAGACCATACAGGAAGAAAAGACTTTGGCTCTACATCAAGATTCCTGAACACGCATTTATACATTTTAAATTAAAATAGATTATTATCATTATTTTTTATAATTCCCTACTAATTTCAATTAACCGTTTAATTCATAATCTTATTGGATAAGAATTCTATGAGACTTTCTACAGTAATTATTTACTTTTTTAAAGTAAACCCACAATCTATTCATGTGAAACATAGGCAGTACTTGGGTTACAAATGAGAGTTTCTATAGTTTAGTTCTTAAGTTAAATTAGTATGTAAGTTGGAACACATACATTTACCTATTACCTGTAATAGCCTCCATTCATAAGTGTGAGTTTTATGTAGGTCAGGTGTTTGTACCTCAGGAACTGCATGTATCTTTATTTTGGAATAAAAGTTCTTAACAGTATTTTACTACATCTTACCCTCATCTTAAGACAAGGAAAGTTGGGTTTTAGGTTTACAACATTTGGATGCAAGTGGATTCCATTAATGAGACATAATATTGCTTAAGGAGACAAGGTGAAGACCACCCAATGTTTATCTCTAGTTTAGTGCCTTTGTTACTATGCAACAAGGTTAGGACAATGGGTTTGGGTTACTTTATTGATTTAATTTCCCAGTATTCAAACTTATTAGTAGGAGAAGTCTCTCTACCCCCTCGTATCAAATTATCACTTAGCATTCCAACAGTTAAATATCAACCCAAATGGATAGTTGTGATAGCATTCCTACACTAAACAGAAAAAAAAGAAAAACTGTCAAAGATGGACAAAATTAAGTCACTTATAGTCATCAAAGTCTGTTCTCATCCACACGGTCACTCCAGATCATCTCTGTTGTAGCCACTGTAATAGCAGAGATAGTGAATAAATAAGGATGGTGTTTCCATGCAGGAATTCCTTCCTGGCATTTCTCAGGAAATGTATACATTTTTCTAAATCCCAAGAAAAATCAACCAAAAAATTGGGAAAACTAGAAAAAGGTGTCATTACTCTCCCACAAATGGAGATGTTACTTAAAGGTATCTACTGGAGTCAAGCGAGGGCTGACTCAAAGGGGCAAGGTTGACATTTCTGGGACAGGAGCCACTGGTTTCCTCTGTCAGAGCTGCCTCTAGCTGTTGCCTGTGTTCATGGCTCATCTGCTGCTAGAGGTGAGTCATTCTACTAGATAAAATAAATATTGAAAATTTTGTTTGAATTGAATACTTTACACAAATCCTTTAAGTAGCATTCTAAGAAATAAAAAGTTTTAGGAGCAAAATTAGTTCTTTGACAATGTCAAAAGCAGTTCTGTGTAGTGCTGTTAACCTTGCTAGGAGATCCAAGTGTTACATCATTCAAATGCTACTACCCAATGTGTGCTGGCATTTGCCAGTGTTTACAAATTCTCTGTAGCTGCACTGTCTGGTACAGTAGCCACTGGCCATGTCTGTCTACTTAATACTTGAAATGTGACCAGTCCAGAGATGTGCTAGATTTTTGTAGAATGAGTATGAATTAAAAGATGCATAATGTTTCATTAGTAGTCTTTATATTGATTCTATATTGAAATAACATTTAGAATATATTGTTCTGAATAAAAGATATCATTTTTTTTAGAGGTTTCATTTTGTCACCCTCTGTAGAGTGCTGTGGCATCACAGCTCACAGCAACCTCCAGCTCTTTGACTTAGGTAATTCTCTTGCCTCAGCCTCTCCAGTAGCTGTGACTCTAGGCACCAGCCACAACACCCAGCTATTTTTTTGTTGCAGTTTGGCTGGGGCCAGGTTTGAACCAGCCACCCTCGATATATGGAGCCAGCACCTTACTCACCGAGCCACAGGCACCACCCAAAATATACCCTTTCTTTTTAACTTTCTTTTGGTCTATGCATTACAGCTTTTTTGTAAATACAACATGTTTTACTTATGAAACATGTTTTCAGATATTCATAATAATGAGTAAGGACTATAAAGAATGTTGAAATTATTTTAATTTGTGGTACTTTAAAATTCTTATGTGTAATGTCTGTTAGGAACTTGACCACATTAGTTAAAAGTAGCAGCTTTGAGGTACAATATTTACATTTCTTTCCTATTGACTTTCCCATATGTGATGTAAAGGTAATAATAAGTATTATAGTGCTGAGAGTATTTTTAAAAAATAATTCAAGACACTTTGGGAGGCCAAGGCAAGTGGATCATCTAAGCCCAGGAGTTTGAGATCAGCATGAGCCACAGTGAGACCCTGTCTCTAAAAATTGTGGGACGTTATAGTGGGCACCTGTAGTCCTAGCTACTTGGGAGACTGAGGTAAGAGGATCACTTGAGCCTAAGAGTTTGAGGCTGTTGTGAGCTATGATGCTATAGCACTCTACCACTCTACTGAGAGTGAGAAAGTAAGACATTATCTCAAAAATAATAATAATAATAATACAAAGCATCACTCCTCCTCCTGAGCTTCTTCAAGGTTCCTGGAAGCTCCATGATCTCCTTGGCTCTAGGCTCAGTACCTGAATTTACCAGGACCCACCCTATGCCCTACGAGGCAGATGAGGCTCTCAAGCCTGAGCATCTTTACTCCACTTCAGTAAGATGAACAGTTAACAATTAGAGTTCTAGCCAACCTAGACCAAGGTACCTGCTATGGACTGAATGTATCCTCCCCAAATTCATATGTTAAAACTTAATCCTCAATGTTATGACATTAGAAGGTGGGGCCTTGGGAAGGTGATTAGGTCATAAGGGTGGAGCCCTCATGTATGGGATTAGTGCCCTTGTCAAAAGACATTCGAGAGCTGGCTTCCACTCTCTTAGCTATGTGTGGGTAGCAGAAGATGCCCCCTGCAAACAAGGAAATGAACCCTCTACAATGGGATATCATTTTATAAGATCAGACTTGAAAAAATTAAGAGGGGAGATTATGGGACCTTGTCACCTTGACACCAGACACCAAGCCTGTCTCCTGTCAGTGCCTTGATCTTGGAATACCCAGCCTCCAGAACTGTGAAAAATAAATGTGTGTTGTTTAAGCCACCCAGCCTGTGATAATGTGTTGTAGCAGCCTGAACTGATGACATATCAGTATTCCCTGTGCTCTGTATATACATGTAGCATGAAATAGGTACTTTTACTACTCTACAGACAGGCAAATGGAGACATAAAGAAGTTAGTGAACTTGTGTTTTAGATGATCCAGCTCATGGGTGGCAGAGCCTGGATTCAAAGTAGGCAGTCAGTTCAATTCTAGAGTCACTGGGATTTTTCTTCCTTTCTTTTCCCCTTTTCTTCTTCTCCCTTTCTCCTTCCCACCTCTTCTCCCTTCCTACTTCTGTTCCTTCCTTCCTTTCTTCTTCCCCCTTCTCCTTTTCCTCCCCCTCTCTCCATCCCTCCTTTATTTCTTCCCCACCTTTCTCTTTCTCAGAGCCTTTAAGCTGAGCTAAACATCCCCTAATTCAGGCCCAGCTACTACTGGCTACTGGGGTCCATGCCAGGCCTCCTGTGCCCCTTCACTTATGCATTCCCAAGAGCCTCCAGCCCTTTTTACTCTTTCCTCTCCCCACAGGCAGCTGCTTTCAGGTTCACACTGCATTTCTTTTGTTTATATGCTTGCAGAATGCACATGTGCCTCAACTGTCTGTGTGCAAGCAGAGTAAGGTAAAGTACCCTCCTGCAGGTTTGCTGAGAGGAAGAGATGATCGTGTACTAGAAATACACCTCTCCTGCCTCCAGCACTAGATAAAGAGTTCATCGGCATTCAAGGTCCCATAATCTCCCTTCTTAATTTTTTCAAGTCTGATCTTGTAAAATCACATCCCATTGTAGATTTATTTTGCATTTCTCTAACAGTTTTAATATATTATTTATTTGCCAGCCTTTTGGGATTCTTCTTCTGAAAGTTCCCTGTTCATATCCTTTGCCTATTGTTTTCCGTTGTGGTTGCTATCTTATACTTGCTGACTCAAAGGCCCTGGAACAGTTTGTTGGCTGAGGTTGACTCTGCAACTGCTGACACTTCAGCATATTAGAGTGTGGTTGCTCAGTCTGTACAACCTGGTCCCGCTAAACCCCCCTCTGGCTGGCTTTGGCTTCTCCTCTGCCTTTATTTCTCACCAACCCTCCCCCCGAGCTTCTTTGTGGTTAGTATGTGGAATATTTTTTATTTATAAATAGCATGTACCTAAGGAGAAGCAATGGTAGAAACCTGCCTCAGAGGGCAATAAGGGACTACCTTGACTGTGGGGAATTTAAAAATGATGACACGAAGCAAGGATCTGCTATTTTTTATCACCATGAGCAGCAACTCTAAGCAATGCAAGGGATGATACGCTCCTCCCAGAACAAAAGTGCTTTTCTGGTTGTTCTAAGTTCTAATCATTTGCTGAAGTGACTATTGAATTTAATGATGTACGTGTAAGCTTTAAATTGACACATTTCTTTTACTTATCCTTGAATAGATTTTTTTTTTGTACATTGAAGTTAATTTGGAGTACTCTTAGCTGTTATCAGACCCCAACATAACACATTCCTTTTGAAAGTAGATTCATAAAGGTTTGGACACTAGATTTGAATTAAACAAGAATAGCTCAGTGATTGTAAAAATGAAAAAATAAAAACTGCATTACTTCTATTCTTTTACTCTGTGTGATCACTTGGAATTTTTACTTGCCTTTGACATTTCTGGAATTTATTGTGAAGTGGAATATTTACAACTCATTGCCAAATTTAGTCTCATGTTTAAGAATTTTTTAGGCATATACCTGCTGTTTTATGTGAAAGAAGCTTTTCAAAAATAAAATTAATAAAAATTGTTCTTTCATAGGTGAAGATAGATTGGCGAAGTTTACTAATACTGCTATTTTTTTAAATGTATTTTTCTTACATATACATGTGTATATTAGGTTTCCACTTTTGCCTTCACAGAATTAAAAAGGCTAAATTTAATGACAATAATGATATTTAACATAAGGACTGAGAACAAAAACCTCATAAAGAATGAAAGAAGATAAATACATTCAAAAAAGAAATCAGATGATTGCTGCAATGAAATATTAGACAATAATAATAGTAATAATGCAAAGAAAGTAACATTCCCATTGTCAGATAGAAGTATGTCTATTATAGAATACTTTGATACATTTCTTTTACTTATCCTTGAATAGATTTTTTTTTGTATAAATAACTTCTTCTTATTTTGTTTTGTCCAAAGTCTCAAAAAAAAATTGCAACTAATATTTATAAGTAAAAGTAAAAGATAATTTCAAAAAAACAGATCATGCCAAATCTTATAGACAATAGAAAAAGAAATACTTCAAAATTATTCTACTTAATCTGGATACACCTGATATTAAAATTGGAGAAAATATATTATTATAAAAGGTAAATTACAAATATATTTCACTTATAAATGAGGATGAAATATGATAAACAACATATTAACATGTTGAATTAAAAATTAATGTTTAAGTAATGTACTTTGGTCAAAATTAAATACAATTTATATTATATGAGAATTAGTCACTATTTTCTTTTCTTTTTTTTCCCTTTTTTTGAATACATAATCATTTACTACTTGTTTGTTACAGAATACACAAGACAAAATACAAATAGCAAACAAATTTTTTTTCCTTGTTATGTTTTTACCAAAGTCTAAAAAAAAGACAACTAATATGTATAAATAAAAGTAAAAAAAATTTCTAAAAAAAAAAAAATAGATCACACCAAGTCTTATAGGCAGTAGAAATAGAAATACTTCAAAATCATTCTACTTAGTCTGGATATCCCGATAGTAAAATTAGAAAAAATATATTATTATAAAGGGGAAATTACAGACATATTTCACTAATGAATAAGGATGCAATATGATAAACAACATATTGACATGTTGGATTAAAAATTGATGTTTAAGTAGTATACATTAATCCAAATTAAATCCAGTTTGTGTGAGAATTAGACATTATTTATATATATATATAATATTTTTTTTTTTGCCCACACCCCCTCGCTCCTTCTCAGTCTGATCTCCCCTTCCCCCATACCCCACCATCTGCTTCAGGAAATGAATAGAAAACCTGCAAATGAAACCAACAACTAACAGCCACCTAATCTTCGATAAACCAAACAAGAGCATTCACTGGGGGAAAGATTCCCTATTTAATAAATGGTGCTGGGAGAATTGGATATCTACATGTAAAAGACTGAAACTGGACCTGCACCTTTTTCCACTCACAAAAATTGATTCAAGATGGATAAAGGACTTAAATCTAAGGCATGAAACAATAAAAATTCTCAAAGAAAGAATTGGAAAAACACTGGAAGATATTGGCCTGGGGAAAGACTTTATGAGGAAGACTGCCACAGCAATAGCAACAATAGCAATACTGAACAAATGGGATCTTATGAAGCTGAAAAGTTCCTGTACAGCAAAGGAGACAATAACCAGAGCAAATAGATAACCTGGGATAATGGGGAAGGATATTTGCATATTTTGAATCTGACAAAAGTCTAATAATCAGGATTCATGCAGAACTTCAATTAATCTACAAGAAAAAAACCAACAACCCCATACATCAATGGAGAAGAGAGATGAACAGAATCTTCTCTAAAGCCAATAGGCGAATCGCTACTAACTATATGAAAAAATGCTCTTCATCTCTAATTATTAGAGAAATGCAAATTAAAACCACCCTGAGATATCATCTAACCCCAGCGAGAATGGGCTATATCACAAAAACTCAAAATTGTAGATGCTGGCGTGGATGTGAAGAGAAAGGAACGCTCTTGCACTGCTGGTGGGAATGCAAACTAATACAACCTTTTTGGAAGGAAGTATGGAGAAACCTTAAAGAACTCAACCTAGACTTCCCATTTGATCCTGCAATCCCACTATTGGGCATCTATCCAGAAGAAAAAAAAAAAAACTTTTACTATAAAGACACTTGTACTAGGTTGTTTATCACAGCCCAATTTACAATCACTAAAATGTGGACACAGCCTAAATGTCCTTCAACCCAGGAATGGATTGGTAAGCTGTGGTATATGTACGCTGTGGAGTATTATTCAGCCATCAAAAATGAAGATTTTACAGGATTTGTAGTAACCTGGATAGAGGTGGAGCACAATATTCTTAGTGAAGCATCACAGGAATGGAGAAGTAAGAATCCTAGGTATTCAACTTTGATATGAAGACAATTAATGACCACTAATACTGCTATTTTGATGAAGTCATTGATAAATTTGTATGAGCTAAGTCTCAAAATGGAAGCTGCAATGTTATTATTTATTGTCATAATAGACTAATATGCAGATAAATGTTTTCATTTTCTTAGAGTGCTAAACTATTACTATTTCCTGTTTGTACTATGGTATATTAACCTATTTTTTAATTGGCATGATTATAAAAATTCAATAAAACAAAAATTTTATTGTGTTTTTTTCTGACCATTATTATTCATTTTGTGTCTTGAATAGTACTGAAAATAATTTGAGTCACATTAAAAATGATCTGCTTCAGGTATCAAATGGACCGGGTAGGCTACGTCTTATAAAACTCATATGGTGACATAGATCTCAGTCTCTTTCTTACTTTGTTTTGGGACTCTCTGCTTTCCAGGCTGATCCAGGGCTGCATGTGCACACCAGGTCCTGCTCCATACAGAACCCTGAGGGGACTTCCCCCACCTGCACCTCCACCAAGGTGGCTAAGTGTTTTTACTCTTCACCACCACAGGGAATTCTGTCTTTGCTCTGCTGGAATGTCACATATGCACAGACCAATGGCTGGGTCCATACCTCCTGCCACGAGTGCTGGATGAGAGCTTATTTACCATCAAGGTCCCATCATCTCACCTCTTAATTTTTTCAAGTCTGATCTAGTAAATTGACACCTCCTTGTAGATTTATTTGCATTTCTCATTTTAGTAACAGTTTTGAACATATTATATACTTGCTAGCCTTTCAGATTCTTGTTCTGTAAATTGACTGTTCATATCCTTTTTTCATTTTTTTTCCCTATGCAGCTGCTGTCTTTTACTTGTTGACTCAAAGGCTCTAGACATTGATCCTTTATTTTAGAAATTGCAAATACCTTTTCTCCTGTTGTCTTCTGTCTTTGATCACAGTGCCCTTCTTTAAATGGAAATTCTATCTTCATGCTTAGTCACTGAATGAAGATGTCTCTTCAGACTCTGTCCTTGCCTCCAAGACTGGACAAGTTGGGTCCTATGTACATTACATTACTGCTAATACTCATTCATTCAATATTTTTTCTGTGTTTTTGACTTTCCTTCATTAATTCTTTATTCAATAAAATATTTATTGAGCATCTATGTGCAGCCAGTATTATAGGCATTGGTAATACAAGAGTAAACAAATAGGCATGGTTCCTCTGCTTGCAAGATGGGAATGGAGAGACCAAATAATTAAATACATTGCATATCCCCAAGCTTGGAAGGGACCAAGATGACTTTCAGGAGGTGAACAAACAAATAAACTGAGGCACACCCATATAGTGGAATATTATTCAGCACTATAAAGAATCACACTATCAAACATGAATAGACATGGAAGAACCTTAAACGCATATTGCCAAGTGAAAGGAATCAACCTGAAAAGACTCTACACCATCTGATTTCAAGTATATGACATTCTTTTAAAGGCAAAACTATAGAAGATCAGGGATTGCCGAGGATTAAAGGGCAGAGGGACAAATAGGCAAAGTAAAGAGGATCGTTAGGGCAGTGAAACTACTCCATAAGGTGCTATCATGGTGGGTAATGTCATTATACATTTGTCCAAACTCAGAGAAGGTACCTTATACCAAGAGCAGACCCTAATGTAAGCCATGGGCTTTGGGTAATGATAATGCATCAATGTAGGGCCATCCATTGTGACAAATGTCCCACCCTAGTGTTGGATGTTGATATGTGGGGGCTGCGTGTGAACAGGGGAAGGGGCATAGGGGAACTCTCTGTAACTTCCTCTTCATTTTGCTATGAACCTAAAACTGCTATAAAAGTGAAATTAATTATAGAAGAGATATAATTTTATATATTATGTATGTATAAAATCCATCAGTTGGTGATAAGTGTTAAGGAAAAAAATTAAACAGGGAGAAAGGTGAAGGAAGAGTGATGAAGACACATTTTCAGGTGGTCAGAGAGAGCCCCTCTAAGGAAGTGGGGACCGTGAGAGCATCCAGGGGAAGGGCATTCCAGGCAGAGAGAGCAGCAGGGTCAGGGGTCCTGCGCAAGCTTTGTGTGTGTTCTGGGAACAGCATGCAGGGCCGTGTGGATAATTAGGCAAGAACACGTGCAACCTTATGTGGACTTTGGAGTTCGCTCTTCTCCTGATTGACATAGACATTCTTTCTTTAGTTAACACCTTCAGCTCAATCTTTCCTTTTAAAATGACTGTGCATTTCAGCTCTGATTTGTTATGTACTCACTTATGGTTTAAATGGGAAGCAATCTTAATTTATTCTTCAAGATCATCCCCTCCCCACCATCCACCAGTTACAGGATATTGGGAAGCTGAAGAAGATAAAAATCTATGAAAGAGATATATTAGTCCCTGTATAAATACAGAGCATGATCATTATAGGAATTGCACACGTCGACATCAAGAAGCCAGAAAGATTTTTATTTTTAATTAGCAGAGATAAGTCATTTGTAGCCAACTGAGAGTTCAATAACTCTTTTTGGTAGGATTGCTATGAGAGTTTGGAGAAATTAATCCTTTGAAAGCTGTGATTTTAGAAACAGAGAAAGAATAAAGGTTTCCTTAGCTCTAGCCCTGCCATTTCCAGAATAATTTAGTGCAGCATGCTATTGGTTCAAAAATGTCTTCAATTAAGAAAGACAAAACTTCCTATCCCAGATTAATCAAAATTCACTTTAAGTGACTTAAATTAGCAACAGGAAAGGAAGCTTCATCAACTTGAAAATTAAACTAAGCAACATTTGGTTTATTATTTGGAAGTGCAAGTCAAAGGAAAATGTAATAAAAATTTCTTAATAAAACAGCATGTGGTTTAGATTTCCTATTGCAAAATTCAATAACAAGAACGGTATTATAATGCATATCAAGCATCAGGGTTCAAAAGACTTCTCCCATGTGAGGCAGACAGTCAGACAGGTCATGATTTGGTCTCTTCCTTTGTCACAGGGGGATAGGATTTGTGGTTGTCCCCTTGAAAGCTAGTTTTCAGTAGTTGCACCCACCAGTACCTCCCTGCCCTGTGGCTTTGCTCATGTTGTTTTCTACATGGAAAAACCTTCTATCTCCTCATCATCTAGTTCTTTCCCGTTGGTCTTCATACCTCAATTCATTGTCACCTCCTTAGAAAGTCTCCTAACCTCTCCAACCAAGGTGCCACAGTCCCTCTATTTGTGGCCCTCATCACAAATGGCATTTACAGGGTAGAGTCCATGTCTTCTGTCCCCTCTGTATCCCCAGGGCTGGCACCTATTAGATGCTCAATGAGTATTTGTTGAATGACTGAATGATACAAGAATTTGTAAAGTCACTAGGAGGACAATCACTAGGAGGGCAATTGCCACTGAACTACTTGATTAGCAGGTGCAAAGCTCCAAAAGTGTCTTATCTGAGAGTTCTAGCTTTATTCTGATTGAAGCCAGGATCCTCAAATTTTCCTAATGACCACATGTTTTGGGTTTTCCTCAAGGTTTTTGATCTAAGTTTCGATACTGTCAGTGCAAACTTCAGTAAAAACTGCCTTGGAATGGCTCCTCCTTTTCTGATAAAAATCCCCCAAAGCCAGACTTCCCAAGGACACAGGATGACACTTCAACCAGGTCAAGTTTTGAGATCAGCTACTGGGAGGACCTGAATCCATGCTCCCCTGCTTGCTTTTACATTTGGCAGATGTTACCCTATCCACCTTCACCATCTCTGATCAAGGGTGACTAGAAATAAAGCAGAGAGGAGATGAGAGAGTCAGGGGAGGAAAGAAGTGCAGGAAAGAGAAATTCCAAGAATTATAATGGAATATTGCTCTTCTCTGGAATATTTTCTTCAGAATACCTGATATGCATGTAGAGTCAGCTCCTCACCTATTTCTTTTGTACATTTATCCTTCTGTCCAAAGAAACTCACCTTAGAGCTATTACTCTCTTAAGTATTTCTAAATATAGTTGTGATAAATATACTGTAAATTTCCCAATTAAAATGTTGTATGTATATTATAATAAATGGAACACCTAAGCCAACCAGAGGGAATATCACTGCTAAGATTCAGCTAAGACTTGGAATCAGAAGATTTCTGTCTGGTCCAGTATTTTCCTGACTATAATCTATAGACCATCAACATCAATGTCAACATCAATGGAAGTTTTCAAAAGCAGAATTTCTGGAAGTTACCCTAGGGTTCTTGTTTTCACTGTGTTTCCCAGGTGATTCTTACAAGCTCTCTGGTTTGAGAGGTGCTGATCTTGTCTGGCCCTCCTGTGTTATAGTGAGGACGATTGGCCACATTACCTAACTGGTGAGGGGCAGGGGAGAGACTGACTGAATCTCTGGCTGGGGGCCTTCCTCTATGATCACCATCAGACTCAGAGCTTTCAGTGAGGCCTGCCAGTGCTAAAAATAAAAGCTTACTTTCTGCAGATCTGCAGGAGAGCTGCTTCCTGCTCATACCATTCTGAAATCTCTGGGACTAAGCGTCTTAGCCAAGTGACTGGCCACAACACCAAAGGCTGGGTCACAGCAGGTCTCCAGCTAGAGGTGAATGGGTCTTTGAAACTGTGCTCCTGAAAGTGTTCCTGCCCAGCCCTTCATGGCCAAGGACACCCCAGGTGGAGGTTCAGAGGGGCAACTCACTTCAATGGAGCTTGAAGCACCGGGAGTGTGGGAAGGCCACGGACACAACAGCCTTTGGACAGCAGTTTTCCTATGTGATCAAAATAGTCTCCACCTCATCATTTGAGTTTAAATTTTTTTTTTTCAGATTTGCTGCAAAATTTCACAGCCTACCTGGAATGTCACTAGTATGTTTAGAGTTCAGGCCCTGCCATATCTTTGGGGTGTGCAAATCTCACACAGGTCAAGGAAAACCACCCTGGAGTGAAGGCTGCATGATCAATGCAGGCAGCAAAAATCCCATTGCCCTTTAGAAAGCAATTTATTTTTCTTTCCAGAACTGAGAGCTATGTTTACTGAATGTGAAGTCCTAAGTAGGAAGTATCACTTTTTCATTTGGGGGCTCAGGGGGAAGGAAACAGTTATTACTCAGAATAACTTTCCCATCTTAACCAAGAGTTTAACTGTAAAGGATGAACTTGAGAAGTCTCCCCTCCGGGAGCTGAGCTATTCATAACTCTACAAAGTACAGTGCGAACCCGGCAAAGGTCACCGTTATCCCCTCCTCCCCCTTCACCACCAGTGGTGTTGGTACAGAAAACTAGTCCCTGGGTAGGGACTGATTTATTTTAGTTGAGGTAAGATTACAAGTAGCATAAAGTCCTTCCAGAAAACAGTGAGTCCATCCATAAGGGGGATTGTGGGTAGGGGCTACTCTTTCAAGGGCAATGTCTGAATAGCTCAGTGCAATATCTAGGCCAAGCCCTGTTCATCTTTCTTTCTGGGTTTTTTTTTTTTTTTTTTTTGAGACAGAGTTTCACTATGTTGCCCTCGGTAGAGTACCCTGGCATCATAGCTCACAGCAACCTCAAACTCTTGAGCTTAAGCAATTCTCTTGCCCCAGCCTCCCAAGTAACTAGGACTACAAGTGCCTGCCACAATGACTGGCTGTTTTTTGTTGCAATTGTCATTGTTGTTTGGCAAGCCCGGGCCAGGTTTGAAGCCACCTGCCTAGGTATATATGGCTGGCACCCTAATCACTGAGCTATGGGCACTGAGCCTCATCTTTCTTTCATAGGACAGACCCCTGGGCCAGGGCCCCAAACAGACCCCAAACAAAACATTCCAGGCTCCCTGCACTGTGCCTCTTTGTCCATGGCCTTCATTTTTTTAAGTTTTATTTTTGTGTTAAAAGCATGTATTAAGATCCTAGAGTAACTTAATAGAAGACAAAGGTTAACAACATCTAGGTAGACTTCATTGATAGTGTGAATCTTGTCTACTGTTTAGACAAGAGTCTCTCCCAACTTCTTCCAAAATTTGTGTTCTGAGTCAGGATCACAGGAGACAAAATAAAACTCTTCCATTTCCTAGTGTTTTCCATTCTCAACCAACTCTCAACACCATAATGATCCATGAGTTACAACTTGGATTGGAAGATGTTGTGAGGAGGGCTGGTGAGGAGGTCAAGGTGACCTTCCCCTCAGTGAGGGGGGTAGTTCTTGGTCTCCTCTCCTGCCTTTTCTTCATGAGCAAGTGCCCACATTAGGCCCTCCAGCCACCAGCTCTGATGGCATTTGAACCTTACTGAACATGGTACCAGTGGTATCATCGGAGCCCATAAAGTCATGGTAAAGAGAAGCGATTGTATGATTAATGCACTTAAGACAAAATGTTCTAAGACAGAGGGTAATGTTCTAAGACAGAGTGTTACTATTAGGAAAGGCAGGGGTCTGCAAAAACAACACAAATACTCATTTGAAGAGTTTCACCACCACTAAAGCATACAGCCCAGAAAATCCTACCTCTTCTGTTGAGTGCGAGCAGCTGTTGATTGTTTGTCCCCAAAGCTTGCTGGTGATAATTACAAAAACCACTTTGAATGCTCTGAAGCTTCAAAATGCTATGGTGATAACAGGCTGGGGGGGGGGGTGTCTGCTCAGGCCTGCAAATATGTCACCATGACATTGATCATGACCAGTGGACCTAGGCAGGCCTGGCCTGCTGTGCTAGCACAGTGATCCCCTGGAGTCTGATGGGGCTTCTCTCCCTGCATCCTTCACTAGCTAAGTCAACTATTTATTGGGTATTGTTCATTGAGGTTGTTGAGGAAGTCTTCTCTTCCTCAGGCTAAGTTTCATCCATGATATCCTGTCTAACCTACTTGCAATATCTGCCCAAACCTGGTGGCCCACCCTAGTTTGTCAAAATTCCAGGGCAAGAGAGTGCAAATGTCTATCACTCCAGTATAGAATCCAACAAGACCAGGACACACTCTGGCAGGACATTGCAATTTTTTCCATAGGGACACTTAGATTTCCTATTTTTGTAGTTATCTTTCATGATGGCTCACCCTGGAACCCATCTTGGTCTCAGAACCCTGTTTCTAGTCTTCAGAAGGGGAGAGGCTAGATTTCACTACAAGCATTAGGCTGTCCTTTGGGGATGGCAGACTCTTTGCAAAACAACATGAGGACCCAAATTCCTCTGCCGTATCCCACCATTTCATCCTTAGGAGATTAGTTGAAGATGGTGTGTCAGTCAAGTTCTCCAGAGAGACAGACCCAATAGGAGATCTGTAGGTGAAGTCCTACCAGCAGATAGGCCACCTGCCTACAAGTTGTAGAATGAGAGAAACCTGTAACACAACTCCCAGAAAAGGCAGCTGTATGGCTCAGGCCACGTGTGACAGCTTTAGAATCAGGGAAGCCTATGGTGCAGCTCCCAGTCTGCATCCGAAAGCCTGTGGGCCCCCGGGGGGCCATGGATGTAAGACCCAGAGTCCCAAGGCCAAAAATCCAAGGGTCTGATGTTCAAAGAAAGGAGCAGAAAAGGGGCATCCTGTTCTGGAAAAGAAAGAGAGGGAACTAAAAAGAAACCCGAGCAAGCTGAATGCCCCCTGTTCCAGGCACACCTCCAGCCTAATGACTGTCGCACACCCTCATCAGGGGCAGATCTTCCTCTCTGTCACTGACTCACCCACCAGTCTCCTCTGGAAATGCTCTCACAAAGCACACCCAGAAACAACACTTCTCCAGCCTTCCAGGTTGGCTTCCCTCAATGCAGGCAAGTTTTCACAAAAGGACACCTAGGATTTAGGAAGGATAGAAAATTACTGCTTCTTTACTCCTAAATCAATACCTGAATGACCTTGAATGTAAAGCTTCAAATGTAACAAGAATTTTCTTGTAATTTCTATGACATCATATAACAGTATACATATATTGATAAAATGGCTTTTATATTTTTATGTGGAGTATGGGATTGTTTAAACACTATACAATATGGTTACACAGTCGGTGGCAGAGCCAGGACTCCAATCTGGATCTTTTCATTCCAAGACCACTGCTGACAAAAAGACTCAGTTCTTTAAAGAAAGTAGGTCTGAATGGCAGGGCCAGTTTCACACCTTGAGGAAGAGGATGAGCATTTGTGTAGAGAAGCCATGTGGGTGCCTCTACTCACAGGGGGTGGTGCCATGGGCCCAGAAAATAAATAGAAATTTACCACTTATGATATTCTTTAGGCCCAAGGATCTGGGGATTTCCAGGACAAGGTGCAGTTTCAAATGTCAGAAAAATCTGCCTCATTCATCCAGGGCTCAAGTCTGAAACACATTCAAGACATCACCAATAATTGCCAAGCAAGAAAACTATCCCCTCAAAGAAGACTCGTTCATCTGACAAGCATCCTTATTTTTACACAGAAATTGAAAGTAGATTGAATCCTGAATCTCTTGAATCCTGAATAAGCTTTATTTCAGAGAATACCCTACTACTTATGATAATCCTATGACAAACAAAATGCCGCTTAAATGAAATGAATTTACCCTGAGGCTACTTGGTGAAATTGTCTTATGGAGCCAGCTTTAGTGGTTGAGGGATGGCCCTTCAATAATGCATTATTTAAGCTAAATGGATTTTAAAGGCCCTTTTAAACTCTTGACAATTTTTTTTTAATTGAGGGTGGCGATGGTTAAATGGAGATTTGAAGTGATCTAGAAATGATGATGCAGAGAAAATAGGACAGAACACATTGAGATTTCCGGAGCTGTTATAATCTGAGTGTAAATGGGACCATTAAGACAGGGCTAATTATTTTTCCCCTTGGAGAAAAAATTGGCAGCTATAGTCCAAATAGTGGCACCTGAATCAAGACATTCAATTTTTTGTTTAGTTCTGGCATCCACAGTCAAGTTCAAAAAACTATTCTCTGAGAAGAGATTAGAAGGCACAAAATGGCAATAGGAGAAAAAGGTCCCAAATACATTGCTTTCACCATTTTTAATGTAAATTTCTCTGAGTTTTATTTTAGGTTTTCCCATCTCGATAACACAATAGCATGAGTATAATTTAGCTCTTATTGATGGCTCAGAGTTGTTTTCCAGATAAGTATACTGAATTGTGTGATGCAGTGATGGCTTTGAATGGTCATTTATTCCTGCCCCAAATACTTCCAGTGGCGGCAGTCTGAGAGCTGTTTGCACTTTACCCACATTTTCTCAGTTTGAGCTAATCATCTGTCTACACATCACCCTCTCTTCTCACTCTGTGTGGTGCATTTGCTTCTAAAGGCAAAGGCTGAGCTCAGAAAGTGACAAGCAAAAGATTTACCACACGTGTAGAATGAGCATTCATTACTGAATTTCTACCTTTTTATTTAGTTTTTTTCCTTAACTTCCTTAGTTTTGCCTTAAACATGAATTACTGGCAAGCAATAATTAGCCATTGTGCTGCAGGACATATGCTTTAGGTATGTCAATAAAACCCACTGCTTAATTGAGATTCTCCACAGAATCAGCCGTCTGTCCCAGGTGTTGGCAACTGGGGGTACAAGCACGGACCTTACCATTCTCACCCCTCTGCCCCTTACAGCCTGCTTGCCCAGCTTCTCCCTGGTTACTCTAACAGGAACCTATACCTCTCCTTCATAGACTTTTCCAGCTGGGGCTGTATGTGCAATAATTTGTTTAAAATCTGCCTCCTCAAAACTGCAAGCCCTGGGAGCTCTGCAATGACATCAGTCTTACCACTGTATGCTCAGGCTAAGCATACTCTTCAGGGGCCATCATCAGTGCCCCATTAATACTTGTTGAATGATGAATGAATGATGGGAGCCTCCGGAGGGGGCTGTATCCCCTAGGCCAGGCCCTGACCAGCCACTCTGCTATTGCTCTCATCAGCTAACTGCTGCTTCTGGGACCCAAAATGATGCATTTCTTCCATTTTGATCACATACTCCTTTTCTTCCCCAGCTCATGAGCCTCCAGTGACGATGACTTCAATACCATTCCTCCCTACTCCAGTACCACCCCTGGAAGCTAAAACCCACCCATGGGCCAAACCCAAATGTCAATCCTCAGGGCTCTTGGTCTCCAGGCAAATCACAGGTGCTTAGACCCCTCCCCCACACTAAACATAATCATTCTCTCAGTATCTGCAGGGGGATTGATGCCCCAGATGCCAAAATTCAAGGATGCCCAAGTCCCTTCTATAAATGCTGTAGTGTTTGCATATAACCTTCATATATCCTCTCATATACCTTAAATCCATTCTAGATTACTCATAATACCTAATATAATGGGAATGCTGTGTAACTAGCTATTACACTGTATTGTATTTTGTGCGTATTTTCTATTGTTGTATTGCTAATTTTTATTTTTTCAAATACTTTTGAGCCGTGGTTGGTTAAATCTGCAGAATTCACAGATACAGAGGGCTACCCATATCTCTAAAGCAAGCGTGTCTCACACACTAATAGAGGGATGTCCAACCTTATTTTTTTCTCTGCTACACATAAGAAGAGTAAGAGTTGTCTTAAGACATGCTTTAATTCACAAACACTAATGAAAGCTGATTAGTAAAAGAAAGGTTCATGCAGACTTTTGGTGATATTGGGCCACCACAGATAAGCAAAAAAAATCTTCACAAAATCAGCATGTGGCCTGTGAGCTAAATGTTGGACACCCCTGATCCAGTGGCATCAGAATCATCTGGAGAGCTTGTTGAAACACGAATTGCTGGGCTTTACCCCAAGAGTTTCTGTTTCTGGGGTGAGGCGTGAAAACATACACATCTAACATGTTTCCAAGTGATACACAGCTGCTGCTGCTGACCCAGGACCCCACTCTGAGAACCTCTGCTCCAACTTGACCCCAAGGGCCCTCTGTGGAAGTCACAGTTCTGTCCCCACCAAGTTCACTGTACGACATTCACAAATCACTTTTCCTATTTTAAAACATTTGAATGCCTTAACCCTCAGCTCTGTAAGTATTTCCTGGCTATCAGCTAGGCGCTCTGGAAGCTGAAGTGGCCCTTTCAAGCCCTGCGGGATCTGATTCATCAGCCTGAATGCACTCTTTATTTTGCACATTTATGAGTCCAAGGCTGGCAGGGCACTGAAAGCTCCAGCTCGAATGTAAACGTAGCCTGTGGACTCTGAGATTGAGTGCTGCTTCCCAAGAAGCTGAGCAGCCGGGAAGTCACTGTTGGCAGCATTTGGTGCACTGCCAGGAAGCCCAATTTCTACAGAAATCCCTCCCACTCGTTTCAAGGAGCCGGTCACCATAAAATGCAAACTTCCCCCCAAGAGGCTGCCTGTTAGCTGGGGCCTGAAAACAGGTCTGAGAAGGGTGACTGAGACTCCCTGAGAATCACGGAGCAGCCCATCTGCAACACAGGCGACCCAGGAGATGAGGCCACCTGGTGCTCAAATAAATGCTTTTCCTCTGTTTTGTCTCCAGTCTCCAAGGGCACTTGTCCCCACACCCCAAATGATGAGAATCTGTGAAAAGTGCCCACCAGAGGTGGCGGCCGGCTCGCCCCACATCAGCCTTCCCCAGCAGAAGAGGCCAAGGCGAGGGCAGCCTAGAGCGGGCAGTTCCTTCTGGAGGAAATAAATGATGGGATGCTCCATTCCCTTGTGCCCCTTACACCTCACAGGAAAGGGCCAAGGCTCCCCTCATCCTAGGCTAAGTGGCAGGGCTTCAGGGGCTGCTGGAACACCCTAGAATGCATCCACTGGGCTGGGGTGCGGAGGGATGGGGATGTACTGATCAGAGGGAGGACCTGCCTCACCTACCACAGGGTGCAGCACTCTGGAGATCTGAAGGGAGACTGTCCCCTGAGGCTGCCTGCAGGGGTGGGGCAATACCTCGAGAGTGGCCTGGGAGCCAGGCACTGAAAGGGACTTCGGAAACAGCCCCCAGGAGGAGGCGGCATCACCTGCATCCAGAAACTGCCACAGGGACCAGCCACAGGAAAATCACTAAGCAATTCCTTCCCCACCCCCAAGAGGACTTTGAGCATCTGCCAAGCCCAGAGGAGGTAGAAGCTCCAGGGCAATCCAGGCAAGGACGGCTCCGTCCCTCCCACACATGCTGGGACCTGGAGCAGTTGCCAGCGCAGGCTCTAAGGGGGCAAGTTGACAGAGTGAGGAACCCCCAATGTCTCTCTCTGTGCAGGTTTGGAAGCAGGTAAACAAACACTTCAATTAAGTTTGTAGCGAGTATATCACACTGAACATTGTTTTTTAATGAGACTGTACTTGTGTCTAGAATTCCAGAAAAAGTTCCGGATGGGCTGAGACTTTATCCAGGTTGCAAGAAAGAACTGGTCCAGAGAAGACTCCCAGGACCTGGGGAGGGGGAAATGTCTAGTTCCTTGGGGACAGTGGCATGTGGAGTTCAGCTCCTTCTTCATGCCAGGTGCATTTATCTATTTACGGTTTTTTTCTCATATTTAGAGATGGACTTTTTCCTTTATGGTAATGAATTCATTGCTCATTTTACTACCTGCCAGAAACTGTGCTATTTAAATGTACATTTTCTAGTTTAATTCTCAGGCAACCCTATGAGGTACCATTGTCTATTGTACAGATGAGGAATCTGAGGCCCAGAATTATTCAGCTACCCGCATGGGTTACCAGTGGTGCAGCTGGATTAGAGCTCAGCAGTCGGGCACCCAAAGCTGAGTTAATCCTGGGCCACAGTGGTTCTCAGCCAGGGCAATGGAGCACCCCCAAGGGTCATTTGGCAATGTCTGGAGACATTTGGGTTGTCAGGCCTTGGAGGGTGTGCTGTTAGCCTGCAGTGAGCCCTCCTCAGAGATGCTGTCACACACTACAGCATACAGAACAGCCTCCTAGAAGAACAATCTGCCTTCCTCGTTTATTCCCGATGGAAGTAGTTTTGTTTTTCAGATTACAAAAGTAATACACCCATTATACAAAATCAGTTCCTTCAGAAAAATGGACATGAGAAAATAAAAGTGACCTGTACTCTTCCTGAACCCCTGTCTGATAGTACTGTAGTCAACAATAGTTCAAAACAGCTGGAAGAGTGGTAATACTTTGAGCACAGAGAAAAGATAAAACACTGCAGTTATGAATATCCCAACTACTCTGATTTGATCTTTAAACATTGTCTATAGTTGTCAAAATATCACTTGTATCTCCCAAATGTGTACAACTATTGTATAAATCAAATAGTTTATTATATAAATCCATTAGACAAATCTGTGGTTGATATGTTTGTTTACATACATTCCTATTTTTCCTCTGTGTGTGAGCGTACACACACAGACACACACACGCAGCTTTTTCTTTCACGCAATCTTTCTTTCTTAATGTTTGTCCTTTTTCAAAAATGGAATCATGTTGTAGACGTGGATTCTTAAGCCCACATTTTTACTTAAACATACGTTGTATTTCACAATACATACTGTAGGCGTCTTTCTCTGTATGTAAGCACAGATCAGTGGTAACTGGTTCCCAGAAAGGCCATTCTGCCCCATATCAAGAGTCAGTTGGAAATTTGTGGGGCTTCTTTTGGTGGAGGGGCTCCTGACATTTAGTGAGTGAGAATCCAGGGATACTGGACATCCCATATTGTGCAAATCAATCCCTCCCTTGGAGATAATCACACATAATTTTGAAATACCATGCCAGACATTCGTATACTTGAAAAGCTTGCTTAGAATAATCTGAGCCGAGATCCAAACTTTGTTTTAATTTAGATACAACTAATTCTTGCATTTTTTAACACACCCAGTATTTTTCAGAGATATTGAGAGAACCCCAGAGAGGATCATACCTTGCTTTGTTTGTTTTGGAAGGTCTTATCACCAATAGCAATGCAGCTACTGAGACCTACACTCCCAGCACACACACCTGAGGACTCAGCTTTCCACAGTGACTCTCCACCAGGGCACACCTCTAACGCTCGCCATGCCTCCTAGCGTACATATGCCTGTGTCCTCACATGTTAAAACATTTCCTTCTCCATTTCTCTTCTTTATTTCTCCCTTATGTCACTGTTAAGGCAATAATATACTGATATCTTTTTAAATCTATGTGTATGAGTCATGGGGTCATTATATTGTTTTAAAAAATCATACATATAAGGTATATTACCTATGACTTTCATCTGAGGATAGTAAAGGGGACATTACAAACATTTATCATAAAAAGGGGGCATTGGGGCTGATCAAGCTGAGAACCACTGATTCATATCATCACACTTAACGGAGCCCCACGCCCATGCACACATGTATCATGGTTCGTTTAACAAATCAACCACTGATGGTATTGAGGTGTTTGGGTTTATAGAACATAAGCAGTATTCTGATGAGCAAATAGGTTCATATACATAGTCTCTGGGCACTCGCGGAATTATTTCCTTAGGAAAAAATTGCATAGAAGGAGAATTGCTGAGTCAAAGAGTACCTAGGCACATTTTCCATCTTTGTGTAGGTTTTCCAAATTATCCCTCTAAGAATCCATGAGTCACACCTGTGTGAGACTCACTGAGGAGAGATGATACAGGCAGCAGGCACTGGGGACTCTGGTTCCAGGGTGGTGGGAGATAGGGTGGGAGTGGGGGTGAAAGTGGAGGTGTCTGTCATGGGCAGGGTCAGAGCCTTTAGTAGAGCAATGCCACAGCTCACTCAGTGTCCTTTATGACCCAGCAGCCCCCTCTGGAGTTACCAAACAGCCTTTCATAAATTCCTTTCCAGCCTAAACTGGCATGAGGGGCTTCTGTGGTTTGCAACAAATATAGTCATGCATCACTTGACGACGGGGGTGTGTTCTGAGAAGTGTATCATCGGGCGATTTTACCATTATGCGAACATCACAGTGTACTTAGACAAACCTAGATGATTGGATAAACCTAGATGATAAAGCTGACTACACACCCAGGCTAGGTGATGCAGCCCTTTGCTCCTAGGCTACAAACCTGTACAGCATGTTCCTATACTGAATACCGTAGGCGACTGTAACACAATGGTAAGTGTTTATGGATCTAGACCATTTAAACATAGAAAAGGTAGGGTAAATAATATAATCCATAAAAAGTGGCACACCTGTACAGGGCACTTACCATGAATGGAGCTTGCAGAACTGGAAATTATTCTGGGTGAGTCAGTGAGTGAGAGGTGAGTGCCTGTGAAGGCCGAGGGCATGACTGTGCCCTGTGGTAGACGTTATAAACACTGCACACTGAGTCTACACTCAATCTAGACAAGAAAATGTTTTCTTTCTTCAATAGTAAGGTAACCTTAGCTTACCATAATTTCTTTACTCTGTAAATGTTTAAATACTTCTGTTAATTTTTGGACTCTTTTGTAATAACATTTAGATTAAAACACAAATACATTGTATAGCTGTACCAAAATATTGTCTTTCTTTTTATCCCTATTTTACATGATTTTTCTTTCCTTTTTCTCTTTTTTTTTTTTGCTTTGTAGACGTTTTTGTTAACAAGTAAGACACAAATACATTAGCGTAGGCCTGCACAAGGGGAGGGCCACCAACGTCACTGTCTTTCAACTCCACACCTTGTCCCACTGGAAGGTCTTCAGGGGCAATATCACACACGCAGCCGTCAGCTCCTATGATAACAATGCCTTCTTCTGAAACGCCTCCGGAAGGACCTGCCCGAGGCTGATTTATAGTTAACTCCTTTGTTTGTAAAGGAGTTTGTAGAAGGAGTACACTAAAATAATGATAAAAAGGATAGAACTGTAAAGACATAAACTAGTAATACAGTCACTTCTTATCACTATCAAGTATGATGCACATAACTGTCGTAAGCATGTGCTAGACTTTTACATGCCCAGCAGTGGCAGGAGGCTTGTTTGCACCAGCATCACCAGAAACAAGTGAGGAAATGCATTGAGCTGTATAATGTAGGCAGTTCATATCTGACCGACATATTTTTATATGGTGCATGACTATATTCCTGACTGATGGAAACTCTTAACTCAATTTCGAGTAACTTTGGTTCATCTTAGTGGTGTTTTTCATTTGGACCTTCTTACAAGTTGAATTGGGTCTTCTCAAAATTTAGATGTTGAAGCCCTAACTTCTGGTACCTCAAAATGTGAACTCATTTGAAAATAGGATTGTTGCCCAAGCAAATGAATTAAGATGAGATAATATTGGAATAGGGCGAGGGCCCTATATATAGCTAAGGAACATTAAAGATGGACAGCAAACCACCAGAAGCCACCAAAGACAGATTCTACTTTTGGTCCAGAAGCACGGGTAAGATTCTCCCTCACATCCCTCGGAAAGAACCACTCTGCCAACACCTTGATTTGGGGTTTCCAGACAGTGGGGCCGTGAGGTGGTGAATTCCTGTTGTTTCCTGTTGGTTAAGCCCCAGTCTGTGGTGCTTTGTCACAGCAGCCTGACAACTAATACAGACCTCTAAGCTTCAATTACTGAATTTTTCAGAACTTAATAGCAGACATTCTGTCACTGTTTCATAGAACAGTTGAATGAGGAACTCTGAGTTCATCTCAGGAGTCATCCATCCACTCCCCCAACTCTGATGTACATCAGGATTAAAGAATTAAAAGTCACATGGTGGACAAACAGGCCACGTGACTTTTCCCAAAATCAGCCGGTTGGCCGCAGGACTAGGTCTAGAACCCCTGTCTTTCAGGTTCTGCCTACTATCCTTTCTGCTATGATAAGAACCAGATGGGAAGCAAAACTTGGCAGATAGGTTTGGACGAACAGTGCCTTGCACCCCTCACAACTACTGTGCCATTGTATCCCATCAGAATCACATGGGAAGCCATTAAGAGAACCACTGACTCCCACTGCAGAGAGTGGGCTCTGAGAATCTGCATATTTTAGAAGTTTCACCAGTTTGTAAATTCATGCACACCACCACACTCCACGGCTGCCAGTAAGAGGGGTGGGCCTGGGTTGTGGGGCAGACAGCCCTGGGTTGGCTGCCACTGGCTGCATGACCACAGGCACGCCATTGAAGTTCTCCAAGTCTCAGTTTCCTTATATGCGAAAGGAAGGTACAATAATGCCATATATTACCTCATCATACTGTGAAGCAGGTATCGTCAAACTATGGCCTGTGGGCCACATGCAGCCCGCCTAGGACATTTATCCAGCTGGCCGGGTGTTTTTGCTGCCCCTGCCCGTCCTGCTTAGCAGCCGACTCGTCCAAGGGCCCGTCCAGTCTGGCCTGCTAACGGTCTGAGGGACAGTGAACTGGCCTGTTTAAAAAGTTTGAGAACCCCTGGTATAGACTTTAAAGGAAAATTCAGGGACAACACATAGCAGAGCACCTGGTGCATGGTAAACACTCATTAGAATTCAGCTGTCATTAAACGGTTCTTCATTAGGAAGTGAGCATGACATTTCTAAAGCCAAATCTTGGGGCCCCATTCATTCCTCCCGGATGTCACAGGCTGTGCTTTTCCTAGTTTTTCCTCCTCTAGTCACCAGCGCATGCTACTCTCTCTGCCCGAATATCTTCCTCCATCTCCCCAAATCCTATTACTCTTCAACGTCAAATGTCACCTCCTCTTGACACCTTCCTTAATCTCAAAGTCAAGTGCTGGCTCCCTCCCTCATCTGAGCCTCCTCTAGGACTTGTGCTCAGTCTGACTGCTGGCAGTGGTGGTCATTCTGTGTCTGCAGCGCTCCCCAGCCGGTGGCCCAATACTGAGCACGGTGACACAGAGAAGGTGCTATAGAACTGCAGCCCTCAGCCACCGAGCCACAGACCTGTATCAGTCAGTGGCCTGGAGGTGACCAGTGAGTGAGCCAGTGAAGCTTCATCTGTATTTACAGTCACTTGCATCACTCACATCACCAGCTGAGCTCCCCTCCGGTCAGATCAGGGGCAGCATGAGATTCTCATCAGAGTGCAAATCGAACTGTAAACTGCACACGCCAGGGATCCAGGCTGCATGCTCTCATTCTATGAGAGTCTAATCCCCACCCCCAGACATGGAAAAATTGTCTTCCATGAAACCAGTCCCTGGTGCTAAAAAAGGTCAGGGACGGCTGCTCTAAAAACATTGACTGAATCAGAGTAAACACGCGTGCTCGTTCAGTCCCCACAACGCCCCACTGGACATCTCCTGAGTCAGGATTCCAGGTGACTCAGATTCATCCACTTTTCATAAGAGGACAAAGGACAAGCAGACAAAGAGTTCGTGTCAGAGATGGCACTCAACCTCAAATATAATTCTGAGGGAATGACAGAAAGGAATTCCAGGTCACGAGTTTCTGAAAGATTCTCCTTTCTGGATCGCCACAGGCATCTGTGGGACTCTCCAGGGAACCCACGCAGCAGGTCCTGGCTCTAACGTAGAGAGGAGTGTGCAGATTCCCCAGAGGAAAGAGTGGTAGTTAAGGAATAAAAACATCACTCGTGTGCAGGGGCTATATTAATCATGGCCGCTGCTCTGCTATAATGCCATTCCCTAGGACGCTATCTGTGCCTCCGTCCCTTATCACGGATGTTTCAGGGTATTAGGTCAGGGAAGATGAAAGAGGGAGACAGAGAAAGAGAGGGAGAAATTGATTAATGGTGTACTGCTGAGTTATTTTTCTCTTAAATATCTTCTCCTTTTCGTCCGTTATAACATCCTGACCTGAAGGAAATTTCTAGCACTTTCTCCTCTTAATGAATGTGGCTTCACAGGTTTGAGGTAGATGCTGTCACTCATGGGGATGATTGTGAACAAAAATAGAGGCAGCTTTCTGGGGTCAAGGTAATGGGCAAAAAGGACGACACTGGATGATTAAAACCCACCGGAAATCGGCAGCCTCCTACTCACCATAGCTTTGGCTCTCCTGGCTTTCTCAGGTTTATCAGAGCTGCTGATGATCTTAGGCATTAGCTTAGGCATTCGATGACTTGGAATTTTTCTGCCATTGTGCAGTAAACTAGTAGTCCCCGAGGAGAAAAAGACTTTTTGTTTGTTTTTAGAGGGTCTCCCTCAGTTTTCTAAACTTCGCTTCTTCCTGCCCTTCTTTCCACGCCAGGTCATCTATTCATTACTAATTGCCTCTGTGGCGTTTCTGAAATTCATTTTTTTCTCTCTCTCCCCTCTCTGTGATAGCCTAGAATCTCCTGCCTTCACCCCGGATCCCGACAACCTTTTCCCCACTCACAGACAACTTCAGCCATGAATCTTCGTGCAGACATCAACACACTGGTAAGCACCCTCCCAGTTCTGATCCCTCTGCCTTGTCTGATATCGTGCTCCTCACTCCTTCATCCGTCTACCTACCTATCTATCCACCCACCCATCTATGTATCTGCCATATCTATCTACAATTTATCTTATCTATCATAGATATATATTTATCATCTATCCTATATGCATCTTTCAGTGATATGTCTGTCTGTCATCACCTTCTACTCCCGTGCACTTCACCTGAATCAGAACCCTTTCCCCTGGCACACTTCCGTTCATTCCTTAAGCTATGCCTATTTATTTCCTACATCTTACAAGATGCTCCTCCAATCAATCAGAACACCACATCAATGCAGAGTTTGAAGAATGCGCCATACTCCCATACTTTGGGGAGTTCACATGTAAAAAATCTCTGATAAGTCCCAAAGTCCAAATGCATGCTATGCTATTCTCTCTACTTGGAATATCCCCCCAGCTTCTTCCCTACGGACTAATTAAATCATTTAAGCTTCTGTTTAAATGTCACTTTCCCCGGGATGCCTTCCTTGTGCCCTCCTCCCACCTTAGGTGAGGCCGTTACAGCTCCAACAGCATCATCCGTCCCCTGGTACACTCTTGGTTCATTTGTAATCATCCTCATGTCTGCATTTCCCAGCGGAATATAAGCTCCACAAGGGCAGGGATTGCACCTCTCTTATTTGATGTCTTGTCTTAAATGCATAACACAGTGCCAGGCATACAGTGAGCATATACATGTTCAATGACCAAGTAAAGTAAAAAAATGTAACTTGAGGCTCAGTGCCCATTGTTTAGTGAGTAGGGTGCCAGCCACATACACCGAGACTGGTGGTGAACCTAGGCAGGGCCTTCTAAACAACAATGACAACTGCAACCAAAAAAAAAAACCTGGGCATTGTGGCGGGTACCTATAGTCCCAGCTACTTGGGAGGCTGAGGCAAGAGAATTGCTTAAACCCAAGAGTTTGAAGTTACTGTGAGCTGTGATGCCACAGCACTCTACTGAGGGCGACATAGTGAGACTCTGTCTCAAAAAAAAACAACAAAAAAAATATTATAACTTGGGAAAACATTGCACCAAACAGGACTTACCCCACCATAACACATACTATGAACAAATTTCCCTGACCCCTATATGTTTTATAAACCTCTCCATCATGTGTTTGGGTTTTTTTGTTTGTTTGTTTTTGAGACAGAGTCTCAAGCTGTTGACCTGGGTAGAGTGCCTTTACATCATAGCTCATAGCAACCTCCAACTCGGACTCAAGCAATCTTCTTGCCTCAGCTGTTCTATTTTTAGTAGAGAAAGGGTCTCACTTTTGCTCAGTCTGGTCTGGAACTCATGAGCTCAAGCAATCCACCCACCTCAGCCTCCTAGAGTGCTAGGATTACAGGTGTGAGCCACCACCCCCGCCCCCAACGTATGTTTTTGATTCTGAGGCCAGTGGAACTTGATGACCAGAACCCTATAACTTCTAAACATCTACTTGACCTTTTTGAGTTGTTTCCTTGAAATGGTGTAATTTCTCCATGACAGCAAGACTCATCCTCCTCCACAACCTGCCCCATTGTGCATAGCCCCTCTTTTAAAAGACCACACTCTCCCTCACTTGAGGAGATGGATTTGAGTCTGATTCCTCCTGACTGATGTCTTTCATATTAAAAATGTCTTTCTTCCTTGGCAATTCTTGTTGTTTCAGCAATTGGCTTTCTCTGTGCAGCAAGCAAGGGGACTTAGGTCAATCCCTTCTCCCCTTGCTGTTTCTATAATGATACTTTGCCTTTGTCAGAAATGCCCCAGCCTCCAAGCCAGGTAACAAATCCTAGGACCACACAGCTACCATTGAGAATTCTTTCTGTTGCAAACCACAGAATTAAATAGTTTACATAACAAGAAGAGGCTAAGGCTACTTCCAGCAAGGGATCTGTGTGGCAAAGCAAATGATGTCACCAAGGTCTGGTTTCTCCCACTCTGTTTTATCTAATCTGCATTCCTTACTTCCTTCAGGCTTCCTTCAGCGCCCACACCCTGCCCCCAGCAGCTCTAGACTCTACTTTGAAGTGGAAGAAGGGTTGTCTTGTGACCTCATACCACCCTGATTATCTTTCGCTAGCCTCCAAGCAAGAGTCAAAGCTTTTCTTTCCAAATTCTTAAACATGTAGCCTTGGCTTCCATGGCTCTAACCCATAATTTTCCTTAATTCCCTTGATCTCTTAATCTCTTAAACCCTACAATCCAGGTTTATGAATTGTTTTTGTAGTTTCTCAATACTTGGTACAAACTCACTCTCCTCAGGACCTTTGCACATGCTGCTGCTGGCTGCCTATAAATATTTCTAGTATGAATTTAGGACTAAATTAAATTTCACCTCCAGGAGGCCTTCCCTCATATACTTTTCTTTCCCACTAACACAAAATGTTCCTGGGCTCTGCCTGATTATTACACTAGACTGTAAGCTCTATGAAGGCAGATACAACACCCATCTCTATAATGGTGATATGGCAATGCATGGCACACAAGAAGTCCTCAAAGAATATGTAGCAGATCCTGTCACTGCCTCATTCATAGTTCCTTGACTTTATCTCTTTAGTACAAGCCGGACCCACTTCCAACTGCCAGCACCTGCCCTCCTTCAGCCAAGGACTTTCTTTGGCCACCAAATACTGCTTTGCCTACTCCAGCATCAGGGCAGAAGTTCCAGAGAATTCATGCTCCCTAGGAATAGTATTCAACCACGAGTTGATGGGAATTGGTGTGTAAATACCCCAGCCCTCTTGCCCTATGGATGAGATAACTCTAAGGCATGTATTCTAGGCTGGACCCTAAAGTTATGTAGTGCGATTAAGTTTCCACAGTGGTAGCAGACTCAGGATCTGCTTCCCTGAGGACCCACACTAGGACAGAATGCTTATCAAATGAATGAGTGAGCCTCTGTCCTAGTCCCTGCCACCCACTCAGCACACCACAGTGACTCAGGAAAACTGAGTGCCAGCAGCCACGCACTTTCTGAGCCAAGGAGAACACACATACAGGGCAGGAAATTCAAACCTTCATTTGTGTCTCTTCTGACATTGGTTAACTGAGACACACGTAAAGGAACATTGTTTTACTTGTAAGCACAATGTTGAAAAGTGTCATTGAATGAGAGGATTGCATCAGTAAATAACATGGCACCTGTGAATGTAATTAGCTCTAGCAATAGAGACCAAGATTGGCTAGATTAATTGCCAGACAATAATCCTTGCTTTTTATCTGCATGGCACTGGACTGTCCTTCATCCTGCTGCTCAAATGAAGACTAAGAGCCACTCCACGTGGGTCACCCAACAGTGAACTGGATGCAAATGTTGGAGGTAGGAAGAGATTCAGTCTTTCTGTTCTCTCAGCTGCTGTTATAATTTGGAAAGGGATTTGCAGTGGAGAGCAGGCAGCTCTGAGGTCAGTGAGGGTACCTCCTCTTTTATTCCCCTGACATACCTCCTCCTACATTTCCCCATGTTTTCCCTTCCAGTTAATTAATAAGTGTTTGCTGAGAAGGAGAAAAATACTGCGCTGGTTCACTGGAGGATAAACACTAGAGAAGCTTGAGAAGTATGCAGTTTAATCCCACACGGTGCCCTTGAGGTCAGAATATCAGTAGTCCAGCATCTAAAGTTCTCTTTAGGCCACACCCTGGCTCCATCTCTAAGGGTGGGGAACAGAAGGGAGAAACGGACCTAGGAAAAAGTGGTATTTGTACTTTCTTTCCATCCTCAAAAGAAAATGATCTCAATATTGAACATGAATAATTCTCAACATGGTACTGAAAACTTAAGAAATCTAAGAACTCAAAGAAAAGAGTTTCACCATACTTAAAAGTGTGTGCCTGTGTGTACTGTGCATGGTTTGGGGTCAGGGGCTGGTTTCTGACCTTCCTTGAATTTGATCTCACCTCTCTAATGCTGACTGGCATGTCTCCCTGCTTCCAAGGCACTCCCTTCAAATTCAATCACCTCGCCACGTTACCAGTCCACATTTTACCACTAGACTCACCTGCTCAGACCCCGTGGCTTCCTACTGTCTCTGTGCTGAGACTCCTGCAGGGCCCAGGCCATTCCTGGGAAGTTGGAGGGAACAGCGCAGACTGAGATGAATGGAAAACCAGTGCCTGGTTCCCAGAAGGCAACTGTAACTCCTGTTCCAGCTCACAGCAGGGTCATGAATCCAGTAATGTCAGATCTTCTGATTTTTCCAAGATGTTTCAGAATGTATGACTTTTGAAACTTTATAAGAACTAGAGAAGTCCCTAAGTTTTAAAAAAAAAAAAGCATTTCATGGCCACCAGCTCGCAAGCTCCAGCCTACAGAATAAAGCTGAAGCCCTGGAGCACGACATCCAAAGCCCTGTTGTGGTCTTGTCTGTTCTTGTTTCCGTCCCAGTCATCTGGAACTACTTATCAATCCATTGTCTCCAAAGCCTCAACCCACATCCCTCAGTGGCATACGCAGGGTTGAAGGGGCAGTGTAGACTTGCCTTGAAGTGGAGTTCACACACTGAACTCAGTATTTTTGCTAAGAATGCATAGTGAGGGTGGCTTTGAAGGGTGCTGAAGGAGATTATGGAGGGCACCAAAGCAGCCCCCCCCCAGTGTTCTCTAATAAGAATGTTCTATGCGCTTATCCACCCTGCAAAATTGTATTCATTCTTTAAAACCCATCTGGGACACCACCTTCTCTTCCCAGGAACCTTCAGTGACTCTCCAGAAAGCATCCCTCCTCTTCTCTCATGCTCTGCTTGGATTCTTAATATCGTATGTGTCAGGATGTGGTGTGTTTATTGCTTTCCGTGTCTGACTCTCCACGGACTGTGACCTCTCTGGGTTTGAACACTGTGTCTTGCAGTCTTTGTGTCCTCGGGGCCTGGTTCACAGAGCCCTTCCCCTCCTTTCGTATTCTGACATTCAGAGTCATCTATCACAATGCCACGAACGCACCAGACATCCACTAGCTGCTTGTTGAAATGAAACCAAAAGGAGAACTGAGAATTCACGTTGCCAGGCTCCTGACTCACAACTTCCTTACAGCACGCACCTCGCTGCCACCTGCCTAACCCACTTACGTAACCCAGTTTGGCATTCCGGATTCCTGCCTCAGCCTGGGAGCCTGTGCAACGGGCCCCACCTGCTGTGGGGTCGCGGGACTGCCGCAGGGGAGCAGGTGGGCAGCAGAGCGCAATTATGCAGAGCCGCGTCTGGCCAGACTGCAAAGGGGAACAGCTTTGTCATGACGCCTGGGCGCAGCACCTGGGCTGTGACAGAGGGAAAAGGAAACAATGGAAGGGCTCACGGTGCTTGCGCAGGACCAGGCTGAGGCGTGGGCAGGTGCAGGGATTAGCGCAGCTCCCTAATACCCACCGGGGTTTCTGGGGAGGAGTCCTCCCGGGAAAGGCCTAGCATGGGAGGATGAAAAAAGCTTCTATTTTTGGTGGAAGCCAAAGGGAGTGACTGCAGGGAACGCCCGGGAGTTGTGGGGAGGGGAGGTTGGGCTGCGGGCACAATTCGTCATTTCCCGGGCCCTGCCGGGTGTGCAGAGGAGGAAAGGATTCTGACCTGAGTTTCATCTGCTCCTGGACTCAAATGGAGCCGTGTAAGTCCGTAGGAAGGAGCGGGGTTGCCCCAGTCTTCCCTGGAATCACAGGCCCTGGCAAATTTCCACCGGGGCAACAGTATTTGGGATATAAATGCACCTTTTACCAGGAAAGGGACTTTGCCACCTTTGATATTTTGAACCCCTGGAGGAAATGGTTTTTTTGGTGCCAAGGATTTTATTTCCTTTCCTTCAGTTAATCTCACACCACCTCCTGGGGTAGGTACCATTGTCAGTAATCAGAGACCTCACGTTTGTACAGGAGCTGGTGGCTGCTCCTGGCACTCGTCTTCTTCACAGCCAAGATAGTGGCTTGTGTTTGTCTACGCTTCTGTGTGGAGACCTGGGAGGGGCACCAGGCTGAGCAAGACGATGGAGAGTGAAAAGTAGGGAGAAGGTGGAGGTGGGATGTTACCTTTCCCCCCTCTAAGTGCTTCAATCACTTGGAGTGTGGACGGGAGTACAAGAGACTAAAGCAGATAGGATTTTTCAAGTACAGGTCAAGGACTCCAGGGCTGATGAGAGTGGGTTGCTACATTTAGAGCGGAGGAAACTATTCTCCTGTTTACAAAGAAAGAGCACTGCTTTGGCACACACCGAATGGGAGCTCTGAATGAATTCTGAAGCAACTCCCTGTCCTGGGTTTGGCAATGCAGTGAGGAGAATCAGGCAGGGTGGGGAGGTGGGAGCAGAGGAGTCAATGGGGCATAAGAGATGGAGCAGGGGACTGTAGTGGACACACTGGCTCTGGGTGCAAGAGGCACCCTTCCAGAATTCACGAACATGAATGAAGGCCAGGCAGTGTGGCTCATGACTGTAATCACAGCACTTTAGGAGGCTAAAGAAGGGCGATTACTTGAGATTAGGAATTTGAGACTAGCCTGAGCACGAGACTCTGTCTCTACTAAAAATAGAAAAATTATCTGGGTATGGGGTGCACATGTAGTCCCAGCCACTCTGGAGGCTGAGGCTGGAGGATTGCTTGAGCCCAGGAGTTTGAGGTTGTTGTGAGCTAGGATGAAGCTGCTGCACTCTAGACTCTGTCTCAAAAGGAAGGAAGGAAGGAAGGAAGGAAGGGGAAAAGGAAAAGAAGGAAAAGAAGGGGGACACTGTGAAGGAATTTCTGGAAGCCAAACTGGAGGGAGTGGGACTCTGGTGACAATAATTTGTCATTAAAAGTGAATGTGATTTATTCATAGTATTACAGAAACAGGCCCGCGAGGTCACCCACTATCATAGAGATGAGGAAACAGATTCAGAGAAATTAAGTACTTAAAAAAAATCCTACATCTTAAGGTAGAGGATTGGAAAGCAAGCAGCTAAGATTTAAAACCAGCTTTTCTTAATCCCGCAAGAGACCACAGTAGTCTGAGAACCCAGAACCTGTCATTCTCATCACAGATCTACCTGTTCTTCTCTGGAAGTTTGAATATTTATTTTGCCTTGGCTTTCTCATTGATTAGTGGAATTAATATAGTATCTGCTCCTAATAGCTTTATTAAAATCATTAGATTGCATAAGGAAATATACATAGATGAACTCATTCAGTATAAAGAAGATAATTCTTTTATAAGGTAAAGCATTCTATTTTTAAAAGTAGCTGGAGGGAATAGGAGTGACTACATTGCAGAGAAACTTAATAATTGTAACGTATGTGAGTTGAGTAACTGTTGAGGTTTGTGGTTTTTTTGTTCTTAAAAATAACACTCTGCAAGACTTAATAATATTAAGATGGCAATGCTCCCTGAGTTGAGCTACAGATTCAATTCAATCCCTATCAAAATCCCAGATGCCTTTTTTGCATAAATTGACAAACTGATTGTAAAATTCATATAGAAATGCAAGGGACCCAGAATAGCCAAAACAATCTCAAAAAAGAACAAAGTTGAAAGACACAGACTTTCCAATTTCAAAACTTACAGTGAATCTACACTAATCAAGGCAGCATGGTACTGGCATAAGGATCGACATATATTGAGAGTACAGAAATAAAACCATATATTTATAGTTAATTGGTTCTTCACAAGTGTGCCAAGACAACCCAATGAGAAAAGAATAGTCTTTTCATCAAATGGTGTTGGGATAACTGGATATCCATAGGCAAAAGAATCAAGTTAGACCTGTACCTCACATGACATAAAAAATTAACTCAAAATGAATCAGAGATTTAAGTATAAGTGCCAAGACTATGAAATTCATATAGAAAAAAATGAGAGTAAATCTATATGACCTTGGATTAGCCAATGGCTTCTTAGGCATGACACCAAACATGTGAGCAACCAAAGAAAAAAATAGATACGTAATAGTTTATCAAAATTAAAACCTTTTTTTTTTTTTTGAGATAGAGTCTCACTTTATTGCCGTTGGTAGAGTGCCATGGCGTCACAGCTCACAGCAACCACCAACTCCTGGACTTAGGTGATTCTCTTGCCTCAGCCTCCCGAGTAGCTGGGACTACAGGCACCTGCCACAACGCCTGGCTATTTTTTTGTTGCAGTTTGACCAGATTGGGGTTTGAACCTGCCACCCTTGGTATATGGGCACCCTACTCACTGGGCAAAGGCACTGCCCCAAATTAAAAACTTTTGTATTGCAAAGGGTACTCTCAAGGAACTGATAAGACAACCCATAAAATGAGAGAAAAATTTACAAGTCATAGATGTGATAAAAGTCTAGTGTTCAGAAGATGCAACAATTTTTAAGTGAGCAACATACTAAAATATACAGAAATTGTACACAAATACATATCAAAAAAGATATACAAACTTCCAATATACAGAGGAAAAGGTGCTCAACATCACTAGTTCTTAGGAAAATGAAAATTAAAACATCAACTTTACACCTACTAGAATAACTATAACCAAAAAGATAGACAAATGATTGTTGGCGAGGATATTAGAACTCATATGCTGCTGATGAAAATATAAAATGATATTTCCATTTAGTGAAAGGTTTGACTATTCAGTAGATTAAACATGGAGCTAAACCGTAATTCTACTCCTAGATATGTATCTAAGAGAATTGAAAAGATATAGCCACACAATAACTTGTACACAAATGTTCATAGCAGCATTATTCACAATAGCCAAGAAGTTGAAACAATTCAAATGCCCATCAACTGATGAATGGAAAAACAAAATTTGGTATAGCCATACAATGCAATATTACTCAGCCCTAAAAGGAATGAAATACTGATACAAACAACAACGTGAGTGAACCTTGAAAACATTATTCCAAATGAACTAAGTCAGACCCAACAGGCAGCATATCATAGTTTCCACTTCTATGCGGTCTAGATGGGCAAATCCATAGAGACAGAGAGCAGGACGGTAGTTGCCAGTGGAAGGGGGAGGTAAGTATGGAAAATGAATATTAATGGAGATGGGGTTTCTTTTGGAGAGGGAAGAGAATGTTCTGGAATTGTGGTGATGGATGCATGATTTTGTGATTATATTAAAACCTACCAACTGTATACTTTAAAAGGAAAAATTAGTGGTAGGTTAATTATATTTTAATAAAAATACTCAGGTGTAAGTTAAAAAAGAGAGAGAGAAAGAAAAAAATAACACTTTACAGAGAGTGTTAAGCACTCTAATTTGTACAAATAACCAACACATTGAATCCCACAAAGGTATAAATGTATTCATGATCTTTGTATATATGACTTAATAAAAAAAAAAAAGAAGAAGAAGAGTGGTGCCTAGCCCTACAATGCAGCCCAGACTCTCCCAAGAAAAAAATATGGGAATGACTCCCACCAGTCCCCAAACCCAGGCCACTGCTGGTTTCGGTCCATGGCCTGTTAGGAACAGGGCTGCACAGCATCACCGCCTGAGCTCTGCCTTCGGTCCATACCCAGGCCCCAAGTCCCCGGAAAAATTGTCTTCCATGACTTTTTGGTCCTTGGTACCAAAATGTTTGAGGACTACTGCCACATATAACGAGAGGGAGTCCATACTTTGTCTCTTATATTAGTTAGCATTCTCCAGTCTCTTACATTAGTCAGGATTCTCCAGAGACAATCAACAGGGTTGATGGATAGATAGAAGAAAGGGAACTTTCTAGGAAAATTGACTTACACAATAATAGAGGCTGAGAAGTCACACAAGGAGCCACCTACCTGCACAAGAGAGAAGCTTGGAATCCAGTAGCGTGGCTCAGTCCTTGGCTAAAAGCCTGAGAACTGGGGGGCCCAAAATCTGAAGGCCAAAGAACATAGACTTCTGATGTCCAAGGGCAGCTCTAAAAGAGAGAAGGACAAAATTTGGCCCTCAGCTGACTGGAGAGCAGCCACCCACATTGATTGAGGGCAGATCTTTCTTACTCAGCCCACTGATGCAAATGCCAGTCTTTTCTAGAAACACCCTCACAGACATACCCAGAAATAACATTTTACCAACTACCTGCATATCCCTTAATGCAATCAAGCTGACACCTGAAATCAACCATCACATTCCTCATGCTAAGAAAGCTGCACACCCTTACCCAGAGCTTATGCAAAGAACACCTCCTCTGAGTCTTCAAGAATCCCCACCACTCTCTCTGGGGCCCCTGGAGTGTATAATTGACCTCTCCATGCTGTTACATTCTGGAAACCAAGTGGTACCTAAGAAAAGTAATAGGTTCCTTCTACATGTTGCCTAGGCCCAAATCTGAAGGGCCATAAAGAATTCATGTTACAAATGAAGCAATTCAAAGTATACAAACACATTCACTGCAGCACTTCTTATAATACTGAACAACTGGAAACAGCCTCACTGTCTGAAACCGGGTGGTGGTAAGGGAGATTATGGTGCATCCTTGCAATGGAATATTATGGAACTAATGAAAACAGTGGCCATAAAGAGCTTTTAGTGACACAGAGAAATGCTCATGATAATGGCAGCACCAAGCACATAATGCAAAACACAAAATCATAGGTGTATTGTGTTCTCCACTGTGGTTAAAAAATATATATTTAGGCTGGGTGCCGGCCACGTGCTCTGGAGCTGGTGGGTTCTAACCGGCCCGGGCCTGCTAAACCAAAAAAATAGCCAGGCATTGCGGTGGGCCCCTGTAGTCCCAGCTACTAGGGAGCCTGAGGCAAGAGAATCACTTGAGCCCAAGAGTTTAAAGTTGCTGTGAGCTATGACGCCATGGTACTCTACCGAGGATGACAACGTGAGACTCTTGCAATAAAAATAAAATTATATATATGTGTGTGTGTGTGTATGTATATATGTATATATGTGTATATATATTTACCTTATGAATACAAATATATATATGTATATATATTTACCTTATGAAGTGGGAGGAGAAATATGCCATGATATTAATAATGATTACCCGTAGTGAGTGGATTTTTTTTTTCACTGTAAAACATGCTTTTCAAATTTCCCACAATAGGTAGGAAATCTGTTTGTTATCAGAAAAAAAGAACCATCTGGGAGGAAACTGCAGGTGGCAAAATATTATAGAAGAAATGTTAAGAACTCCAGCAGAGCCAGAGGGAGTGAGCTGGGAGACCAAACCGACCGCCCAGCCCGCTCTGCACCACCAAGGGAGAGACTCGGACATGGGAGGTATGGCTTCCTCTGGGACTTGAGCAGCGACTGTGACAGGGCGAGAGGGGTGGCTTACGGCTACAGGCCTCCTTCTGTTGGAGTAGGCTAACTCAGCACTGGCCAGGGGCAAGGACTTGTGAGTCTAGTGGGCTGTCACTAGATCCATAACCAGGCCAATTAATCAGATTGATGAGGACTTGCAGAGTATCTAAAACCATTTTCTATACATGGCTTTATTTCTTATAATGCCTAAGATGAAGACCATTTTTATTCCCATACTGTAGTAACAGGTAAACTCCAAGCTGTCAGGGGCTCAGCATGATAAAAGTGTATCCCCTGCTCATGTCACAGGCACATCGCTTCTTGCGTGGTGTCCTTACATGTGACCGCTCAGGACACAGGCCCCTTCCTTCTGTGGCTCTGCGTAGTCTAAGTCCTCAGAGCCTTCCCTTCCTTCTGGCAGGCAGGGGAAGAGGGGAGAAGCCTGTGGCAGTGTTGACGGGTCAGGCCTGGCCATGGCAGATGTGACTCAAGTAAACATTCCATTAGCCAGAGTCAGACCCCAGAATCAGGCCACCTCTGGCTTCTCCTGAATGTCTAGGGGAAAGGAAATTATCTGGAGAAGAACAAGACATCTTTGCCACAGAGTCCCAAGCATCTGTACAGCATGGTCTGAAGGTGACACAGCTAATAAAAGGCAAAGCAAAGACTCAGAATCAGGGCTAAGTTTTGGCTTTGCCCACTTAGTGGCTCTGCCCTCAATAATGTTCTCTACTCCCCTGTCATCAGCACCTGGAAGATCATTACAAGGGTTAAGGGTTATGAAAGTTTGATGGAAAAAATCATTTTAAATACAGACCCATCAATAATTCTTGTATAGTATTTTCTTCCCAGTTTTTATTCTTCTTTGATTAACTTCTGCAACTCCCTGTCAGACATAAACCAGTTATAACACAGTTCATTACTGTGCCTGTGATATATGTCATCATTTATAGGTTTGTTTTGCAAGAGCAGGACTTTGGGGGCTCTTTCCTTGCTTCTGAGGGCCTCTGCCAGCCAGCAGGATCAGCTGCCACTGGCTGGAGGGCAGAACTGGGCTCAGTCTCATGTTCCAAAAGGCAAGTACACCCCAGGAATGCCTTTGCTAAAGAAAGTTAAGTATAAACACGAACTTGACTGACAAGTCATCATCATTAACCACAGGGTTCATCATTCTACCAATATTTAGAGAAATACAGATGCCCCGATATACTTATTTACTTACAAACATTTATCAAAGAAATAAGCAGGGATCTAATTAATACCTCAAACACATAGGAACTCTGCTGCTGTGGGCTTCCTTGCTGTGTGATGTAGGTGGCAGCTGATGTATTGAAAAGGGAATGAGTGGATCAAGGGTTCATCTTCTTAGCAACCTCTTGCTCCCAGCTTCTCATCCCTCTGAACCCATTTCTGGTCTGTAGGATGAGGAAAGAATAAAAATCAGTACAAAATAATATGCTAATACCTAGGTCTTAGGATCTGGGGGAGAATTGTATGGGATAATAGATTTCTAGCATCTGAGACAGGATCACAATGAGTAGTTCAGTTTCAGATAAGGGAACGGAGATGCAGACAGGTAATTTTCTCAAAGCCAGCCAGCCAGCAAGTAAGGCTGAGATCTGAACCCAGGTCTGCCTAAGTCTAACACCAGGACTCTCTTCTTCCTCCTGTCTCTGCTGGTACCAAACCTTGCTTGTTCTAGGAGACTTGAGGAATCAGGCAGTATGCTTGACCAGTGCATAGTCAGGGGAAGAACCCTTTCCATTTAATTCATTAAATGTCTCAATCACTATCTAAGCAAGCCTTTCTTTCTTTCTTTCTTTCTTTCTTTCTTTTTTTTTTTTTTTTTTTTGAGACACAGTCTTGCTCTGTCACCCAGACTAGACAGCAATGGCTCCATCATAGCTCACTGCAGCCTCAAATTCCTGGGCTCAAGCAATTCTCTTGCCTCAGCCTCTGGAATAGATGAAACTATAAGTGAAAGACACAGTAGCCAGTTTCTAAGCTCAGCTAATTTTTCTAGTTTTAGTAGAGATGGGGGTCTCACTCTTGCTCAGGCTGATCTCAAACTGCTGAGCTCAAGCGATCCACCTACCTCAGCCTTCCAAAGTACTAGGATTTCAGGTGTGAGCCACTGTGCCTGGCCCCTACTATTTTTCAACATTGATCTTCATTCCAAGTGCTTGAACTGAAAGCTAAGTTTATTTTCGGTCTTTCTCACCCAGTGTGAAGGCTCATCTGGAAATGCTAGAGTTTCTGCAGCCCTCTCTGAGAAATCCAACAAAAGTGATCACAACCTCCACCCATCTCAGCCCCCGGAGCCCCTGCTGGTGGCTGGAGGGCAGTGGTGTGCAGGGAAAAGAGTGTGCTGTCCAGACTCCCAGGACCCGAGCACTCGTCGGGCACAGCCAAACTTCATGCTGCTTACCCTCTCTAAGTATCAACTTTCTTATCTATGAAATGGAAACATCACCAACACAACTGCTCACTTCCCAAGGTTGAGGGGATTCAAAGAAGGCAAGCCCCTGAAAGCCTGTGGCCCATTGTAAAGCTCTGTGTGATTGTTTTTACCAACCAACCCACATCCATTGCCAGACAATTCTTCGAATAGAAGACAGATTTCTTTCCTTTGGCAATAATTATGACTAATATATTCCAGGATGTTTTGCATTTTCCTGGCCTTAAAATAAAACTGAACCCAAACAAGAATTCAGAAATGGTCTTTCATTCTACAACTCTTATTGAATATCTACTTTTGCAAGGCTCTGTGCTAAGCACTCTGGAGAAGATAAATATTATTAAGGTTTAGTCTCCACCTGGAGGTCAGACATTCATGAAATGTTTTGGACCATAAGAGAGGGATGATAAAATGTTAGTGAAGTTTGCAAGGTAGGGTTACTTTGAGCTTACTGAAATCAAGAAAAGATCCTTGGAGAAGGGAATATTTGAGTTGGGCCTTGAACGCTGGCTAATATTTGGGCAGATAAAGAGAATCACTTGGAAGCTGTGTGCAGTGGCATGCGCCTATAGTTCTACCTATTTCAAAGGCTCAGGCAGGAAGATCACTTGAGCCTAGGAGTTCAAATCCAGCTTAGGCAAAAGGAGAAAGAGGGAATCGTTTGAGCAAAGGCTTGGACGCAGGACAATGCACCTGCATATGCAATGGGGGGAGTACTTTGACCTAATCAACTCAAAGGTCACATGAAGAAGAGGCTGGGGAAGAGAGACACACAAAGATGAACTTGAATTTCAGCCTGATGGCTCATTCTTTAAACAGGAAATAGAAAATTGATCCAGCAGAGGGTTACAGAATGGACCAGAGTGAACGGAGACTCAAGGAAAATCGGATATTTCAGAGGCCATTGCAGTGGCCCACATATAAGGACATTCTGAATTAGGACAGCAATATTGGAAACAGGGAGATGCCTTGGAAGAATAGAATCCAAAAGGAGTATGAGACAGAATAAAGAGTAAAGAAGATCTGGGACTCTGAAAACTGGTAAGCAAATTGGGATTTGTTTCAATATTTCAAAAGCTCCACAAATACATCCATTCAACCAACATGGCTCAGACGTGTGCAAGGAGGGGAGGGGAGCAAGACAGATCCCTCACAGCACTCACACGAACAAGGAACTCAGTGTGGAACTAGTGAGCTGGTGACACAGAAATGTGACAGCCTCCCAGGCCTGGGCTGGGAAGTAGGGGAGCAACTCCGGGAGGCCAGAGGGCCTCTCTGAGGAGGTAGCATTTTGCCTGAATCTTAAATGATGAGTGTGGAACAGCTGGGTGAAGTTGGAGGCACAGCAATCTTCACAACATTGAATTAAAATAATTTTTTAGGGAGTTACCTTTTGGCGTTAAGATACCAGGGCCCCTCAGTGAACCTTCAACAAGGGACAGTCTCTTATTTACTATACTATAGAGTAGCTGAACTCACCATCTCTTGCATGCAATAGATTCTCAACTTCAGATGTCTTCTTCCTCCCAAAGTGGCTATGAGCCAATTTACCATCTCTTCTTCCAAATAGCTGACCTTTGGATGTCCAAATGGGTTTTCTATTAAATTTCTCTAAAGGACTAGCTTTATAGGTAATACTAGGACCAAATGGAAGTGTCCCAGAAGTTCATATACATTGGACAGACCAGACTTGTTCATTAATATGTGATATGTAACAAATGTCCCTGGGCCATTTAAGAGACCACTAGGCAGTTTTTAGAATAAGACAGGTGAATTTTTCTATCCAAAGGGTGAGTCAACCCATCTGGTATGACAAATGCTGTTCCTGGCTTCATTCCTTTTCCAAGACCATTTGCCAAAACCTTTTCCGTGATTCAATAGTGAAGATAATCTAAGCTGTTCCCAATAGATTCACTAGTGCTTTGGTTCCAGGCATAAAACATCAATTTGGTTTCGTTATAAAATTTAATATTCTATAACTCACAGAGAATCTAATTCACTTGCCATCTGGTTTTGGAAGAAAGACCTCTGGAAAAATTTAGGGGCCTTCAGGATTAATATTTCCCATCTTCTTCCTGATCTTACTTAAGACCTTTCCATTCACACTAAAAGGTAATAATCTACCTGGAATATTACCCTTTATCTCAAAAATGATAAGTTCATTCCACCTGCTTTACTTTGTAATATGTCTATGGATTTTCTCTTCTCTTACCCTAACAGTTTCAAGCCACATTAAATGTTCCCTGACCCACAGTTGAGGACTGGGAGTCTATATGCCTATCATGTTTCAGCCTAACTAATCTTAAAACACCATTTTATACTTTTCTAACTTGAAAGGTTTACAGAATATCTTCACTTATTTGATTTTAATTTGTGCTCATACTGGCCCTGAGAACACGCCCATGAGACAGGAAAATCATGCAGGTATCTCCATTTTACAGACGAAGCTATTAAAACCCAGAAAGGTACCTAGTCAAGATCTGAGATCTCTTCTTCAATCCTCAGTGTGCATCCCACCCAAAATATTTGGTACCCCCATCCCTAATACAGAATATGGTAATGTCCCCTTAACCTTGGCATTCCAGACCTTCCAGCTTTCCAACCTTGCTTTCCCCTATAGCAACTGTCTGCTCCAATGGAGCTGGGGTGTTTTTTTTTTTGGGGGGGGGGCTTATTTTTTGAGACAGAGTCTTACTCTGTTACCCTGGGTAGAGGGCTGTGGTGTCATCAATAATCGTAGTTCACACCAACCTCAAAATCTTAAGCTCAAGAAGTCCTCTTGCCTGGGTTTCCTCCTGAGTAGCTGGGACTATAGGAGCCTGCCATGACACCAGCTAGTTTTTTTTATTTTTAGTAGAGATGGGGGTCTCATTCTTGCTTAGGCTGTTGTTGTTGTTGTGGTGGTGGTGGTGGTGGTGATGGTGGTTGCAGTTGTCATTGTTGTTTAGCTGGCCTGGGCTGGTTTCCAATCCACCAGCCTGGGTGTATGTGGCTGGCCCCCTACCCACTGAGCTACGGTCACCGCCCTCAGGCTGGTTTTGAATTCCTGAGTTCAGAGTTCAGACCTTCACCTCTCACACTTCACCCAGAGTGTTAGGATCACAGGCCTGAGCCACACCTGTTGTTTCTAGTGTTCTCTGAGCCTGTGGTGCTGCAGAGGCCCTTAACTGGCCTCCTCGGATCCTTCTCAAGTACTTGTGGATGGACTTCAGGGACCCTGAGTACCCTTCAGGGATGCCTGTGGAATTTTGCACCTAAGTACTTATCTGCATTTTTCTTTTTTTTTTTGACAGAGCCTCAAGCTGTCCCCCTGGGCAGAGTGCCGTGGCATTACAGCTCACAGCAACCTCCAACTCCTGGGCTCAAGCGAGTCTCCTGCCTCCGCCTCCCAAGTAGCTGGGACCACAGGCGCCCGCCACAATGCCCAGCTATTTTTTGGTTTCAGCCATCATTGTTGTTTGGCGGGTCCGGGCTGGGGATTCGAACCCGCCACCTTAGGTGTACGTGGCTGGCACCCTAGCCGGTTGAGCTATAGGCGCCGAGCCTCTGCATTTTTCTGAAAAGGAAATTTACAGCTTTCATCAGATCCTCTGAGGTCCGTGGCATCCCCTCAAAGAAAAGGGTTAAAAATCAATTTCCTTGCTCCAAAGGTCCTTTGCCCTCCTCTTTATTTAATACCATGCTTCTTAATTTCTCTTCAAAACTTAAAATAAAACCAACTACTGACATCAGGGCTTTGCAAATTTGTTCTCTTCTCTCCAAATATTAATTCAAAAAGGGAGAAGCTGTAGTAGAGCTGTAGCTCTAGGACTTTGATATGTGCAAATAACATGGCTAACTTAGCACTATTATCTATAAACCTTATTAACTCCCTTCAGGGTGGATTTAAATCCTTTAGCACAATGGTCCAGTGTGATAAAAATCAGAAAGAGCTGAGTAGATACATTTAACCTCATTGATACAGACATGGTATCAACTATGAAAAGAAAACCACACTCCCATCTGTAAGGGTTACACAGTGATAAAAAGTTTAAGTAATTTTAAAGTGTAAAAAGACCAGAAAAGGTCCAACCCCTTCCTAGACACCATAACAGGCCAGCCACTGCTGATGGGGGCTCAGAGCATATAGACAAAGTCTTACAAGAACAGATTCTCTTTGGGGTATGTCTTGGTCTGTTTTCTGCTGTTTATGACAGAATACAGAAAACTGGGCAATTTAAAAAGATATGAAATTTCTACCAGGGATGCTGGCTCACACCTTTAATCCTAGCACTCTGGGAGCGGGAGACAGGAGGATTGCTTGAGGTTAGGAGTTCAAAACCAGCCTGAGCAAAAATGAGACCCCCATCTCTACTATAAAAATAGAAAAACCAGTGAAGAGTGTTGGCGGGTGCCTATAGTTCAAGCTACTTGGGAGACCGAGGGAGGAGGATCACTTGAGCCCAAGGGTTTGAGGTTGTAGTGAGCTGTGATCATGCCATTCCACTCTGTCTCTACAAAAACAAAAAGAAAAGAAAGAAATTATGTTTATTTTTTACAATTCTAGAGGGGAGAAGCTCCAGGTCAAGGGGCCACATCTGGTGAGGGCCTTCTTGCTGGTGGAGACTCTGCAGAGCCCCAGGGTGGCCCAGGGCATCACACGGTGAGAGGGCTGAGCTGCTAACTCACATTTCTCTTCCTCTCCTTATAATGCCACCAGTCCCACTCCTGTGCTAACCCATTAATTCAAGACTATACTAATCTACTCATCAGGGCAGAGCCTTCATGATCCATTCACCTCTTAAAGGCTCCATCTTTCAACACTGCCACACTGGGGATTAACTTTCAACCTAGGAGGGACAAACATTCAAGCCACAGCAGGGAGCATCATGAGGTAGCTCAAAGGGGGGACACCGAGAGTGGTGAGTGGCAGGTGGGAGTGGGTGCTGGTTGTGGGGAGAGGCGCTGCCGGCTGCTGGCTCATTACATTCAGCCTTGGCATCCTCCCAGCCTTCCAGCCTCACTAAGCATTCTTTGAAGTTTTCTCACTCTATTTGCCTGGAAACCCTCCGTTCACCTGTGCTAGTGCCTCCTACGAGCACATGCACACTGTTCCCCCACCAGGCATCTGCTCTTCTTTGGTTGCTCTGTGTTACGCTCTCCTTCTGTCCTTCCTGATAACTGGCTTTCTGTGAACAGGGCCTGTCTTGGAGCCCTCGACCTGAGGGTGCTGACTGCCTGCAGCTGTGCCAGGAGGTTGTTGTGAAACCCCCTTCATCTGGCTCTCCTGCCCTCTCTGCTTTCCCTGCCAGCTGCTGCTTCCAGTACATTCACCAGCAACTTGGGCACTGTCGTGGCTGAATGCCAGCCCCCAAATATATGTCTGCTTCCTAACCCCTGGAACCTGTGAAACTGACCTTATTTAGAAAAAGAATCTTGCAGATGTAATTAAAGATCTTGAGATGAGGAGATCATCTTGGATTAGCCAGGTGGGCCCTCGATCCAATGACAAGTGTCCTGATAAAGAGAGGCAGAGGGCTACTGGAGTAGCAGCACAGAGTAGCACTGGAGTAGCAGCAGAGAATGGAGTGATGTGGCCACATGCCAAAGAACACCTGGAGCCACAAGAAGCTGGAGAGGCGAGGAATGGATTCTCTGCTGGAGTCCCGGGAAGAAGGGCAGCCCTGCTGGTACCTTGGCTTCAGACTTCTGGCCTCCAGAACTGTGAGATAATATACTTCTGTTGTTCTACAGCACCCAGCTTGCAGTCAGCTGTGACAGCAGCCCCAGGAAACTAATCTGGGTGCCTAACTCCCACCACCTTGCTTAGTATCAAGTAGCCAATACTTACTGCATGGATTGGCAATGTGATCCTCAAAACATTGCACAGTAGGGGTGCTGCTATGTCCTTGTTTGACCAATAAGGAAATGAAAGCTCTCGGAAGATAATCAGCACACCCATGTCACACAGGCCAGGGTGAGGGGTGCAGCAGGACTCCAATTCAAGTCACCATGGCCCATGTGCTTGCTGACCATGAGGTAACACTGCCCCTAATGGGTGCCCTCAAGTCCATTTGGACATACAGTGCACCAGCTCCACAAACCTTTCACACCCCAGCTCTCCAGTTCCTCTGACGTGGCCATGCCTAGACTTGCTCTGCCACTGACGTGGCCAACACTAATGGAACACAGCGTGGCCCTTGAAGCTGTCCCCCACACCCTCCCCTGCCCATCCTGTGATCTCCAGCCCAGCAGTCCTCAAGCTGGGCTGCATACACCCTGGGGACATGCAGAGACTTTCCAAGGACTTAATGGGCATGAGTAGTATTTTTTGAGATCTTGAACATGCAGGATCTATTTTGTAGATCCTGAACTTTCAAATTTCTGAACGTCATTTACGTCATTCAGCTATTACTACAAGAATGCTATTGACCCCCAAAACATTGTGTCTTAAAACAACTATCATTTTTCCCGTGGCAACTATAGCGGGGTGCCCTTCTTCAGGCTGCCCATCTGTAGCTAGCTGGGCCAAGGCTAGCTCCCTGCCCTATGATCAGGGCCTTTCGTTCAGAAGGGCCCCACACTTGGCCTCCAGTGCTCTGAGAAGGCCAGGACACACCTGTGGATTGTCAGTGAGGTTGGGTGAGGGGCTCAGAACCTCACTTTACACATGACTTTGCTCCTCTATCTCAGCATAGAGTCTTGGGTGTCTGCTGGACTTCCTAGTTCCCTGCCCAGGGACCACTACTGCTCTCTGTCCCTATTGGGGAAGCCTGGACACAGGCAGGGGGAGGTCAGGGTTAGGTATACACTTTGCCGCAGTTCCTTGGGTGGGACAGGGGGTGGCCATTCCCTGTCCCAGCCATAGCATCTTTGGCCAGCAGGTGGGGACTTCTGTTCAACTCTAACCCTAATACTGAACACATCCCTGGGGGGTGGGGGGTTCCATCCACCCTGGGTTAGAGTGATGTGGGGAAAGAGATTGAGTTTCTGTGCCCAGCTGATGCCCCACATTCTCACCGAGTATTAGGCCCTGAATTATGTAGCAGGCCTTACAGTATGCAATTATGTTCCTAGCTGACACAGCTCAATCCCCTGTCTTCTTTGGGGACCAAAGGAAAACCACTCCCCAGGGTGTGGTCTTCTCATGACAATTCAAGAAGCACTAGAGCCCAAACTGTGCAACCTTATCTCAGAGCCTCTGCTCACTTTACCTTTACTATCATCTCATTGGGGAAAGTGAGTCAGTACGCCAAGTGTAAGTCCAGGAGCGGGAAGCACACTCCACTGCCATCAGGCCATGGCAAGGGTGTAGCGACACAATTTTATTATGTGGGAGTAGAGAATTAGGACTGATAATTCAACTACCATGTACTTTTTCTAAAATAGCCTCCTTTTGAATAAACCTGAGTCTCCCAGTTCTTTCCAGCTCTCCCCTCACAATTGTCCTCCTTTACCTGGATCCAAGAAGGCACGTGTATGGGTGTTGTTTTAACCAACTGTGCGTTGTGTGATGATAACTCAAGACAGAAAAAAAAAAAAAAAAGGTTAATGTTCAGAGCTTAGGATTCACAGGAAATATTTTAAAATTTATTTCAATTTACATAAATACTTTTATTAATGGGAAATATGATCACAGGAACAATAAAAGACTTCCAGGCAGAAGAATTAAAAATGGAATAACATCCCTCAGGGATGGTGGAATAAAAATATAAAGAGGAATAAAAGGAGTGTTGAAAAACTCCCTTTTCTAAAGAACGGCTATGCTGGTAGCGTTCAAGAAATTTAGATTGGACACCTTTAAATCACACATGCAGGCATTTTATTTCCAAATATTAGTAGTTACTATGTACTAGGATTTACATCTACATCTAGTAATTGCATTTACAACCACCTAAAATTAAGCCAAGTTATTTTAGATGTTAACTTAGAAACATTAGAGCAAGTACCTGATTTCTCGCAACCCCTCTAGGGGGCAAGTCATCAAAAAAGTTCAGAGTCTATTCCTCCAGGACCGATGAACCTTCTACTTGAACCCAATCTGTGAGTCCCTGGAGACCTTATTCTCCTCCCATCCACTCTGAGCCTCATAGATAATTGGTTAAACAATTCCACATCATCTCCCTTGACTCCTTTGCTTGCCAACCCTTCTGACACTCCTGCTTGGTGAACAATTAACCTGGGTCAGTTCACTTTGTGTGCTCCTCTTCCCAGACAGCTGAGCTGGGTATAGAAAAGTCCCATACACCATGGCATCCCTATAGGTCATAGTTCTTTTGAGAAACAGACCCAAAAGGAGATGTATATATATATTAAAAGCACACTCCCACTCCCACCTCCCTCCTATATATATCTAGGATGGGATTTATTATAAGGACTTGGTTTATGTGGTTACAGAGACTGAGGAGTCCCAAGCATCTGCAGTCTATAAGCCAGAGCCAAGGAAAGCTGGTGGAGCAGGTGGAAGGCCCAAGAGCTGGAGAGCTGACAGTGTAGCTTTGAGTCTGAAGGCTCGGTTCCAAGAGCACTGAGGGGAAGGGAGGATCCATGTCAGCTTGAGCGTCAGCAGAGAGAATTCCATCTTCCTCCTCCTGTTTATTCTATTCAAGCCCTCAACAGAGTGAACAAGGCCCACCTACTTTGAGGAGGGCCACCTGCCACTCAGGCCACTGATTCAAAAACTAATCTCTTCCAGAAACATCTTCACAAACATACCCAGATGGTATTTAACTAAATACACAGCCATTCCATGGCCCAGTCAAGTTGGCCCATAACATTAACCATCACAAACATCTATCTGATGCCACAACAAATGCACCATTGTCCACCTCAAAAGAGTTTGTCAGTCCTTCTGCTTGTCATCAGGAAAGGACATTTTCTCATTCTCATCAATATTTATTCCAAAACTTAAGTCCCTATCCTCTAACAATATACACTTTCCTCACTTGCTCCAACTGGAGACTATTGAGGCCACAGAGCTCTGTACTCTGAGGGTAGGGTGCCTTCCCCTTTCTAGAACAACCCCTAGTCTATCCTTGCCCTTCATCCAGTCTACCTTCTCTTGAGTCTCATTCTACCACACATAACAGAGAATACACTGTCTTCACACTCTTTTTGTCCCTTGTGACACTATAGTTGACCCTAGAACATGGCTTCCAACTGTGTGGTCCACATAAATGTGGCTTTTTCAATAAAAGTTACTCTGAGTGTGCCTGTTGTTCTCAATCTCCTCTACCTCTCTGCCTCTCCCACCGCTGGGACATCAAGAGCAACTCCTCCTCTTTCTCCTCCTCACCCTGCCCACTGTGAAGATGATGAGGATGAAGAAGACCTTTATGGTGATCCACTTCCACTTAATGAAGAGTAAATACATGTTCTTTTCGTAAAAGTTTTTCTTAATAACATTTTCTTTTCTCTAGATTATTGTAAGAATATAGGATATAAAACATAGACCATACAAAATATGTGTTAATGATTTACGTTATTGTTAAGGCTTTGAGTCAATAGTAGCAGATTTGAGGAGAACCAAAATTATATATACATAGATTTCTCACTGTGAGGTGGGCTGATTTCCCTGAACCCTGAATTGTTCAGTAGCCAACTATACTTTCTTCTGAAGCTCACGTCACTAGAATAGACCTGCCATTCTTCCTCTCTCCTCTTCACCTCTCCTCCTTCACCACTTCCAAACCCTTTCACCATCCCCGTTGCCATTACTTTATGGAGTTAGCTCCTGGCTTGCTGGTGACCTTTCTCCTTTTTGTCCTGTCTTCATTTTGGAAATTTCAGTATCCTTATGAATGCCTCAGTCCTCAGATCCTTGACTCCTTTTTTTTTACATTTGAAATTTTTTAATTTAAAGTAAGTCTATTTACCTAAAAGTTTGGATCATACCATACAGCATTCTGATTGTGAAAGAGATAAAATTCTGATACATCTTTAGCATTAAACACGGATTTTACTCTATATATATATTTTTTTTTACTCTCTCTCTCTCTCTCTCTAGAGAGAAGTCAAGGATCTAAATATATATATATTATTCTCTCTATGTCAACCTTTTTCTTCTCTCTCAGCCATCCTCTCCTAAGGTCACACCCTAGACCCTAGACCCTGTTTTCACTAATAACCGTGTCATGCTTAAACTCCCTTTTTCAAATATCCTATAATCTGACTACCCTCTCTCACCCTTCAAGTGTATTGTTTCTAGTAGCCCCACTACATAATTTTTTACCTTATTAAGATCACCAGTTCATAAGCCACAACTTTTGCAATATAATTATCATCACATAATTAAAAACATCAACTTATAGTTAATCTGTTTCTTTTCCCTTTTTCTTTCTTCTTCAGATTCGCAAGAAAAATTTCAAGCCTGGGCAAATCTAATTTTGTGTGATTCCATCCAAGTGACCAAACACTGTCAAGAAAAACCACACAATTTGGCTGGCTGATTAGACAAGTTCAAGACTGTGAATATTAAAAGCACACTCCCGCTCCCACCTCCTTCCCCAGATTTCCCAATTTCGGCAAATGGCTCTACTTTCCATGCCATTGCTTATTAAAGTGTTCACAGCCTTCCAACAGGGCCCCCTGCTAGTTGCCTTCCTAATAGTCACTCTCCTTGTCTTCCTTTCCAACAGGACTCCAGTTCTGGTGGTCAGCGTGACCAGCCAAAATGCTCACTCTCCATACCTATTTACACCAAAGTGTGGTCATCTGAACCCGTTTCTGGTCAGAAGATAGTCTCAGAAGCTCCTGGGTGGGCTTCCCAAGAAAGTTTGTAAAGGAGGAAGGCCTAGTGGGCATTACTGCTTTTGCTGTTTTCCCTTTCTCTTTCTCCTTGGCTAAAATGCAAACACAATGCCTGGAGGGGCAGAGACCATTTCCCCATTTCCTAAGCAGAACAAAAGTCATACAGGTCGAATGGAGTAGCAGAAAGGACTCGGTCCCTGGTGGCACTGAAGAGCAGCCGTAATAGCCTTGCACTGCCTCTCTGTGGACTTCTTGTTGCTTTTGAAAAAAATAAATCCCCTGTTTGCTTAAGCTACTACAATTAGGGCTCTGTAATGTGCAGCTGACTGCAGTTTCCAGTGATGCCTGTCCATGACGCTCTTAGAAAGGCAAGGCAGTCCCAGCTTCTGAGCTAATCTGCATCTCACAAGGGACGGGATGCTTTTCCTGAATTTTTATCCAAATTGGTTTATCAAAGAAACAAATATCCAGAGACAAATGAGTTCTTAAACATACTTTTTCTTCTTTTTTCCTACATTTAGGAAACTAGTTCTCTTTCTTTGATTTTGAGCTGCCACAAAAATATCTGGTTTTTTTCCCCTTGACATCTGCCTGATACAAATGGAAACTGACATTTGAGATCTTCCCGTGTTTATCTTTGTTCATATACCACCCGCTCCATGTACATACAAATGAGAACTTTCCTAAGCTCAATTAGTTCTTTTAACAAACTCTTATTTCTTACTATATGTCAAAACACTTAAGTGGTTTACAAATATTAACCTGCTTCACTTTGAAAATACCCATGTGTTGGCTCGGTGCCTGTGGCTCAAGTGGCTAAGGTGCCAGCCACATACACCTAAGGTGGCAGGTTCGAATCCAGCCCAGACTCACCAAATAACAATGACGGCTGCAACCAAAAAATAGCCAGGCATTGTGGCGGGTGCCTGTTGTCCCAGCTACTTGGGAGGCGGAGGCAGGAGACTTGCTTGAGCCCAGGAGTTGGAGGTTGCTGTGAGCTGTGAAGTCACAGCACTCTACCCAGGGGGACAGCTTGAGGCTCTGTCTCAAAAAAAAAAAAAGAAAAAAGAAAATACCCATATGTTATCTTCATCTCCACTATTCAGATAAAGAAACTTAGGCACAGAGAGGTTAATAAACTTTTTCAGGATTACACAGCTAGTAAAAGTCAGAACTAGAATTCAAACCCAGGCGATCTGGCTTCAGAAGCTGTATGCCATGTTAAGCCCATGTAAAAGGGGACAATTAAACCAACCAAACAAACATTCTTGAAAAATGTTAATACCTACTATATATATAGTTAAAGCACTATCTGAATTGCAAAGAAATAAGGAACTAAATAATCCATGGTGTCTGTTCTGAAAGCGCTTACAACAGAGCAGAGAGGAAATATGTATCTAACAACTTACCGAATACAAAGCAAGATGACCTCTTCAGGGTGAAAAGAGGTACAGGGCACACATTTAGATCATGAAGGGGGATGGGATATTAATAATATGATACAATTTCAGCTCAGCGGCCATAGCACAGTGGTTAAGTGGCCAGCCACATGCACCAAGGATGGCAGGTTTGAACCTGGCCCAGGCCACCTAAATAAAAACGACAACTGCAACAACAAAATAGCCGGGCATTGTGGTGGATACCTGTAGTCCCAGCTACTTGGGAGGCTGAGGCAAGAGAATCGCTTAAGCCCAAGAGTTTGAGGTTGCTGTGAGCTGTGACACCACAGCACTCTACCGAGGGTGACATAATGACACTCTGTCTCAAAAAACAAAAAAAATTAAAAAAATAAAAACTGCGGAGGGGATGCTAGCCAGGGTGGAAAGTCTGCATTCTGGAACATTCCTGCAATATTCTGGAGACATGGGGCTTGGGGGAGGGGGTTAAAAAAATATGACACAATTTCTCAGGAAGCATCCAGATACCCCTGTTTCAGGGTGTGATAGGGGCAAAAAGACTTTTTCACAGAAAACCTTGTTCTCTCAACTAAATTGGTTATATGACCTTGGTGACTCACTTCCTCTCTTGCACTTGGACTTCAGCATTTTCAGAGTGAAGGGTCTGGACTTTTCTTTTTTCTTTTTTTTTTTTTTTTCCCTGTCTGGACTTTTCAAGGTTACTTCCAGTTCTGACGGTTAGTGACTTGGTGTTTTTTGACATGTATTTTTATTGCTGAGTTTTACTCTACTTATCCCATAAACCCCAAGCTGGAGTTTCTATTCTTCCAGTTGGCTTTGAAGTCTTTTTTTAAAATTAGAAACTGTTTTCCATGTCAATAAACATAACATTAATTCACAATTTTTAATGCTTGCATAATAATATAGAGTATGTTCTCTAACAAATCCTGGTTCATTCACAGTTAAGGTGTTGCCAAATTTGCTGCCATGAGCCAAATATTTGTGCACCCCTTTTCTCCTAAGAAAACTTCCCTGAAGCGACTTTTTTAGGTCAAAGGGAAAGCACAATTTTAAAGATTTGGGGTACATATTGCCAAATTTCTTCCAGAAGTTTGCCCCACTATACACTTGAACATATGAGTCTCTTTTTTTCATAATTTCATCTATCTTGAGTATTATTTAAGCAAAAAAAAGAAGAAAAACTTTTACCATTTTACTGGCAGAATATTTTTACTGCTTTAATTCATATTTCCTTGATTACTAGTGGGGTGACCAGTCTTTCATAAGCCTGTAGGCCAGTCACAGTTCTTCTTCAGTGAACTGGCTGTGTCTATTTTTTTTGTGTTCATTTTTTCCAATTGATACCATTTATATTTTTCTTATTGACTTGTAAGTAAATATATTTTTATATTTTATATTTTTCTTGTTATATTTTAAAGACATTTAAAGCTATTAATCCATTATGTATTTCATATATTATATTTTCCTTTTCATTTGCATTTACATATTATTTATATTTCCTTAATTGAATAGAATTGGTTAACTTTTAGATAGACCAGAAGTATGAAAACTTCTCCTGTTAAGGGTCAGGTAAAAATATTTTAGACTTTATGGGCCGTAAAGTCTCTGATACAAATACTCAACTCTGCTTTGTAGCACTGAAGTAACCACAGACAATGCATAAATAAATGGACACCACTGTGTTTTAATAAAGCTTTATCTACAAAAACAGGCAACAGGCCAGATTTGCCCTGCAGGCTAATCTGACTTGCTAATCCCCCACTTCAAGTAATCTATGTGTCTGGTTATTCTTCTACCTAAGGTTCTAGTAGTTGGCCTTTCTAACTTTAGCACCATGCCATCCTAACTCAGACTTGTTCCTAGAGGGGGTGCACAAAAATGGGACACACAGGCTGCAATCTCTGAACCATCTTTCTGTCCTTGGATAGGTTAACTATCTTTATGCCATTCCTCAGTGCTGCTTTGTTTAGAAAACCAAATGCTGCTATGGGTCTAGGTATTTATTTCTACTACTCCTGTAATAGCATCCCTTGGTTTTGAGTTACTTTTGAGTTACTTTTGAGTTACTCCATAATTTGGAAAAAGATTATTTCCCGTATTTCCAAAGAAAACTCATGAGTCTTTCTGAAATATCTGTTTCCGTAAACCCACTGTTTTACTTAATTACCTGTGGCATTTGCCACCATTTTATACGTTAGGTTTGTTAGGCTGGCTCTTTAGAGTTACATATTTTCTCTTGGGTATTCTGCCTGTAATTAGGATGGTTGCCAACAGGTAAAATATAGGGCCTTGGTAACGGCCTATGATTTGGATCATTGGATTCCCTCTAAGTACATTTAGGTAAGAAAAAAAGAAAGCACCATAGTTTCCTGCTCAATTACATGTTTCACTTCATGTTACAAAGATAATGTTTTTTCAAGACAGACAGGGATAACTATTCAAAACAACTAAAATCACTAACTTTAAACTGATAACCCAGCACTGAAATTATTCTTAAAGAAAGTAAAGTACTAGGTAATGATATGAGAAACATAGTTAATTTTTTTAGTATTTACTGTGTGCCAACACTATGCTAAGTACTTTTCAAGCTTTCACTTAATTAATCCTTACAACTCTGCTAGTGTATACTAAGATCACCCTATTTTATAGATAAGAAAAAGGTCTGGTGCTTAAAGATATAAATTTTTTTTTGCTTAAATTCACACAGCTAGTTGTAGAAACTGAATTTGAAATTTGGTGTGTCTAAATTCTGGGTCTATGCTCTTTGAATTGTTTTTCTCAATGATTCTGAATCACAATTCTTAAAAACCGCTCCCCTCTTTTGGGGGCAAGGCACCATTATAAGAGGGACTATACCTAACAAATACAATCAGTGTAACCTGGTTTCTTGTATCCTCAATGAATCACCAATAATAAAAAAAAAACTGCTCCGCTCTTCACACCCCCAATAACAGCAGTAATAGCAGCGGCAGTAACAGACACATATGCAGTGCTTGGTATGTGCCAGACCTCGTTCTAAGGGTTTTCCAGTAGCTAATTCTATTAATCCCTATCTTATTAGATAGATACTATAAGATCCCCATTTTCAGATGAGGAAACTGAGGCACAGAAAAGTTAAGTTGGTGAATTTCAGAGCCTGGAGTAAAACCCACACTATCTGACTAGCTATAGAATCCATGTTCTTCACAGCATGTTTTAATTACAGGATATTTATTATAGAAATCACAGGGACACATAACCACTATCCATCACAGCTTAATTTATCTGTTGTTGATTTGAAGAAGTTGAAATTTTCTAAAGCTTATCTAATTTTTCTTCATATTAGACCCTTCCAAGTCTATATGTGGCAAAAACCCCTACATACAGCTTTCTTGCTGTCTTGGAACTCTTTTAGCAAAGCAAGATCACCTAACTTGTTTCAAATAAAAGGCATTATGTTTCCTTCTTAGAATTACTCATATAGAATTATTTTATACTACATGCAAAAAAAAAAAAGGGATGCACAGTCCTGCCATCTATTTAGACACATGTATATGCTATTGGGTAATCCCACAAGGATCGGTGTTCCTATCAGTAGGAAGTCATTTCTTTTTCTTTTAACCTGGGCAATTTACCCTGTGAAGTTGTCACTTAAGCAGGTCCTAATATTGTCCCTTGGAAGTCTTTAGTAATTTCTGACACAGGCTGCTATAGCAAGCAAGCTTCCAATAGCAGTATACACTTATCAGTTCATAACATTTTATAATACACTTAAATCAAACATGTTTAAAACATGAAAGAAAGAAGTTCAGCCTGGACCAGATGTGAGCTAGCAATTTAGGGAGGAGAGTGCTGCTTCGTGAGGCCCTGACTTATGCCATCCCAGCTGTCATGCTAGTAGCTTAAGTAGTGCCCCAGAGACATTTGGTGACAGTTTGAAGGTGTGTCTTAAGATCTTCATCACAGCCTCTTTCAACTATCATTACCCCATCATGCTAAATGTGCATCTACTCAGGCCTCTGAATACGCTGGGAATGTACCTAAGAGGCCGTGCTTGTGACATGGCTCAGCTGCTTAACATGGATCTCTAATGCAATTGAAAGAGAATGTTGGGGCTGTCATCCTGACCGGTGGCTGCAAAATGAGCTTTTGATGAGAATCTTAATTGTGTTACAATGAAGGTTACTGTTCTGACCGTGGCCTGTGCCCCTTGTCGTTGGCCAAAACCTTTGGTGATGGAGAAGAGAGAAGAAGAGATGGCTCTTCTTTCCGGGCAGCTTGCTGAGAATAAAGCTGTCATTATTTAGCTGACAGAATATAATCTGCTAACCAGCCTGCTAAATAGGTGTGCTCCGCAAAGAGGCTAACTATTCCATTATCTCTAGTCCCACCTTTCTGGATTTAAGAGCCTCTGAGGCTCATTTACAGTTTACACTTCAGTGAGATCTCAGATCAATTCCAACATGCCAGGAAATCCAATAAGAATAGACACTGAAATTTATGTGTTTATTTAAAGCTTGGTGCAAAACAATTACATGCATCTTGCTTATAATCATCTATTACAGTTGATAAGTTACTAGCCATGACAGATTTTTTTTTTTTTT
>NW_003852421.1:1235180-1241988 GCF_000181295.1 Otolemur garnettii | reverse complement strand
CTAACCAGGGACTGCCCAGGTTGCAGCTGTCGTGTGTGTGTGTGTGTGTGTGTGTGTGTGTGTACGCATATCCATCCTTGTGTTCATTCTTCTCCACTTCAGCACTGCATGTCAACCAACAGCTATTTACTGCCATTTTCTCTGTTCAAGGCAATCTGCAGTCTGCTAGCTAGCCATAGGCTGCCCAGAAACCCAAGGTAGCACCCTTACAGGAAGCTGAATATTCACCTAAAAACAACAGTGATGCCATAAGTTAGAACATCCTGATGTTCAAAGGATGATGAGATATTAGGTGTTGCTGGAGTTCAGAGAAGGAAGACAAATGCTTGCTGGGGGTGGGGGGCAGGAAGGCTTCTCAGAGGCTAAGACTGAACATGAATCTTGACAATACGAAGCATTTGGAAGTCAGAGGCAAGGGGACAGAGGACACTCAGAAGGGGGAATTGCTGAGCTGAGGCATGGGGAGGGGGTGCTCAAGGTGCGCGGGGGCAGAAGGCTGGCATAAGGGAGTGAGGGAGTAAAGCCAGGGAGGAAGGAGAGGCCAGACTGTGTGGGGTCAGAACACTGCCCCTTCCTGTACTAGAAAGAGTCTTCTACCAGGCATTGATCTGGACCACCCACTAGAGCACTCTCACCCTGGCAGGTGCTCGGAGGAACTTCAGAGGCCTCCCGCTCTCCTCCAGGTTCTGAGAGACCCTTGAGAACCCCACAGTCCTTGTATACTAATTGGTTCCCTCGTGCCCACAGTGAGTGAACAGAGGTTAAGTAAGACACTGTGTTCACCCCTAACACAGGTAGACGTTGGAAAGAAATTCCGTGTCCTCTTCTCCCTTCTTCATTACCATTTGTTATACAAGAACAATGAGAAGCCAGGAGGAGAAGCAACATCAGTAACATCCCCCCTACACACACATAGGAACAGACTACGTGGAGCATCAGGAGCTGTGCACTGAGGGGAAAGCAAAGAGGAGCTTCACTTGTGTAGGAATCTGGGCCTCTGTTCTTTGCCAGGTGATGGGCTCGGCCTTAAAGACATAGAAATGAACAAAACAGACGGGATTCAAGGCCCCATGGAGCTTACAAACCACTGGGAAATACAGATATTAAACAAATTAATGTACCGATAAAAACTGGGGAGAAAAACAGAGGAACAGTTTAGAGGAATCCAGGAAATGCCTCTAGGAGGAAGTGACATTTAGGCTAAGATCTGAAGGGCCAGCACGTATCAGCCCCGTGGGGAAAGGGTGGCAGGAGGAGCTCTTGCTGTTCATTCAGGCTTCATCCTGACACCTGGATTCCTTCCTTCGTTCTCCCGACAACCCTTCTCACTGCGACTATGCGGCTCCGATCCCCTGAAGGCTGACACAGTCTGCATGGCATGACATGAGTCTGCAGATACTTTTTTCTCCTCATAATACACTGGCATCTCCCAGATCCCAAGGTGTAGCTAAACTGGCAGCCCTGGGGTATTTGTAGCTGTTTCAAAGAGTCCCTCCACACGGTCTGCTTTACACTCAACGTGGGACAGTGTTTCCTTGAAACCACCTCTGGGCCATCCAGTCTTTGTCCTCAGACCTCAGCATCTTCCACCCTGCAGGCCATCTCCTTTCTGCAGTTCTGCCCTTCTTGGTCTCCTGACATTGTTCAAATTGTCTGGCCACTTCTTCCCTGTCTGCTCTTCTTCATACTGTCAGTAACGATCAGGGTTGGCTACTCGGAACGGAGAGCCTTAATAGCAGTGGCTTAAAGAAGATACAAGTTCATCTGTCCTTCAAGTCAAAAAGTCTGGGGCTTGGCGATCCAGGGCTGGCATAATGGACCCACAAAGTCATCTAGCACCCTGGCCCCATGCCAGCCTCCCCTGCTCCCTCCGTAAGGTGGACTCATCTTCATGGTGCAAGGAGGCTGCTAGTCTCACCCTTCACTCAGAATTCCAGGAAGCATGATGGAACATGGGGCAAAGAAAAAAGGGGCAAAGAATGCATGCCATATGTCTATCGGGACAGGTTCCTGAAAGCAATTATGTGATAATTACTCTTTCTACTTTCATCGATATATCACAGTTATACATTCTTAAATCTCTTGCCCAAAACTTAGTCCGGGGCTATATCTAGTGATAAATGAAGCTGGGATACATAGTCTTTATTTTAGATAACTCTGTGTCCAACTAAAAGGTTAGGTTCTGTTGTTACTGAGAAAGGTGAGAATGAAAAATAATGGACAACGAGCTTGATATGCTTAGTACCTTGGTTGTGGTAAGGTATGGTGTATGCACATGTCCAAACCCACTAAGATTTATGTATTAAAGGGGTACAATTTTTGCACAATCAATTCATACTTCTAAAACAAAAAAAAATAAAAATAAACGGATAAGTACTGATCTCAGCTATGTGCCCATGGATGTAGGCACCATCCAAGGATTTTTGACTTGGATCTATTCTTGGGTGGCCCAAACTCTCCAGGCTCCCCCAGCTATGACCGTGCGCAGGCTAACTAATTCCTAGGAATTGCAGTCTGGGAGAAGAGACAGACGCTGGCACATTCCCCATTCATGCACATAACAAATATTGCCTCTCATTTCTTAAGTTCAGCCATCATATTCCACCTGCCTGCAATGTATATCTCCCCCTGGTTGTCTACAGACCTAAACGCAACACCTTCCACATGTAAATCATCTGATTCCTTCCCACACTCTCCCTGCATTCGCCTGTACTCCCATGCCACTACAAAGTGGTCTTGAACTTCCTTCCACTCAACAAACACTGTTGAGCTCCTATTATGAGCCAGACTCCAAGATCTAGGGATACATCATGGAACAAAACAGACTCACGCACACCAAGTCCCTACCTTGTTGAGCCTGTCTTCTAACCTTCCCCTTTTTTGCCTGCATCCTCTTCAAGTCCCCTTTGTTCTATGTAAACTAAGTCACCTGCCTCGTCTATGCAGGACTTGTCCTTTGCTCAAGACTTTTCCTCCTTTCCAAAATATCCTTTTGCCTATTTCTTTTCTGGCAGTGGCTCTCCGCCAAGTAGGGGATGTTTGGCAATGCCTGGAGACACTTTTGGTCATCACATCCGGATGGGGTCTATCAGCATTCTGTAGGTCAAAGCCAGAGATGCTGCTAAACATCCTACAAGGCACAGGACGGCCGCCATGATGAAGAGTTATCTGGTCCCAGACATCAATAGTGCTAAGGTTGAGAAACCCTGTACCAGAGCCAAGTCATACCTATCCTTCAGGGCCAGCTCAGATGTCACTTTCAAGAAATGTCCATGATTTCTTCTCCCATTTATGTCTGCTGGAAACTATCTATGCCTCCTCTGAACTCCCAGCTCCCCTGTATGTACCTCTTTCATGACACATATCACCTTTCATAGGTTGTAAAAGTCAACAAGGCTGAATTTATGCCGGCTTCATCTGAGTTCTCAGAGGCGAGCCCAGAGCTGAGCCCCTAGCACAAAGGCACTTGCAATATTTGTTATGTGCATGAATGGGGAATGTGCCAGTGTCTGTCTCTTCTCCCAGACTGCAATTCCTAGGAATTAGTTAGCCTGAAAGTTCTTGCTTCAGAAGGGAAACCCTGCCAGGCTGCTTGGGCCACATCTGTCAAAGAAGTCAGATGTCAACTGGCATGAAGTCTCAAGAAGCCTCTGCCTTAACCAGCCTGAATGGAAAGGGGCCAGTGGAAAAAGGAGACTCAACAAATACAGCAGGAGATGTGACTGTGCGCCCACAGAGGTTCCCTACAAAAACAACTGAAAGCAGGAAGAACCTTCGCTTCGATGGGAGCTGGACCAGTTTTATAAGTGGGTCGGGGCAACGAGTAACCTCAGCTACCCCTGGAGTCCTCACAGTGCAGACACCAGGGGCCACAGGCAGGGCACCCAGGGGCTGGCACACAGCCAAGGAGCTCCGTGCCGCTCCTGAACCATCTCCCCATGAAGTCTGAACAGACATGCTGCTGCGGCAGGGCCCAGGGTTGTGCGTCCAACGTTTTCTGTCCAAGTCTTTGAGTTGTCTGGGAGGCTGAAGTGTCCTGGCAGGCCCAGAAAACTGCTGAATCTAAAGAAACTGGCTCAGTTATCTCAGGCTCCTGCTGAATCCAAATGTGCCAGCTTCAGGCCTCTCTCAAGCTCCTCAGAGCCAGGAGCTCTGCTATGCACCATTTTTTATCTTCCTGGCAGCTGAAATGGCAGTGAGGTCTGTGGGGTCCCAGCTCTGAATTCCTGAAAGCAGGCACAAGGGAGCTTAGGGGCTTGTGCATGGGAGTGACTGAAGCTGAATGAAGGAGAAGAAAAGGCTGCCCCGCAGCTTTCAGCAAGCACTCTACTGTGAGATCTATTCCACCTCCCAGTATCTGTCATGCATCCAACTTACCAGTGGAGAATGGACCTGACAATTAGCAAGCTATCACAACCAACCAGCCCAGTTAGGTCTCTTATCACCATGTAATTCTGTTTCCTCATGCTGCGATTCATGTACTATGGCAGGGATGGATGTTGAGAGAGAGTGGGGCAGGAAGAAACCTGTGAACATGTTGTGATCCCTCCTCCCCATGCAGGATTCTGGAGGCTTAAGCAGTAAGCAGAGAAGGGGTGTGCTTTCAAGGGAGGGGACAGTGATATGGGGGCTGAGCCACTTGGCTAGCTTTCTGTATTAAGGTTCAGCCACTGGATGAGACTCCCACTCTAAACTCTAAATCAGCATGCCCAACAGAAATATAATACCAGCCACAAATGCAAGCCACACATGTAATCTTAAATTTTCTAGTAGCCACACTTAAAGGAAAGAAAAATGAACAAGAAATGGATGTAATTTTAATAAAATATTTTATTTAACACAATATATCTAAAACATTATCATTTTAACCTGTAATCAATATAAGGAATATTATCAATTAGATAATTTACAGCATTTTGCTATGCAAAGTCTTTGAAATTCATTATGTCTTTTACACTTACAGAATACATCAATTTGAACTAGCTACATTTCAAGTGCTCAATAGCCTATTTCAAACACTCATCTACCATGAAATGCAAAATAATTCACTACTTTTGCGAGATACTAATTGATCACCCGACACTAATGTATCCGATATACAACAGGGGGCTTAAGTAGCACCCAAAATATAATGAGATGGGTAATTTTTTCCCATTGACTAGAATTCCTCTCCAGGAGAACATGTACCACATGTGACGGAAAGAAATTCCTTGAAAAGCTTGTCATGGCCACGATAAGGTAGGAATTGGAGGTGGGAAAACCCCCATGGGTCATACAGTGATGGCTGAAATTGAACTTCTCAGAGGTTTCACAATTATAAGAAATTATTTTTCCAGGACCAAAGCAGAGAACATTGGTGACTCATTTTATTGTTGGAAACATTATAACAACTTCAGTGTCTAAAAAGAGGTCATGAACCATCTAGTTGAAAGAACATTTTGCCATGATTAAAATACTATTTAGAAACATGGGGATACACCTAATATAGAATTGTAAGTGGAGGAGAAGGGCAGGATTGAGTGTAATTATTTGTACAAGCTGAACCATATCTAATAAGCACCAAAGAAGAAAAGCAATAGGCCAAAATATTGACATTGTTTTAACAGGAAGTAGCATTATGGGGGATTTTTTTTTTTTTTGGACTTTCCAATGTTTTTCTAATGAACACATATTACTTCAAGGATTAGGGGGAGGGGATAAAACAAAACCCAATGGCACACTTGCCAGAATTCCCAAAACACACACATATGTGTGTGTGCTTACTTGTGTGCGTCCATGTAGACATGCAAGTGTGTGTACCTGTGTGTACACGGGTGCCTGTGTACTTTCCTGAGCTTGCTCCCAGCCAGACTAATGCTCAATGGATCTAGGAAAAGGCTCCTTTTTTCTACTCTGACATAATTATTTTCTTGAATTTTGTTAATTTGGCTAGAATAGCATTTCTGTAGCCATTCTGGTCTCATTTCTAATCCCCGCATCCCCAATTGCTCTTTGAGAGATGATATTTCTCATGAACATTTCCAGCTAAACGTAGAATGATTTCCCCTCCTTCACTTCAGGTGTAAATAAGATAATAAATCACCTCTGATCTCCACGTTTTCCTTCTCTTAAATTTCAGTCCAGAAGCAAAAAAACCCAAGGTGATTATGCAGCCAAAAAAAATCAAACCCTATCACTTTTATGACATCTAATCACACTAGGCTGACAGCACAGCTTCTTAGAAGATCATTTTTAATCGCCTGTTTTATGTTACAGGGTTAAAAGAGAGAAAGAAAGTTGACAGTAAATGGAAAGTAGTAAACAAAGTATTCAGAGAAAAAAATCTCTAAGTAATGACAAAAAATGGTTAATCATTAAATATTTTAAGACTGTAATATATTCAGCTGAGAGGCATGTGCTAAGAAGATAAGAGTTCATAAAAGAAAATCATGTGTTGTGGAAAATTCTTTTTCTAGTGGTGTGGTAGATTGGATTCCCTGAAAACCCCTCCTAAACAAACTTGAAAAAAATTTTTAAAAACAAATTTTTGTTTTCAAAATTATTTTTTGCACATTAAGTTTGTGTAAAAGTAAAGTATATGCCAATCCCTAAGGTGACGTGAGGCACAGAACTTTAACAGTACCAAAGCCAGTACCCATCCTGGAGAACTTTGCCAAAACCTGGAATCCTGGAGCTTCTTTTTTTTAATGACTGCACCAGGTACAAGAGATAGAAGGTAAAGCCCTGAGCAGACCCAATGTGGGGAATAAAAGTGAGATTCCCATAAAAAGCTGAGACTCCAAAGAACTTTACCCACAGGGACACCTCA
>NW_003852421.1:1225132-1234199 GCF_000181295.1 Otolemur garnettii | reverse complement strand
ACAGGCACCGAGCCTCTAAATTATGTTTGATGGTTGAAGTAAAAATTGTAACACTGATATTGTTCAAAAGACATATTTGCAAAAGTATCAAACATTTGGCAAGAAAGCAAGGAATTATAAAGATTTCTAAAATTCCTATCTTGCAATAAAGTTAATGGACATTAAAAACATTAAGAGACCTAGCTTCGCACCTATAGCTCAGCTGCTAGGGTGCCAGCTATATACACCAGAGCTGGTGGGTTTGAACCCAGCCCAGGCCTGCCAAGCAACAATGACAACTACAGCCAAAAAATAGCCGGGTGTTCTGGTGGGTGCCTATAGTCCCAGCTACTTAGGAGGCTAAGGCAAGAGAATTACTTATGCCCAAGAGTTTGAGGTTGCTGTGAGCTGTGATGCCACAGCACTCTACTGAGGGCCACATAGTGAGACTCGATCTCACAAAAAGAAAAAAATTAAAAGACTTATACTTTATCTAATCAGATTCTAGAATAAGGCAAGAGAGAAATAGGACATGTTCTACAGATAACAGCTAAGAATTTCCTAGAATTATTGAAATACAACTATGTGTAGGTACAGGAAGTCTGAAAAATGTACCTCCAAATCAACATTCTGCTTATTATAGTGAAAGTTTAGGGAATTAGATAAAAAGAGACTTTTAAAAAAGTTCATCCAAAAATAAATACCAAGTAGACCGATTGCTAGTCTCTCACAGCAACAATAGAAGTGAGAAGATATAGAAGAAATATCATCAATAATGTGGAAAACAAATAATTGTCAACCTAGAATTCTATAGCCAGAAAAAATTAACTTCCAAAGAAGAGGTCCAAAAAACGAAACAAAACAAAAAAACTGGGGGGTGTGGGGGTGGGGTGTAATGTGAAAAAACAAAACAAAATTCAGTAGGGACAAAAGTAAAAGTATATCACCAAAACATTCTCACTAAATTAAATTTTAAAGGATATCCTTCAGGTAGAATAAAGTGTTCACAAAAAAGGTTTCAGATGTGAGAAAAAGAGTATGGTCAGCAAAGTAAGTAAATTCAAATAAGCATTGACTTTATCAAACAATAATTACAATAAATGGGAAAAGAAAAGTAAAATTCTGTAGAATGGGAATATGTAAGTTGGGGTGAAGGTGATTAGAGCTAATACATTTCAGGATTCTCATATTGTTGAAGAGGAGGGTAACTAATGTTAAAGTGCAAATATTTAAAAGTCCAATGGGGAAAACAATAAATCAAACAAACACTACCTCCCAAATTCTGTACCATATATGACAAACTCACTGCTAACATCACGCTAAAAGGTGAAAAGTTGCAAGGATGCCTAGTCTTACCACTTCTGTTCAGCATGGTACTGAAAGCCCTGGCCAGAAGAATTATGCACGAAAAAGAAATAAAAGACATTGAAATCCGAAATGAAGTTAATTTGTCCACATTTTCAGATGGCATAATGCTATGTGTAGAAAACCCTACAGACTACATTAAAAAACTGCTAGGACTAATAAATTCAGTACAGTTGCAGGATACAAAAGAAACATACAGAAACCAGTCCCACATACAAAAATCTGTGCATCAACAACAATTAGCCAAAATAGAAATCAAGAAAACAATTCCATTTATACTAGCATCAAAAAATATTTCAGAATAAATTTAACCAATGAAAGTGAAAGTTCCATACACAGAAAACTATAAAACATTAATGAAAGAAATTTTTAAAGGTATAAATAAATAGAAAGATAGCCTACGCTCCTGGATTCAAAGAATTAATATCATTAGAATGTTCATACTACCTAAAGCAATATATTTATTCAACATAGTTTCTACCAAAATTCCAATGACATTTTTTCACAGGAATGGCAAAAACAATGCTTAAATTTGCATGGAACTATAAAAGACACTCAAAAAGTTGAAAGAATCTTGAAAAAATAAAACCAAGTTGGAGGTATCACACTTCCTAATTTTCAAATTGCATTACAAAGCAATAGTAATCACAACAGTATACTATTGGCATAAAAACAGGTGCATAGAGCAATGAAAGAGACCCAGAAATAAACCAAAGTGTATATTGTCAAGGCCAGCAAGCAGATGCAATGGGGAAATGATAGTCTCCTCAACAAATTATGTCAGAAAAATCAGATATCACATGCAAAAGAATGAAACTGTGCCCTCATCTTACACCATACACAAAAATCAGAGTGGATTAAATTTAAGACCTAACACCTGGGTGGCCCCTGTGTCTCAGTGGGTAGGGCGCCAGCCCCATAGACCAAGAGTGGCGGGTTCAAACCCGGCCCTGGCCAAACTGCAACAAAAAATAGACAGGTGTTGTGGTGGGCACCTGTAGTCCCAGTTACTTGGGAGCCTGAGGCAAGAGAATCGCCTAAGCCCAGGAATTGGAGGTTGCTGTGAGCTATGATACCACAGCACTCTACCGAGGGCAATAAAGTGAGGCTCTGTCTCCAAAAAAAAAAAAAAAAAAAAGAAAGAAAGAAAAAGACCTAACACCATAAAAGTCCTAGAATAAAACACAGGGAAAAACTCTGCCATTGATCTTGGCAATGGTTTTTTTGATATAACACCAAACACACAGGAACAAAAGCCAAAATTAAAAAGTGGGATTATAGCAAGCTAAAAAGCTTCTGCAGAGCAAAGAAAACAATCAACAAAATGTAAAGGCAGCTTATGAAAAAAGACATGTGCCACCAATTTATCTGATGAGGGATTGAGATCCCAAAATATATAAGGAATGTATACAACTCAACAGCAGAAAAGAAGGTGATTTAAAAAAAAAAAAATAGGCAAAGGACCTAAGTAGACATTTTCCCAAAGATGATATACAAATGGCCCAGGGGTATATAAAAATGCACTCAAAACATCACTAATTATCAGAGAAATGCAAATCAAAACCACAACAAGGTAAGAGCTCACACCCATTAGAATAGCTACTCTGAAAAAGACAAGAGATAACAAGTGTTGGGAGAGGGTAGAAACCCCCCCACACACACACACATAGTTGGTGGGAATGTAGACTGGGGTAGCCATATGGACTGTCCCTAAAGAAATTAAAAACAGAACTACAATCTAATGCAGCAAATCCTTTTTTTTTTCTTTTTGCAGCAACCCCTCTTCTGCATGTATACCTGAAGGAAATGAAATCACCACCTCATAAAGATATCTGCAGTCTCATGATACGGAAACAACCTAAGCGTCTGTTACCAGAGAATGAATAAAGAAGTTGTGATTTATATGCACACAACAGCGTAATGTTAGTCACCCTTTAAAAAAAGGGACATCATGCCAAGTGAAATAAGTCAGATAGAAAAAGACAAATACCCCAGGATCTCACTTATATGTGGAATCTAAAAATATATAATATATCTTATATATAAATATATAAGATATATATTAACTATAGTCCAATGTGAGGACTACAGTTAATAATATTATGTAACTAGAAATTTGCCAAGAGAATAGATTTTATGTACTCTTGCCAAAAAAAAAAAAGATAACAAGACAATCGATGTATCACTTTGCTTAACCACAGCAATCACTATGTATGTGTATATCAAAATACCATGTTATATACTTTAGATATAATATATACAATTTTAAAAATAAGAAAAACAGAAGTACTATTTTCTCACTTTCTTGAAAAAAAAAAGGCGCATGGAATATTGATAGGATGAACTGTATGCTAGGTTACAAAGCAAGTCTCAACAAATTTCAAAGGACCGCAATCATACAAAGTATGGATTTAAACTAAAAGTTAGAAATGTTTAAAGTCAATCTGTGAAGTGTAGAACATAGATGTTTTGGCACAATAATCAAGTAAATGAGGTGAAAGCTATGCTGATTGGTTTGATGTAACCACGTCCGATTGTATAAAAAAAAAAAAATCAGCACATTGTACCCCACATATGCATGCATGTATTCACAGTCTATGTGTATTTGACTTAATAAATAAATGTTTAAAGTCATTTTAAAAGCCCATAGAATTGGGCAAGAGATCACAACTTTGGGGGGGAGTGATGGCGCCCAGTCTCCTATTCCTCCATTGTTGCTTTCTTTTGAAAACACACACACCCATCTTTGGCTGCCTCCTATTTTGTCCCTGGGAATGCCATGTTTATTAACATCTCTGTGACTTCTTGCAGGTCACGCTTCTTTGGCTGTCACTCTGACCCTTTTATAGCTTTGACAACAACCACCTGGCTTGTGCATCTAAGTACTGCCACTTGGCCTTGATGGTGGGTTCCATCCTTCCAGTTGCTGTCAGTGAGCCCAGTCCCGTGATGGCTTCTCCTACCATCAGTGCTGCCTGCACAGGGAAGTCACCACTGACACCCTTTCACAACTCATTCTTGGGGGCCTTGGTGGACAGTGCGTTTTCCAGGGCTTCCTAAGGAGTAAAAGTTTCTTGTGCGCTGGCTGACTGGGCTCACAGAATATATTTATTACAGCACGCCCATTTTCTTAAACCGTTTAATCCCTTATTCTACCGTCTACCAGGAAATTTTAGGTATTTCAATCTTACTCAGCATGGGACGTTGCTTTTTCTAAACTTTTAGGAGCTGCTCTAGCAGCAAGTTTGCATCATTTCCAGTGTGTTAAATCCTATAATCCAAGACGTTTCTCTAAGTCAAGAAATTCTCCCCTACCCAGTATTATGTTCACCCTCCCTTGCTTGTGCACCCTTAGAATCTAGACCCACCCTGCTGGTCCATGCTAAGCCTGGTACCCTCCCCACCCTCAGTGGATCCAGCATGTCCCTGACTGGCTTATGCTACAACTTACCTGGTTGTATGCCTGGCAGCACCAGGGCAGGGGAACGGCTCCTGAGGTGGGTACCAATGGCCTCAGAGAAGACTTCTGGTCTCCTGCTCTGCGGAGTGCTGGCTTGTAATGGGAAGGGTGGGACACTCAGAATAGGCTGGAACTATCAAATCCTGAGCTTCAGACCCAGCCTTTTCTACATTCGCCTACTGTAAAACATGGGAATTTCTTTGCACATGCGCTCACTTAATTGTTTTAAATTGTTAATTGCTCTCAGTTTTTTTAAACATTGCTTTCACCTTTGCCTTCTCAGCCTGTTGGGCCTGGATGCAACTGGATAATGACCATCCACAACAACCCGCAGGCTTGACAGGGAGCCCTCAGATCACCACGCAGTTTGACTCCAGGTGTCTGCACTGCCTTCCCCACTGCCCCCAAGAAAACCTCTCTGGATTTTCTCTCTTGTTCATCTGCTTTCTATTTCGGCGCTTCCTGATTTTATCTTTATTTCCACCCTTCCACCTTGTATTTGTGCCGAATTTTCCAGTTTTCTTCTGGCCTCTTGCCAGGGATATTTGAATAATTGATTTTTCTAGAAAAGGCTGCGGTAGACAAGGAGCAGTCCCATTCTGAGGAGCCTTCAGGAAAGAACTGTGCGCTGCCACGAGCACGGTCACCTGACAGCCTCCAGAAGGCAATAAAATAGAAAACAGAACCAGAGAGAAAACCCACAGTGTGTTCTTTGGAAATACTACTAAAATTGATAACTTTCTAGCAGGACTTATTAAGAAAAAGAGAGAAAGAAATGGAGAATACAAGGGGCTGATGTCAGGATTTAGTATATACTTAAAAGATGATAAAAAGAACCATGAACAGTTTTAAGACCATATATGTGATAGCTTAAATTCCTTAAAAAGCACAACTTAGCAAAATAGTCACACAGAAATTGAACACTTAACTAGTCCTATGTCCATCTAAGTAATTATGGAATCCATAATTAAAAACTTTTCCACAAAACAACTCTAGTCTTAGGTAGAATCACTGGTAAATTCTTTTACACATCTAAGGAAGAAATCACACCTGTTTTATACAAACTCTTTTAGAAAAGAGAGAACAAGGGAGTACTTTCCAACTTGTTTTATGAGGTCTTGAGACCATAATCTGTCAAGCATATCATAAGAAAGTAAAATTATAGGCCAATTTCAGTCAGGCTAAGATGCAAAAATGAAAAACAAAACAAGAACAAATCAAGTCCAGCAAATGCGTTTCATCCCAGGAAGGTAAGATTGATTTAACATTCAAAAATCAATCACCGCAATTCACCACATTAACAGCATAAAGATCAAATATATAATCATCTCGATGGATTCAGAAAGGGTATTTGATAAAATTATATACACATTCATAATAAAAAATCCTCAGCAAACCATCACTGGAAGGAAACTTCCTCAACCTCATAAAAAGTCGATCCAAAAACCTACAGCTAAAAATAGACTTTGTGTTGAAATATTGAACACTTTCCCCTGACTCGGAGAACCAGACAAGGATGGCCATTGCCCCTTCTTTCATCTTGGAATGGGTTGTCTTAGTCACTGTAACAAGGCCAGAAACATAAATAAAAGTGGTACAGTTTACACAGAGAAATGTAAAACTATCATTTGAAAATCATGTGATTGTTTACATAAATATTCAAAATACTCTACAAAACTCCTGGACTTCATGACTGGACTCAGTAAGGTTACCAGACGCATGGTAAGCGTATGATAACCAAAGCGGTTCGAGGTAGTGTCACGCATTCTAAAAGCTGGCTTCCAGATCTCCCCTATCCTTGGCAACTTGCCTGGCTTCTCCAGAGGTGATCTTAGTGTAGATGGGAAGGGAAAAAAAAAAAAACTTCTAAAGCCACTTCCACATTCTTTAGAGGTGAGTGAAGGGTGCTCTCAGGAGGAGGAGTTGGTTTTTTGTTTAGGGAAACAGATTTGCGGTGAGTTGTTGGTTATGACGGGGAAGACCCAAGGTATTCCCTAGAAAGTGGAGGACCAGTAAAACAGAGCTAAAGTTCTCTCCATAATAATATGTAAGACTAGTCTCTAAGGAGAGAGTATTTTAAGTGTTTCTTATTTTGTATCTTTTTAGGTATTTTTGTTTGTTTGTTTTGCAGTTTTTAGGCCAGGGCTGGGTTTGAACCTGCCACCTCTGGCATATGGGGCCAGCACCCTACTCCTTTGAGCCACAGGCACCGCCCATCTTTTTGGATTTTTTTTGACAAAGTTCTGACATATACTTTTATTGTTACACTTTGGTCTTACTAGTTATGGTAAAGAAAAATATCAACCAACATTCATGTCAAAACTGAAAATGCAATTTTAGGTTGGCTATGGATACAGAAGTCAGGGAAAAATTAACAAAAATATTCTGTAAAATTGACTGTATGAAATCTATAATAAAATTATAATGTATAATACTAACATTCATAAATTATGTGCTATACATTCTTTTTGTTTCAAATTAATGTGAGGGTGCAAATGATTAGGTTATACTGTTTGGATTTCTTCTGTGAAGTTCAAGTTGTAGTTGAGCCCTTCCCCCAGACAGTGTGCTGTATTCCCTTACACTGCGCACCTTACCTGAGAACTTACCAATTACCCCCTCTCCTCCCATTTCTCTTTCCTCCTCCCTCCTCTCCCCAATTGAATTCAATTGTGTTTTTCTCTTTTGTGGGCATGTAGTTGTTTCCTATTTTGTATCTTAATTCCTTTCCATTATCCACCAATGGAAACTTTATTAACTGCTTAATTAGTGTCAGATTTATTTTAGCATCTTCGTAAGAAATAAAGGAAGGGACTCATGCCTATAATCGCCTATAATCCTAGCACTCTGGGAGGCTGAGGCAGGAGGAGCCCTTGAGCTCAGGAGTTCAAGACTAGCCTGAGCAAGAGAAGACCCCTGTCTCTATCAAAAATAGGAAAATCAGCTGGGCATTATGGCAGGTGCCTGAAGTCCCAGCTACTTGGGAGGCTGAGGCAGGAGGACCACCTGAATCCAAAGTCTGAGGTTGCTGGGAGCTACACGGATGCCATTGCACTCTAGCCTGAGAAAAAGAGTAGGACACTGTCTCCAAAAAAAAAGAAAGAAAGAAAGAAAAGAAAATGACTGTTTGGCAGGTGATTTGGACCATAGCAAAACAGAAAGCAATAAAGAAGCGTAGTAAAACGAGGTAGAGAACCCAACTGCCGAAAGTAGATTAGAATCATCTGTCAAATGGAGTTTGCAGCTGAGAGGTGCTGTCTGGAACTTCTCAGAAAGTTTGACTGACCTTACCAAAATCAAACTTGAGATGTGTTTTCAAGTTATTTTGCTTGGATATAAAAGGAAAGGTGACATCTCAGTTATCTATAGACATTGGGACATTCAGGTTACATTGTAATTACTGTTATTAATAAACAGCATTGGTATGAAAATAGAGCAGCACATAGCTTGCAAAGCGCTTCACTTTTTATTATATCACTTCTTAGATAATTCATTACTGTTTTACTCTCCAAGTCTATATCACTACTTGGATGAGATCATATATTTTTCCCAAAATAATGGATTTAAAGGCATTTAAATGGAACCCTTGGGGCCTGGTGGCATGTGCCTAAGTCCCAGTCAGTTATAGTTACTTGGGACACAGAGGGAGAGAGAACTTGAACCCAAGAGTTTGAGGTTACAAGGAGCTATGGTCACACTACTGTACTCCAGCCTGGGCAATAGAGTAAGACCATTTCTCTATAAAAAGAACAATAATTTTTTTTATATTTTTAGCATAATTTTAATAGCATTACTTCCAACTCACTAGGGAGAAATGCAGTCTGTATTAGTTATGACATCTGAATTATGCGCAAATTTTAATACATGAAGAAATTAAAATATTTAGCTTACAAAAATAAGTTTAAAACAGTGGTCTTGAAACTTTGTTTTTTAGAACCTTTGGTTCCCCTGTGACTACTGCATTGGTGTCGGGGATAGAATTGGCTTGGAGAAAACCACCCATTTAGCTTGTTTTCCAGTAAGCAAAATCAATTAACTTGCACTTTACACACGTGAAGGAGAGTTGCCATTTTATACCCTCTTAGTGCCAAAGCATTGTGTAGGTTAGTGTTTTACCTTTTCAGGTTTGTTTGTTTGTTTGTTTTTGAGACAGAGTCTCAAGCTGTTGCCCTGGGTAGAGTGCAGTGGCATCATAGCTCACAGCAACCTCAAACTCTTGGGCTTAAGCGATTCTCTTGCCTCAGCCTCCCAGGTAGCTGGGAC
>NW_003852421.1:1209190-1224096 GCF_000181295.1 Otolemur garnettii | reverse complement strand
CTGGATCCGAACCCGCCAGCTCAGGTGTATGTGGCTGGCGCCTTAGCCGCTTGAGCCACAGGCGCCAAGCCAGAAACAAGATTTTTTAAAATGAATTTATACCTAACCTTTCAGGGACATCTTTATTAGAACATTTGTTGATACTCTCTGGTGGCGTAGGCCAATGACCAAGCCGCCTTCCCTCAGATCCTATGACGTGTGGAAGTGCAAGAGGATAAATAAAGAGAACCTCAGAAAGACTCAAGTGTCAAAAGAGAAATGGAGCAAACACTCTGCTTCCCTCAGCAAAAGTCACCCTGTGATTAGCACAGCAGCAGCAGAGATCACGTTTGTGATGAGCCGAGATACTATTACACGGCGTTTGCTTTAGCAGTGAATAATTTTCATCTGGTTTTTCTTCCCCCAAATCGGAGCTTAACAGATCAAAACTCTCTATTTCTCAACAAAGTGCTAATCTTACACATTAACTAAAGCACTTCCAGTTTTGCCTGTTGCCACTGACAGCAGCCAAGGACAGAGGCCCCACATGTGAATAGGGGACTGGAGCCACCTAACATTCTGTTGGGGATAAGGTTAGTGTCAGAGGATAATTTTTAAAAATTAAAGACACGACCCTTGCACAAATACAGAATGAACAGGCTTCAAAAATGAGTTTTACTCATTAATGAGAGAACTCACAGAATTGTAAAGATGATTCAAAAGGAATCGGAAAGACTGAGTGTTTATAAGCACTGAAAGAAAAAATGCCAGAGTAAGATCATTAGGTTAGACATAAAACGGGTACTGGGCACAGGGCTGGAAAGCCCTAATCTTTTTGAAAGGAGAGAAATTATGTTGTATCTCTTCTAGAAAAAAAAATGTCATTTCCACCTTATGAATCTACAAGTTAACATCTTATTTTACAGAATCTGGGCCCTACCCAGTAGTAAACAGTAAAGTGAAACGAAGGTGCAATGCCTCAGACAATGCTTACGTGTGGCAATAAAAGGATATGACCAGCTTTTCATTTTATATGTAAGCTTGGGGTATTTTTTCTTAACAACTGGAATACATAAAAGAGTAAATAAATAAATGTTTAGCCCATGATCATAAGGATTTAATCTTTAAGCTATAAATGGCAATAATTTTCTCTGAAATGTATCTATTTATTTTTGCAACAAGAGGACTCCAAGACTATCCTGCTCTCCCAGGAGGAAACAGTCTTTATGAAAATATCTGCTCTCCTTTCCTTTGCTATTACTGCTATCTTTAGAGAGGACAGGCCCTCCTCAAAGGAATACGTTCAGAATATTCAGACCTCTCCCTGAAGGTCAGCCCCATGGAAGGAAGGTGATTATAATGTCTTTAAGGAAAATCAGGGAAATAAACCTTCAGAAAAACAGACCAGGCCAACAACAACAACAACAAGTACCCTTAAGAGGAATAGTTAGACATTTGTTTGACTTTTTCAAGGAATTTTCCTGTAAAAGTTTACTTTACTAAGGAGGGTGGTTAAGAAAAGGCAGAACAGGCGCCGGGGCAGCCTGCGTGACCTGAGCAGGATGTGAAGAAGTGGTCCTGCTTCAGCTGCTGTCTATTGCTCAGAGTCGGGTGGTTATGGTGTGACACCTCGAGGGGTCTGTACCCTGCTCAGACTCTGAGCAGAAAGGGGCGCTGGACACCAAATGCCGGTGCTAGGCAAACAAGACACATCCACGGGCCAGTGCTTTGTGACCTCGGAATTTACGGTTCCCTTTCAACCTGTATCCAGTATCACCAGACCTCTATAACAGTCCCTGCTTCAAACCATCTGGTCCCCATTCCCAGATGCTTCATCCCCAGGTTATCTCTATCTTCCTTCTTTGCAGGGAAGACTCTGTGCCAAACTTTTAACCCAGTATCTCCTAAGATTTGCCCCTCAGATCACCTCTCTTGGCGTCGCCCATTGCAGTATTCAGACAAGTAATGTTCCACCTTGTGTTTGACCTTGGCATCCAGAGAATATTTCCCATCTGGGGCCTGGCAATCCAACAACTGCTTGTATGAAGAGTCTTAGCTAAAAGGCCTGTGTGAGAGAGATTAGTAGTAAGAACGCTGGATTGAACTGAGAAAAAGGGATTTGTCCCAACATACAGGCTGGGATATGAATAGCATAAAACTTGACAAGTTAAGACTATTTCCTGAGCTACAGTGCTTAATAATTATTAGCAATTATTCTCAACCTTGGCTGCAGATTACAATTACTTAAGAATTATTTGGGAATTATAGCATACAATGGCCTGGGCACCACCCCTTAAGATTCTGATGCAATTGGTCTAGATTAATTGCAATGTGGCATCAGTACTTTTTTATGTTTATTTTATTTTAATGTGCAGAGGGTTACAAACCACAGACTGGGGAAAGGCAGCAGACCACCGTGGTTCAGAAGGAAGACTTACCTCCAGAGTTACCCGAGCTTCAGTTCCAGCCTAATCCTGCAATAGCTCTGTGACCTTGGCCTGCAGTGTCTAAGGCTTCTTCAGTCATATAAGATGCAGAAACCAATCCTGGTCCATGAGGCTGTGTGACATTCAGTGAGGCACTGATTGTAAAGTGCTTGGCCAGTATGAAATAACTAATGTCTATTATTACCATCAGCAGGTGGGAGGGAGAATTTCTTGACAACTCATCATTTAACAATATTTTTTAATCTTATTATTTAAAAATAACATTAAAACATTAAAAATAATCTTACTATTTAAAAATAACATTTTTAAGCACTCATATTAAAAATCCTGCTGAATTAGTCGTGCATATACAGAGGGTGCCAAAAATGTATACACGTTTTAAGAAAGGACAAAACTATATTAAAATTGTAATACTCAAGTCACATTTGACTGCTGCAATCATAAGGGATACAAGATACAATATATAAGATAATAAACATCATCAGCTTATATTGAATATCATAATTTTTTTTTTTGTAGAGACAGAGTCTAACTATAGGGCCCTCACTAGACACACAGCTCCTGGGCTTAGGCAATTCTTTTGCCTCAGTCTCCTGAGTAACTGGGACTACCGGCGCCCACCATAATGCCCGGCTATTCTTTGTTGCAGTTTGGCCAGGGCCCCTTTTGAACCCGCCACCCTCGATATCTGGGACCAGCCTCTTACTGACTGAGCCATAGGTGCCTCTCGAGTATCACAATTTTAATATAGTTTTTTCTTTCTTAAAATCTGTATACATTTTTTGAGGGCCTGATGCAGTGGCTCAAGTCTATAATCCTAGCATTCTGAGTGGCTAAGGCAGGTGGATTACCCTGAGCTCGCAGGTTCAAGACCAGCCTGAGCAAGAGCTAGACCCCACCTCTAAAAAATAGCCAGGCATTGTGGCAGGCACCTGTAGTTCCAGCTACTCAGGAGGTTGAGGCAAGAGAATCACTTGAGCCCCAGGGTTGGATGTTGCTGTGAGCTATGACACCATAGCACTCTACTGAGGGTGACAAAGTGAGACTCTGTCTCACAAAAAAAAGTGTATACATTTTTTGATACCCTCTGTATATACACATACATATACATATATAAATACATATACACATAAACTATTTTAGGAAAATACATGTTCAATTCAAAATATTATTTTAATAAATCACTTTGGTGATAACATAAAAATTGCAGAAGAAGAAGCCCTTTGAGTATTATAATATGTAGATCCCCAGAAAGAACAGTGTCATAAATTTATGTAACATAGTTGCTGCCTCAGCCTACATTTTTAAGATTGACATAGGTTGTTGGAAACTAGCAGCCCTCATTCACCTTAGGCCTGGTTAAAACTTCCCGTCCCTTCTTCCTTGTGGTGTCTTCTATAAAGCGTGTTCATATAAAGCCTTCCTCAACCCACTGACCTCAAACCCAACACAGCCCACAACTGCTGACCATGATAAAACCCAGCAGTAAAACCAGAGTCACGTAAATAGTTCCCCATCTTGCAGAAGTTTCCTTTAAACTAGCCAATTCACAATCCCCTCAGGAAAACCTAACGGGCAACCAGGCTGATAGGAACTCTGCTTGGAAGGGGAAGACAGGACTTTCTTAATACCCTCAAGCCCCACCAAGTTATAACGGCAACAAATTATCACTCAAACCAAGAAAAATCAGCAGAGTGTTATGCGTCATGGCCATGTTTTACCAAGCAGTGCTTTTCCTGGTTTTCCCACCAGAAGACACAAGATAAGTATAAGCAGAGAGCTTCCGTAGGTCTGTTCTTAAGTTGAATTTGTATGTAAGTTGGAACAGGTACATTTACCTATCACCTGTCATAGCCATCTTTCGTAAGCACAAGGCACACATCAGTTGGATGTTGGTAAGTCAGGGACTTACGATAACAGCCTCCGTTTGTAAGTGGGGGGTGTATGTAAGTTGGATGTTTATAACTTGGGGACTTCCTGTACATTACTCCTGTGAGGGTACAAGTTAACCATTGTCAGAAGAACAGAACAAGTTATCCCTGTTCTGTCAAGCCCTCAGTGTGTGAACAGAAATTCAGAAGGAAAGCACCGGTATAGAGAGAATGCACAGAGAGGACAGAGACAGGGGCAGAGGGGGCACTCAGGAACCTGTGTTGTAACTGACACTGAAACCAAAGTCTGTTTTCACAACCCTTAACACAGACACCCTTGGCACAGATGACACTCGACAAACACTGGCACCCAGTCAGAGCCACAGCTGGCTGGAGGAAATATGTCAAGGGTTAGAGGCCCATTATTTCAGCTACGTAGAGGCACATAGAAGCTGTAGAACTTACTTCAAGTCTTCCCATAACCCACCGCAGTGGGGAGCCTCCAGGCCAAGTCACCCCTCATTAGCATCTTAAACAGGTAATATGCCCCTATTGAATTTGAGGTATTCTGAACTCTCTGTCCTACTCCATTTCTATTTAATCCATTTTCTGTAAAGCTGAATATTATAAGAGCAAATGTGTGTGTGTGTGTGTGTGTGTGTGTGTGTTGCAGTAGGGGGCTGGGGTGGAGAAGGAACTAGGAATAGATCTTCCAGTGATTCTAAAACTTGGCTGCATACTAGAACCATTTGGGGGAAATTTTTAAACCTCCATATCCCAAGGCTCCCTGGACTCAAATTGAGTTAATCAGAATCTCCAGGGTGGGGCAGGCATGAGTGTTATTTAAAACTCCCTTGGTATGGGCGCCTAGCAGGGGCTGCTGGCCTAGGACAGGGTTTTCGCCAAGTTCTTTCCCATGTATGCCAACAAGGAACAGGAACAAGCATCAGAGGATGACTGTCCAGAAAAAGAAGCCAAGCAGATGGAGAATGGCATGCTAGTGATGGACGCTGTGGGCGGGCAGCCACGGAGGCAGCTCAGCAGATCCTACCCCACCGGCTGTGTCCGCAGGGGAAACCTCGCTTCCCGCCATCTGTACTTGGATATCCCACTCCGTGTCCTGTGGTCTGTCATCCATCAGCTTCTTTGAATGAACCCCCCGTAGGAACCTGAATTATAACGCACCTTTCTTTGTAGCCGAGGTAGCCCAGGCAGTAACCAAAACCCTATATTTAGAATGAAAATTACACAGAACCCACAGTAGAATAAGGTCTTGCTTCTTGGCCTCCTCTGGATAAGGACTGCCCTTTAGAAGGAGGCTTAGGTTATGCCCCTATGAAATAGTTTATGAGAGATCCTTCTTAGCACCCCAAAGTTAGTACTATGTCGCCACTCTTCCCATACATATGGAAGGGAAAAACTGATGGTGGGGAATATGTTGTAGAGAATGGCTTGGGGGAGAAAACGGGGGTAAAATCTTATTTTTTCTCTTCAAAACACTCTTACCCTTTCTTTTTTTGTTTGTGAACTGAAACCTCCGTCCTTGACTCAGGCCAGTGGTCAGGAGGGGCAGGGGAACGTCTGAGTTCTCAGTGCTGCAGGAGATAGCTCAAGGGAGTCATCTGGAAGGTCACGAGATCCTTTTAGCTGAAGACGGGATTAATCAAAGCTGAGGTCACAAGATTGTCTTCTCTGAAGATAGGGTGAATCTGAATGGAAGTCACAAGATTGCCCTAGGTGAAGATGGGATTACAGGGGGGTGAGGGGGGGTTGTAATTTCAGGTTAATGTGACACTACAAATGAACAGGTTGTAATATTTGAATTTGTTAGGTAGCGTCCCTCTTGTAGTTGTTTCCTGTACCCAAAAGGCGTGCCATACACCCCTACATTGTGTCCATTAAATGGGAGCACTACAACCCCCCCCCTCACGGTCTCCCCCTTCCTTGTTCTCCCTGCCCCTAACTTCAATTGAAGTGAGTTTCTTTTCCATGGGCATGAATTAGATCAGCTACTAGCTTCATATTAGTCTTGAGCACATTAGATATTTGCTTTTTCATTCTTGATACTTTACTAAGAAGAATGTGTTTCAATTTAAAAAAATCATTTTATCATAAGGACATTTGCACTAGATTATTTATTGCCTATCAATTTACAATCACAAAGATGTGGAAACAACCTAAATGCTCATCAACTCAGAAATGGATTAACAAACTGTGGTATATGTATACCATGGAATACTATTCAGCCATAAAAAAGATGGTGACTTTACATCTTTGGGGAATATGGGATTTGAAAGATGGAAGGTGAGCTGCCTAGAGATGAGACTGGAGCACAGCCATTCAGGCCAGGATTATTGAAAGGGGAAGGTGACCCACTTGGGCAGTGCAAAGGTGGTATCTGTGCCTGGGGAGCAGTTAGAGACTCCTTTGACATGGGTCATAGGGTGAGCAAATCCCACAGCTTGCAGGAAGGTCTTTGGTGTGAACTTCTCAGGGGTGGGGCTAACTAGGTCCTTTGACTTAGGAAGACAGGAGAAGGAGGAAAGGGAAAAAGAAGGGGAGGCAATAGAGGAGGAGGAGGGAAAAAAATCTGTGTTGGCTGCATTAGCCCCCCCCCCCAACAGGATTAATCAGACCTTTAAAAGCTCTGTGCTTCTATTCAGAAGGGGGACATTGGTATTTTTGAGATAGGAATCTGCCAGCCTCTTCATTTGCTGGCAAATTAATAAAGTTCTTTTTACTTTTCCTCAAAAACAAAAATAAAACTCCCTTGATGATCTGGTTACAGGTTGTAGGATGTTAACATTATAAACACTGTTGTCTCTCTCCTACCTAGTTGACTCTTGGTTTTGGAGCATCACGAAAACTATAAAAGCATGCCTTACTATCTGCCATATACTAAAACTCCCCCTTGGACAGGAATTGAGAACCAGGGTCACTGGTTCTCCACCAGGATTGAGTTCCCTTAAATTCACCATAGTGTAGATTATGTTCTTCTCAATGCTCAATTTACTATAGCAGAGCAGCCAAGTGAAAAAGATTGGCCTCTAAAAGTACATTAGATTGGCCTAAACTGAGGGTCAAGCCTTCCCCTGGCCCAGTTGTAAGGTCCATTCATTCTATGATGTACTATGACTATGGCCAAGTGCCTGCATCTCACCTCTCTCATGGGGCCACAACCTCCCTGAGGCAGGATCATATCTGCTACCTGCACCCTTCCTTGCACTTTGCACCATGTCCTGCATATAGTAGGTACTCTGTGGCCTTCTGATTTTTCTAGGGCCTTTCACTCCTGAGAAGGGACAGAAAAGGACTTCAAGAGGGATGGGGGCAAGGAAGCCTAACCTGCAGAACCAGGAAGTCTGGAGGGCCCATAAGAATGCTGCTATGAGGTAACCTAGGTAACCAATGACCAATACAAAAGGGCAATACTGCCTGGCAGTGCTGGCAGATCAATGAAAGAGTTACAACCTATTTCAAAGAGGAATTTATAGCTCCACACTGCCCTTGCCTCTTCTCTCACCTCTGCTCTTTCATGAGAGGGATCCACTTGCAACACTCTCTGGAAGTGCTCTAAACTTTCTTTGTTCTTCCTAAATAACATTTCTATTTGTTACACTGAGACTTGTGCAGGTTGCTTTTACTTTCTATTCACGCTGCCTGCAGCTGCTCCAGTTTTATTTTGTTTCCATTCATTTTTGCTTTCAATTATTCCCCTGCCTCCATTGAACTTTCTGGCTCAGCCAAGCAATCCAACCATGTCAACCGGGTTCAGGGAACTGGGACCCTGACTTCCAACAACTCCCACTGAATAACAACATTTAAGAACTTTTTAAAAAATTCAATGTGATTTCCTGCTGCCTCTGAGTGTATTTTTGCTCACATTTCTGATTAATCTGAGATAACCGCCTTCTCCTCACACCCCCCTCGTGGTTTTTGCCACACCCTACTTGATAAATGCTGTCTCTCCAGAATGTTCCCGCTTGGTTTGGTTTCCATGGAAACCTGTCTCTGGGGGAGAGAAGTGTATAGGCTGAAGGAGAACCACAAAGGCCAGTTGCCTCCTACAGTAAAGAAGCATCAAGAGAGGTAGAGAGAGTTGGGGAAGAGTTGCACCAACTCTAGGGGGAAGTCAGCGCACTCCGCGCCCCAGGGATCCTGCCCTTGCAGGGAGAGGTGTTTTCAAACTCAAGGCAGAAGCAAATCACTAGGGCTGCCTTGTCACGCAGAAGGAAGCTACCAATTTAGTACCCTCCTCTTCCAGGTCACTCATGATCAGGGGGCGAGGGAGGAGGGTGTGGAAGACCACTGTGTTGAGACTTTGTGATGAAGAGTGAGGAAAGGCTGCCGCAGGCAGGGCGGGTGGGGGCGGTTATCTAGAGCAATCGCAGGCTGGGTGCAATCCCTGGCCATGCCCACCAGGGGTCACAATGACCCAACATAAGGCTACTTACTCTTCACGTTGCGTAGCCTGCAATCATCGAAGATGCAAGCAAGGAGACCCTTAGAGAAGCCAGGAATTTGAGTACATTGAAAAAGAAGCAACGATGAGGGGAAAGAAGCCATGTGAGCAGAGCTTCTCAGCCACCCTGGGATGTGCACCCCATTCTGTAGGAAGATGCTGTGCTCTCTGCTCTGAAATACGTACTCATTGAGCTCCCGCCTGCCCATACACAGGCAATGTGCAACATGCTGAGAAACCGAAGATAAAGGACAATGGAAGCTCCTGGAGTTCTCTGCAGCCCTCGAAATATAAGCCTGGAGATAGTTTGACAACCACCATGGTGGTGGTGGGACGCTCAGCAGTCCAGGTGGTCTATCTATCGGAGCCAGGCTTCCTGGGCAGAAACTATGACTCTTAAGTGCTGCTGTTTATTTTTAAACAAGAGTGCACAACTGGATGTTCCTAATTCAGGGAAGTATCCTAGCAGGAAGAAACACATGACTTCAGGATTCTAAGCTCCACTCTGACACAAGGGCTTGTGCTGGTCTGCTAAGTGATTACTGTTCTCACCACAGCATTCCAGGGGTCCACCAGGCAATGTGGGACCCAAATCAGTTAAGCCTCACTGCTTAAACCACATATGCCATTTAAGGCCTGAGCACATCAGCAAGTCATGAGGCTGATGTGCAGAAATCAAAACTCAACTTATTATGCATCCTAATAGTCTACTAACTGGAATGGGCTTCTAACAGTTTCTACATCTGTGCCAGTCAGTCCAAGCCCTGTTACTAGATTTAAATGTAACTGGCTCTGCCTCACTCTGACGCTGCCCTGTGCTGCCTTCTCTGCACTCCTGTTCCAACAATAACCATGACTGTTTGTTTAGTTCACCATGCACCAGCTCTTTATTTCATTTATTTATTACCATCTCATTATTTATTTCACTATTGAGGCGATGTCACCATGGTGAGGCTTAAATACATCTACATAGATATTTGGCTACAATAGACTCAGAGGTCCTCAGCAAGCCATCAAGGGCCAGTTCATCTGCTTCTAACATCCATTAAGTCCAAACATCAGATGGTCTTAATAGATCCCTCTTCCTTTTCCTGAAACTGTGTATTTTATGGGTGAGGGAAATAGAAAATGGCTACATTTGGCAGCACCAGTAGCTCAGGTGGTAAGGCACCGGCCACATACACCGAGGAGGCTGGCAGGTTTGAACCCAGCCAGGGGCCAGCTAAAACAACAATGACAACTGCAACAAAAAAATAGCCAGGCATTCTGGTGGGTGCCTTTAGTCCCAACTACTTGGGAGGTTGAGGCAAGAAAATCACTAAAGCCCAAGAGTTGGAGGTTGCTGTGAGCTGTGATGCCCCGGTACTCTACCCAGGGCAACAGCTTGAGACTCTGTCTCAAAAAAAAAAAAAAAAAGGCTAGATTTGAGGAATATGTAAGTCAGGGGGAGGACACAGTAAAGGTATTTCTTTCATTATCATGAACCTGTCTGCCTCACATATTCATGAGGCTTCCAGTCTAGAAGGTTGGGATTGGCATGAAGGGTTAGTTCTGGGAGTAAGTTTAGGTCATGCTATCTGTTAGAATGGCCAAGCTAATTCCATCCTAGATCTGAAAAAAACTTTCTGTGAGACTCTGTTACAGGTGGATGTAACTCAGATGGGGGAAACACACTGCAGACTGGTTGGGTCTTTGCATCTGCCCAGTTACAGACCAGTGAGAAGTGTGCTGACACTATAAGCCTTTGACACACTGATCAGAAGAGCCCAGAAGAGAACATCTTTGACATCCTAATGAGAACAACAATTTGGTGGTCTTTAATAGAAACCAGCTCCTCCTCAGCCAGCTATAAAAAACCTGTCTCAAAAAATAAATAAATAAAAATAAAAGACCAGCCTCCCTCACTAAACGTCCTTTAGATTTTATCCCACTTGCACTCAAATGTCAAAATAAATATTGTGGCCTTTGTTTCCCTTTGGTGTTGAGTTCTGATCTGCTCCTTTTTCAGTTTTTCCCTATCACTATCCGAATATCTTTTAATCCAACTGTTGAGAAAACGTACTGGGGGGAATGAACTACAGGGTGGGGCTGCACAAATGAAAGATGAGGCCGCTGTGTCAAACTGTCCTGCTGAAAGTTCTGACCACCTAAGACTCCTGGAAGAGCTGCATTTATTAACTTAGTGAAAGTCTGCCCTTCACCAAATCACCCCCGTGGTGATAACAGGAGCCAAACAATAGCAAGAAAATAATGATAAAGGTAAGGTCAGACTGCTTTCATTTGGCCCTGGGCACTTACGGAGGGCTGCCCCTGTGCCAGGCACTGAATAGGTACCCGGGGTAGCCTAACTGTCACTTTGGCGAGAGGGAAGGGAGCAGAAAATCAAGAATTGTACAGCAACAGCATTTGGAAGACGCAGAGGAAAAGCCCAATCAGGAGCCAGGGTAAAAGGAAGAGGGGCCGTGCCTGTATGGGGAAGAGGAAATGGGAGACAGTGGGGTCATTACAGCACAGCGAGGCAAGTCTACTCATACAGGCAGGAACAGAGTGGTGTGGGAGCACAAAGAAAAGAAACCTCTGCCTCATCCTCAAGGGAAAAACAGCAAGAAAGACACCCGCTTTGCATTTAATCATGATTGCTCCCGTGGCCAGACGGCCAGGTGGGTCCCCAAGAGGCAGATGAGGCTTGCTGGCAAAGTTGCCTAGAGGTGGCACCACAGGACCCATCAGTGGCACCAAGATCCTCAGGTAAATGCAAATCTACTGCCTCAGACCCTTCCTGAGACTGCTCTTGGTCTGGGGAGAGAAGCCTTCTCAAGCAAGGAGCATAGGTTTATAGAGGAAAGCGTCCATGCAAAGATGGCCAAAAAAAAATCCTTAACTCCCAGGTCTCTGCCACCACCTTTCCTTGCTTCTTAATTACAGTGCTTTGAAGTCCACGAGGCCTTCTCAAATAATCACTTCACATGGCTGGAACCAAGACCCTTCCTCGGGATGAAAGCATAATTTAAAGCACCAGGAACAAGACAGGGTCTAGGAAAGTGACTCCCACTCCCACCCCATCCAGCAGCTCTGCGGCACTCATGGCTGCCACCACCAAAGAGGTCCAGGAGAGAAACCTCACAGGCCGACCAGTTTGCTTTTCGGATTTAAATAACACAGGACACTGTACTCAAGAGCCTCAAAGGAGAAAAAGTAAATGAAAATCATTTTAAAATCTGAAAACAAACATGGGAAAATAGGCTAAATGAACTGATAACTTCTACAAAATTAGCAAAATATATATATATGTGTGTGTGTGTCTGGAAACATATATGTAAAATAAATGAAACCCACATGTCTCCATCAAGAATAATGTTTATTATAAATAAGCAGCAACAGAGTCACCTGCATAAAACTGTTAACAGAAAAGCTGAAGGCTAATTTTGGCAGATTTATCACACGATTTGGCTTCATAGCTTATACTTTGGGTGCTTTCTGTAGCTTAACGAAGCTAGACCCAGGGCTAAGCACATAGCAGAAGCCAGAAAGAAACAATTAAAGTGAAATTGGACGGAATTGGAATTCTTCCAGGATAACACTTTCCAATGTCCTCAAATCTTGCCTCCCAAACCTATTAGTGAGTTCCTTTGACCTTGAATTTTTCTCAACTTCTCTGTATCAAGCCCCCTCCCTGATATTAATACCGCTTTCTACAATAGTATGGTCACTTTTTAATATATATATATATTTTTTTTTCCACCTGCATCGTAGTAATATGCAGTTCTCCCATCCAGACAGAAATAAAAAGTGTTAAGACAAGAATGCTATGTGAGGGTTATTTTCCTGGTTTTATTCGCTCATAGTTAAAAATTCTAAAGTCCAGAGCAGACAAACCCAGCAAAAGAGTCTGACTTGAAGAATGATCAGAAAGTTCCAGTCCTCGTTGTTTCAGTGAGGTATAGAAATGGAAGGCGAAGGACACGTATAATCTTTCAAAGCCTGATAAAAAAGAAAAAAAAGAAAGCATGAAATTAGGGAGGAAAATTGTGACATCAGTGCATAGCTCTACTTGTTTTGCTACTGTAGAACTGCAACTTATTCTTCAGGATAAAGTCCAAGAAGGCTAGGGTGACCAGATTTTAACATCGGTAAGGCGAGGACAACATGGGGGGGCGGGGCAGGGGACGGGCAGGGCAGGGCCTGACAACAATGCAAACTTTGATAAGCAGTTCTCAATAATCACTTCTCAGCAATTATTTGTTATTATTACAGTTTCACATTATAAAATTAACAAAAAAAATATAAAACTCATATTCTGGCAAAATAACCACATGGCAGCCGAAAACCGTATATTCCCTTCTTGTTCTCCTGCCTGTTCGTGCATTCTTTCCAAAAATCGGGACTTTTTTAAAATGCTGTGGGATGCGGGACAAAGTGTTCAAAAGCGAGACATCTGGTCACCCTAAAGAAGGGTCCTAGGGGGCACCACGTAGATAACAGCCAATTCTCTGCACCCTTCTCCTTCTCCAGTTTGGTATCATTTTTAACACGACATACTTGTTTGTGGAATATTTTAACAAAGAGCCAAAGATCATAGCCTGGAGAAAATCAAAAATTATCTCAAGTGAAGCCATCAGAGAAATGAGACCAGCCTGAGTGGGAAGGCCAAGAACCAGGTGTGGCAAATCAGGAGGCAAGAGCCCGGAGAATCACAAGGAAAGCAAAACGGGAAGGTAGACCAGGATTGAGGGGTTTAGAGGCCTATCCTTGTGTGAACCTGCCACAGTGACTCAGGGATGAGTTCAAAGGCTTTGAAAAACTAAATGGCTCTAAGACAGACAAGGAATGCATCGGAATAGAGGCTAGAAATACTTTCACCTGATCTTAAGTTGCATCCCCCAAGGGACAGAGGGGGTCAACCCCACTGGTGGATTCTTTTGTACGTTTGACTGTGGGAGAAACAGAACGTATGAAAAGAATCTAGTCTCTGACCTCCCCTCCCCCACTGGTATGGGGCTTTAGTTCCTCTTCCAGAATTAAGCCCTGAGACAAATAAGGATTTGAGTGTAAGCAGTTTATTTGGGAGGTGTAGGGAAGTCAAACAGGCAAGGAAGAGCTTAGACAGGGTGAAATAGCTAAGCCAGCCCCAATAGGGGGCAGTGAAACTACTTCCCATGAGAAAACTCCGGGAAAAGTCTACAACCATGTCTAGGAAATGATCTCACCTGCAGAAGACAGATGGGAGGGAGCGAGGATGGGAGTGAGCCAGTCCTTTGGCTGGGAAGCTTTGCACATAATTCACCCTTCAAAGCAATTTTGGAACTCTTTTTTCTGGAATGACCATCAGAGCTATTGTCACACAGGGTCGGACAATCAAAGTCATGAACTTGCCACTCTGCACTTACATTGGCAGCACTGCACAGACAACTCAGTAAGGTTTCATAACCTTGGGATGTCAGCGGCTCACAGCTGTGTTTGTGTCGCTGTGTGGTAGTGTCTTTCTGGGTGGCATTCATTATTTTTGTGTTATAACAGTTCTGATGGCCATTCCAAAAAAAGAGTTCTGAAATTGCCTTGAAGGATGGACTAAGTGTTGGCATCAGTGCAAACTTCCCAGGGGGAGTATTTTGAAGGTATTCATAGTGATATTGAGGAATGAGGTATATAGCACTTTTCTCAGATGAATTCACAAACTTAATTGTCAGTCACTGTATATTACATATGGCATGGGAAAGTGGTGACCCTATAAATGAGTGAGGGGACCAAATGGACTATCCAATAAATGATGTTGGGACAAATGACTATCCATATGGCAAAAGATAAAGTTAGTTTCTTATCTCACACTATACACAAAAATAAAGTCCAGATGGATTAAAGATCTAGATGCCAGAAGAAAAAGAAAAATATGTTTAAAAAAAGAAAGATGGACAAATACCTTTATGACACCCAGCTATGTAAGGACTTATTAAAATAAGCAAACTACACATTATAAAGAAAAGTATATATTAAAAATACATATTTAATTGTAAAATTAAAATGTCTAGAAAAAGTTGTAAAGATCTGTTGCATAACACGTGACTAAACATAACGTTATTGAACTGTACACTTAAAAATGATTATGGTGGTAAATTTAATGTTATGTGTTTTTATCATAAGTCAAACATA
>NW_003852421.1:1208434-1208834 GCF_000181295.1 Otolemur garnettii | reverse complement strand
TGTGATGCTACGGCACTCTACCCAGGGGAACAGCTTGAGGCTCTGTCTAAAAGAAAAAAAAAAGCCAGTGATAAATGAGGAAAATATTTAAAAAGGATTCATGAAGAAGGACAACTTCATCCAATAATTATATGGAAAAAGTATTCAATCTCAATAAAACTCATGGAAATACAAACTAAAATGACAATAAGATAATGTGCCACACCCATCAGAGAGTCAAAAATTAATGTCTGATAACACCAAATGTCTGCAAGGATGTGGAACAGTGGGAACTTCTGTATATCACTGGTGGGAAAGTGAAGGGAAGCAATCACTGGGGAAAGGAATTTTGCAGTAGCCAGTGAGGTGAAGATGGGCCGTGAGGTTAAGATGCGCTGAACCCGAACAATCCCTCTTCTAA
>NW_003852421.1:1206254-1208263 GCF_000181295.1 Otolemur garnettii | reverse complement strand
GTGTGTGTGTGTGTGTGTGTGTATATATGTATATGTATGAACATGACTAAGTCTCAAAAGCATATTGTTACATGAAAAAACAAATTTCATTCAAGAATATTCACTAGGTGTAGAATATAAATGTCTTAACACAATAACTAAGAAAATGCCGTGAAGGCTCTGTTAACCAGTTTGATGAAAACATTTCCAATTGTATATAAAACCAGCACACTGTACCCTATGATTGCATTAATGTACGCAGCTACAATTTAATAAAAATAAAATAAAAGAAAGAATATTTTGATTATATCATTTATACTCTGTAGTTACACTTTTTAAACAAATTTAAAAATGGTGTAACTGTTCATGGATACAAAAGAACCTAAACAGAATATTCCGGAATGTTTTGGTGCTTCTTAAAAAAATCTAAACAAATATTTCAAAATCTTAACATACTTTTAATATCAGTGGTAGACATATGAGGGAACCATTAAGTTTCAAATACTTCTGTAAACAATTGTACCGGAGACTTAGTCTATCCTTAAGGAACTGAGTGTCCTAGGAATTTAACCGCGCCAATTTAGCTTTTTTTTATCTTTACATTTTTAACTGAAGAAAAACAAGTACGCTTTATAGATGCTTTGAGATTAGGAAACAAAAAGAAGTCAGATGAAGCCAACTCAGGACTGTACAATGGACGCCTAATGATTTACCCCAAAAAATCTCAAAAAATGGCCCTTGTTTGGTGAGAAGAATGAGCAGGAGCATTGTTGTGGAGGAGAATGACTCTCTGGTGAAGCTTTCCTGGTACTCTTCTGCTAAAACTCTGGCTAACTTCCTTAAAGGATCATTCTTTGGCCCTTTGGAGTCAACAAGCAAAATGTCTTGAGCATCCCCCCAAAAAACTGTTGGCATGACCTTTGCTCTTGACCTGTCTGACTGGACCACACCTGCCTCTTGGTAGCCATTACTTTGTCTTCAGGATCATACTGATAAAACCATGTTTCATCTCCTGTTACAATTGTTCAAAGAAATGCTCTAGGATCTTGATCCTACTTGTTTAACATTTCCATGAAAAGCTTTGCTCTTGTCTGCAGCCGATCTGGGCACAATGGTTTGGGTACCCTTTGAGTGGAAAGTTTGCTCCGTTTTTCAGTTAGAACAGTGCAAGCTGGACCAATCATGATGTTCATGGTGCTGGATGTTGTTTCTGGTATTAATCATTAGTCCTCTCTAATTAGGGCATGAACAAGATGAATTTTTTCCTTACAAATTGATGTGGATTATCTGCTGCTGTGAGCTTCATCTTCACCTTCGTCTTATTCCTTCTTAAAGCAAGTTATCCATTTGCAAGCTACTGGTTTCTATGGGGCATTGTCCCCATAACTTTTCATAAAGCATAAGTGATTTCACCGTTCTTCCACCTAAGCGTCATTATAAATTTGATGTTTGTTCTTCCTTCAACGTTAGCAGTATTCATGTTGCTCTAGTTGCCACTTTTCACACTGATATCTGATCCTTCTTAGTGCATCAAACTAGATCCTGTTCAGATGTGTTTTGACAAATTAGTATTTGTTTTGGTGCAAAAACATTTTGAAACCGATACATAGTTTTTTCATAATATGCATTTTCCATGAGCATGTTTAAAGCCTCCCAGATATTAATATGTTTCTGTTATATTATTTTTGTACATTAGGAGATGTCTGAAACATTTCACAATTTAAAATATTAAAGTATCAAAAAGTCATTCACAGTAGCTGTGAAATCTAGAACAGTCTACAGTGTGATGTTTTCTTTAATGATTCTCTTAGATATTTTGTTAAAGTGAAGATTATCTTTCTGTTATTTTAAACATTTTGCATTGTTAAAATGAAGACGACTTTGATGTTATTTCCTATCAGATAAAGTTAAAATTTTCTAGGTTGGTTTCCCTGTGTATTTCATTATAAAAATTATTAGAAATGTAAGTGAGGCAGAACAAAATCAAGAGATTATTCTTGCTGTTCTCCAGAATTGCTGGCCTTCCGACA
>NW_003852421.1:1204131-1205834 GCF_000181295.1 Otolemur garnettii | reverse complement strand
ACCTCACTCCTCAGGCTTTGATTTCCTTATTTGGGAATAGAGAGCATAATGGTAGCTACCTCATGGGCTTATCCTGAGGCATAAATAGGTAAGTGATGAAAAGTGCATCTGAGTACCATGCTTGTCACTGAAGGACTCATTAAGTATTCATTTTTCTTAGACTTTGGGTATTGTGAATATCAGCCTTTGGAATATTGCCTTCTCCTGGGTTTCCTAGCATCTTATTCCGTCCACCTCCAGGGCCCTTCTGCCATAGTGTGTGAGAAAATCCAAGACACACCTCCTCTGGCTCCTTGCTGTTTTATTTCTGTGCTTGGGTTTTCTCCCAGGGCCAGTAGCTAATCATATCTTCTCAGCACCTGCAGTATCCCAGTGGGCAAAGACAGGACCCAGGATTGGATTCTGGATTCTCCTAGCTGTTTCCTCTTGTTCCTGGAGATATGGCAGAACTGAATTCTGCCAACAGGCATGTTGGCTTGAAAGAGAACATCAGGCTCCAGATGAGACTGCAGACTGGCCTCACCCTGAGCAGAGACCCTGATAAGCTGTGCTCAACTCCTGGAAATTGTGAATTTATAAACATGTGTTAATACTAAATTTGTGGCAAATGTTACACAGCAATAGGAAACGCTATAGGTAGGACTTGACATTTGAATAATAAAATTGGTAGATAAAAATCTCGTAAGACACAAGCAAAAGTCTGGGTTAAAAAAGGAGATTGGACATACAATTTTCCTCTTTCCAAAAATACCAGTAAATCAATAGTAAAAAAAAAAAAAAATTTTTTTTTAATCCCACAAAGAAAAGGACAACACACACAGCTGACTGAAACTGTGCTGATTCTTCATCACTTGCTGGTATCTGTGTGCTTTTTAAAATAAATCCCCTTAACTTTAATTACCTTTATAAAGGTCCTATACTTCTCTGTCTCTTGACTTTCAACTCATCCACATGGCATGCTTTGGCCCATGGAATATTAATAGATGTGATGAGACCAGAAACTTGGAATTCACTTTCATATCTGATCTTGCCTTTTGTGCTTCCCCCATCACTGTGAGAAGAACAGTACCAGCAAGCAGGCTGGTCCAAGTGGAACGGCAAACAGGTGGAACAGATCTGGACCTAACCCCAGCTTGGAATCCAGCCTAGATAAGCTCAGCATGGATTAAATGACCCCAAGCCAATGTGCAAACATCTGAGAGAGAATAAATGATTATTTTTTTAAGCAGCTGAGCTTTGGAATGATTTGTCATTTAGGAGCATTGTGAAAACACATGATTGTTACAACAAAAGAGAAGGCAACAATAAAAACTTTTGAATATGTAAAGGCAGATGGTAACTTCCACTTTCATTTGTGACAGTGTAACATATCAAAACAAATGCAAGTTCTAGAATTAAAAAATAAACCTTCTGAAATTAAAAATGTAATAGGTGATCTAAAAACAGGAAAGAGATTATTAAATTGAAGGACAGTTTAATAGAAAATATCCAATTCACAGCAGAAAAAGAAGAAAGAAATAAAAACATAGGAAAAAGTGTTAAGAGCTATGTAGGAGATGAACAGTCTAAAATTAGTGTAATGGGAGTTCCAGAAGAAGAGGAAAGAGTGGATGATCTGATATAAGATTTAGCTCAACTACAACTTATAGTTTACCTAAGAAATGCAAGCAATGGCTTGGTGCCTGTGGCTCAAGTGGCTAAGG
>NW_003852421.1:1201951-1202966 GCF_000181295.1 Otolemur garnettii | reverse complement strand
AAAAATGTTTGAAGATTTTGAAAGAAAATATTTACCAACTCCAAACTCAATAAAAATATTCTTAAAAAAAAAAAGCAAAATAAACAAACAGGTAATTCAGCACCAGCTGGCCTGCACAAAACACTGAAGGGAATTCTTTAGGAAAATGATCTCAGACAGAAATCCAAGAATGCAGGTGGGAATGGAGAGCACTGGGAAGAATATATGTATTCAAAATAAAAATAAATATTGACTATACAAAACAATACAGGTTGAATATCTCTTAGGAGAAATGCTTGTGACCAGAAGTGTTTGAGATTTTGAACTTTTCTGGATTTTGGAATATTATATACATGAAATATCTTAGGGTTGAGACCCAATTCTAAATACAAAATTTATTTATGTTTCATATATACCTTATACACATGGCCTGAAGGTAATCTTATACAATTATAAGATTACAAGATTGTATGCATGATACAAAGCATGTGTACACTGAACCATTAAAAAAGCAAAGGTGTCACTATCTCAGCCCCCCTTGTAAACAGTCTGTGTATGGCATCATGTTAGCACTCAGAAAGTTTCAAATTTTGGAGCATTTTGGATTTCAAGTTTTCAGATTACAGATGCTCACCTTGTATATGGTATTGGTCTGCTAGGGCTACCATTACAGAACGGCACATACTGCGTGACTTAACAGTCACTTAGCAATGTGGGGGAGGGGAGTCAAGGATATGCATGAACCCCCCATGTTGGTTTGTGGACTGTTAAACAATAGGATTTAATCCCTCCACCACCAGTTCTGACAAATCTGAAGGTTGGAAGTCCAAGATCAAGGGGTCAGAAGGTTTAGTTTCCCCGAGCCCTCTCTGCATGACTTGTAGGTGACCACCTTCTCGTTGTGTCCTCACATGGTCTTTTTTCCTTCTGAGGCCAATTTCTGGAGCCTCTTTCTCTTTTTATAAGGACACTAGTCCTATTGGATTAGGGCCCCACCCTTATGACCTCACTTAACCTTAATTACCTTTGTAAAGGT
>NW_003852421.1:1198545-1201201 GCF_000181295.1 Otolemur garnettii | reverse complement strand
GGGAGGCCGAGGTGGGTAGATGGCTTGAGCTCAGGAGTTGAAGACCCACCTGAGCAAGAGTGAGAACTCTGTCTCTACTAAAAACAGAAAAACTAGTCAAGCACTGTGGCAGGTGCCTGTAGTCCCAGCTACCCAGGAAGCTGAGGCAGGAAGATTGCTTGAGTCCAGAAGTCTGAGATTGCTGCAAGCTATGATGCCATGACAACCCAGGGCAACTGAGTGAGACTGTCTCAAAAAAAAAAAGATATCACTTCTATCAGTTCTAAATCCATATATATCTATCAGCACAGCTTCAAAATTCATGGAGCAGAAATTAATAAATCTAAAGAAGAAAAAGGCAAATAAGCTAAGGAAGAAATCAGAGTAGAAGATTTCCACTCAAAGGGATAGAACATGCAGACAAAAATAAAATCAGTAAAAATATAGATGCTCGGCTGGGCACCTGTAGCTCAGTGGTTAGGGCACCAGCCACATGCTCTGGGGCTGGTGGGTTCAAATCCAGCCTAGGCCTGTTAAACAAAACAAAACCAAAAAAAAGTAGCTGGGTATAGTGGTGGGTGTCTGTAGTCCCAGCAACTAGGGAGACTGAGGCAAGAGAATTGCTTGATCCAAAGAGTTTGAGGTTGCTGTGAGCTGTGATACCATGGCACTCTACCTAGGGTGACAAAGTGAGACTCTGTCTCAATTAAAAAACATATAGATGCTCTAAGCAACATAGTTAATTAACTTGACAAAATTGCACATATCGTAGAACACTTTATCTAGCAATGACCAAATACAATGAAAAGGAAAACTCCAGAAAATTCATCAGTGAAGTCTTTCAGACTTGTTTGGAAGAAATAATACCAATAACATAAATTCTGCTATAAAAAAATAAACTCTGTCCACTACTTCACATCATTCACAGAAACCAGGACCAGATGACTTTTGAAAATTTATGTAAATCCAAATATACTAACACAAACAAACCTTCTTAAAAATAAAATAGGAAAATATCTTCATAACCCTTGAATAGGCAAAGACTTGTTAAACAGGACATTTTTTTTAAAAAAAATCATTCCTAAAGGAAAAGATTGGTGAATTGGAAAAATTAAGACTTTCTATACATTGAAAAACAAAGACATTGAAAGGATGAAAAATGTTAGCAACCTTGTATCTGATTTAAAAACAAAACTTACATCTAGAAAAATTACAAATCCACAAAAAAGATAGATAAGCCAATAAAGATGGACAAAAACTTAAATAGGTACTCCATGAATGAGATAGCTAAATAACCAAGTATATCATCACTAGTCATCAAGGGATGCAAATTAAAACCAAAGTGAAATTTCAATATGTACCCATTAGAATGGCTCAAATTTTGAAACCAACAGTATCAAATATTGACAAAGATACAGGGCCAGTGAACCCGCCAAAGAGAGTATAAATTGGTACAGCTACTCTGGAAAACTGACAGTACCAACTAAACTGGAAAAACTCATCTCCTAAAACCCAGAAATTCCATTCCTACATACCTGCCCACACCTACACTAAAATGTACACACTTGCACTAAAAGACATGAACGTGAATGTTCACAACAGCATTACTTGTCCAAGAAAGGGATGTGATCCAGAAAACCAGGAATGTAGCACAGGGAAAAGACAAGGAGAGTTCCAAGAACTAGAACAAAGAAAATTCCTGAGATAACAGCAGCTCAGGGAGGAGAATGGAGGTCTCCCAGGGGATGTCTTCTGTGAGGAAAAGTGGAATGTTCTTGCTACCCGATGCAGCCAGGCCTGGGGAAAATTGCCCCGTGAAGCTACAAGATGTGTACAAAGAAGGAGCAAGGAACACAAGGAAAACTAAATAAAGAAAGACATGGGCCATTATGGCAGGAAAAAAAAAAAAACATAAAGAAGGAAATGATTGTGGTACACGCCAACCTTAGCCATGCAGTTATCTGTATATGTATGAATACATTACTATTCTGAATCTTCTCCACCAAATTGGAATGACTGTGTTGGGAAGATGGGCAAAGGGATTCAGAGATGGAGACGTCCCAAGAAAGCTAAATCTTCATTTACTACTTTATTTACTAATTCAATAGATAATGTCTAAGCTTTGGAAATAAACAGATGTGTGAGGGCCAGAAGAGGCAGATAAAAGAATTGAAAGTGCTTATCCCTGGAGTGAAAGTCAGGAGGGAGTCGGGAGGGAGAGACAGGAAACCGTTACATTTTACATAAGCCTGTTAGAGGTTTTTCATTTCTGTGCTCGTATCACTTTGATAAAATAAAGATTATTAAGTAATTAAATACAGGAACAGTGAAATGAGAAAAAATAAAGTCTAAAAGAAAACCAAAATATCGACAGCGTGTGTCTCTAAGTAGTGTGATTATAAGTTATTAGTTTTCTTTCATTTTTCATTTCTGAACATTTTTAACAGTAAAAAGATACAATAAATCCTCAGGCGGACTAGTTGATTTATCTGAGGTCATATGGTCTTATTTCATGAACTCCTGTGGGAGCCATTGCAGATTGTTCATCAACAGAATCCAACTCAGGAAGCTCAGAGGCAGGGTCAGCAGGTGGAAGCTGGGCAGACCCTGAGCACCCAGAGGCCCAGGGAGCTGGCGGTCACTCTTTCAGAAGTTCTGTCCATGCACAAGAGGCTCT
>NW_003852421.1:1197915-1198330 GCF_000181295.1 Otolemur garnettii | reverse complement strand
TGCTGTGACAAAGTACCACAAACTGAGCAGCTTAAACCACAGAAATTTACTATCTTATGGTTCTGGAGCCTGGAAGTCCAGATCAAGGTGTCAGCAGGGCTGTGCTCCCTCTAAAGGCACTACAGAAGGATCTCTTGCAGGTGTCAGCCCTCGCACCTGGTGGTTCATTGGCTTGGCTTGTGGCAGCGTAATTCCAAACTTCACATGGTGTTTTCTCTGCGTGCATGTTTGCTAAGTCCAAATTTCTCCTTTTTGTTCCTATAAAAGGAGAAACACCATGCATATTAGATTAGGGGCCTATCCTACTTCAGTATGACTTCATTCCAATAACTTCACCAATTACATTAAATGACCCTATTCCCAAATAAAGTCACAGTCTGAAGTCATGGGGGTTACAACATTAAGATAAGAATTT
>NW_003852421.1:1190280-1197348 GCF_000181295.1 Otolemur garnettii | reverse complement strand
ATGCTAACTCCCACTGAGGGAAAGGGCTGCCTGGATTTCTGGAGGAAGAAGAGATTAGGTTGAGTGGAGACCATGCTGGGATTAAGGACATCTGCCACGGTCAGAAGTGTGTGCCACCCAATGGAAAGAGCTCTGCAGAGTTAGACTGGAGATCTGAGTTCTGGGCCCAGCTCTGCTCAGTCTGTGGGCTGCAGATGCCCCTCATCTTTCTGTGTATCAATGGCCTCACCCATAAAATAAAAAGTGATCATTTCAAATTTGTCTTCTTGCTGTAAAACTCTATGCTTTCCATAAAGAACATAATTGAGTTACCCCTCTCTACTGAGAAACAATTTATAAATGTTTGAATTTATATATGTGTGCATATTTTTACATATAAGAGTTTTTAGAGAAAAAATTACAAATATTTCTATCTGAACAGGATGATCTAGGGAAGTTGCAGAATTTCTTTCCTAAAAATTGCTTTCGTTTGTGAGGGAAATACCCGTCTGCCTAGTAGCAAGAGCCTACTGCACGATTAGCATTCAGAATCGTGAGTCTGGTGAGTGTTCTTGCGTAGGAGGTCTGGAGACCCCATCAGTGTCCCATGAGCACATGAGAATGAGTTCTGCCACCACTCCTTGTTCGGTTTGAGGATGAGTGAGCCGAGGTGGGAAGCCATTTATATTCATTTGGACCATTCACTGTACTCTTCATTGCACAAGGGAGCTGGAAGGATTAATGGCTGTCTGGCAATGTAACATTTGTAAAGCATTTTGTAAACCTTGAAGGAAAGACTCCAGCTACATGTAAGATTATTGGCAGCCTGAAATAACGACATTGTGTGTATCTCTCTCACCATCAGAACTCTGTCTTTCGGCAGATGTTGTCATGGTGCTGTGAATTTCAAAGAAAATCCATGGGAAGGAACTTCTTCTATCCTTTCCCTCTGTGATTCACCATCATTCTCAAAACAAGTGTGTTTTTATGTCTGAAATGTTCAGAGCTTGAGAACTCTAGGCAGAATTTGACCCTATCTTTTGGAAACTGGCTGCAACACCATTCTGCAAACAGCCTTTGGTAAAAATAAACTGCCTAGGAGAAAAGGACAGGCTGCTTCCTTCCTTTTTCCTCCCACAGGTTCTGCTCTACCCAAAGGGCTGCTCCCCTACAGCCCCCACAGGGAAATGGAGTCCACCATGAGCTGAGTGGGCAGGAGCTGGGAAATGGGGTTGGGGGCAGCTTTGCCCACACTGGCTCTTCTCCTTACTTTGAGTAGTTAGGAGCACACGCTGACAGGACCAGCCCTTACACACATCAAGGCGTATTATAGCCCCTCAGTCATTAAAACAGTGTGCTATTGGCACAAGCCAAAGGAATATGATGTAGAATCATCAAAACAACTTTGACAAAGAAGCACAGAGTTAGAGGACTCACTCTACCTGATTTCAAGACACATCAACAAAAATCAACAATAATCAATACACTGTGTTTTTAGTATAAAGATAGATAAACTGATGATTTAGATTTCAGAAATAAATCCACATATATATGGCTAATTGATTTTTGACAATAGTACCAAGGAAATGCAATGGGGAAAAAATATTCTTTCCAAAAAATGGCGCTAGAACAATCAGATATTCATATGCAAAAGAATCAACCTTGACCTCTACCTGACACCATACACAAAAATTAACTGGAACTGTATCATAAGTTTAAATGTAAGAATTAAAACTATGTGGTATATATATACCATGGAATACTATTCAGCCATCAAAAAATGGAGACTTTATAGCCTTTGTATTAACCTGGATGGAAGTGGAACACATTATTCTTAGTAAAGCATCACAAGAATGAAGAAGCATGAATCCTGTGTACTCAATTTTGATATGAGGACAATTAATGACAATTAATGACATGGTGAGGGTGGGGGAAGGGAAGAGCAGAGAGAGAAAGAAGGAGGGAGGGGTGGGGAAAGGAAGAGCAGAGAAAGGGAAGGGGGGAAGGGGGTGGGGTCTTGGTGTGTGCCACACTTTTGGGGGGCAAGCCATGATTGTAACAGGGACTTTACCTAACAAACGTAATCAGTGTAACCTGGTTTCTTGTTCCCTCAATGAATCCCCAACAATAAAAAAGAAAAAAAGAATTAAAACTATAAAATTTCTAGAAGAAAACAGAAGAGAAAAAATTCTACTGACCTTTGTTTTGGCAAAGATTTCTTTAAAAAAAAAGCATGAAGTATAAAAATAAAAAACAAAATAAGACTTTATCAAAGTTAAAATTTTTGCCCTTCAAAAGTAAATAAATATGCAAATAAAAAAATTAAGACAGAAATTGTGAGAAAATACGAAACATTTATGTATCAAATGACTTGTATCCAGTCTATATAAAGAGCTTTTACAATTCAATAAGAAGTCAATATGAAGTCAAGTAAACTAGTAAGAAAAAAGTACCTGAAATATTTGAACACACACTTCTCCAAAGTAGATAGACTGATGGCAAATAGCTTATATAAAGGACACTCACAATCCAAGGTCATTATGCAAGTGCATAGTAAAACTACCATAAGATACTGCTGCTATACTCCCCTAGAATGAATAAAGTGAAAAAGACAAAAGTGCATGAATATTCATAGCAACTTTATTTGTAATAACAGCTAAAACTGCAAACAAATGTTCACCAACAGGTGAATGGATACGCAATGGTCCAGAATCCATATGATGAGCACTACTCGACAGTAAGAACTACACTCCTGACACATGTAAAAACATGGCTGACCTTCAGAATCATGATGCTCAGTGAGCGAGGTCAGACCAGAGGGTACGTGCTATATTATTCCATTTATATAAAATTTTAGAAAATGCAAATTCATCTATAGTGACAGAAAGTAGATCAGTGGTTGCCTGGGGAGGAGGGGATTCCCAAGGGGCACGAGGAAACTTAGGGATGACATTTGTATGTTCATCATCCTGATTGTGGTCATGTTTTCACAGGTGTTTACATATCTCAAAAATCATCAAATTATACTCTTTAAATATGTGCAGTTTATTGCATGTCCACGTAAGATATATTGCAAGTGCTGTCTTGATCCAGTTTTGAGGCCCTGGCTAGAGGGCCCTCAGTTCCTCTTCTTGAGCAGCTGATGTAAGTCCACACCCAACCACTGGCCGTATCAGGCTCCCACACACTAGGCCACTATCTACCTGCCTTACTTACCCCAGGCTGGCAACTAGACAATCAGGGACAGCTGCTATGCCTCCATGCCCTGAAATTATTCAAACTAGCCAATCCTAAATCTGTGAGTCCTGCCTGCCCGTTTCTTCCTGCAGAAACCATAATAAGGGCACTGCCCACAGTTCCCGCCTCCCTCTGCCTTCTGACCCAGCTCAGCTCTTTCCTAGTGGCCGTGCTTGGTGCTGTGCTTTCCCCAGGGAACTGAGAGTACCCCCAAACCATAGCATAGCATGCTTTCCAGTTCTTTTCCCTTGACCTGAGTCTGGCCTCACCACATCTCGCCCCAGGTAATATGGTTAAAACAGTCAATAGTATTGCTATAAAGCTGCTTAAAAACAAACGTACAGAGAGTCCTCACTCTCTATGATCAAAAATATTTGAAAAATAAAAAAATAATAATACAGGCTCGGGTGTGGTGGTTCACACCAGTAATCCCAGCACTCTGGGAAGCCAAGGTGGGTGAATGGCTTGAGCTCAGAAATTTAAGACCAGATTGAACAAGAGTGGGACCCCATCTCTATTAAAAATAAAAAAAGTAGCCAGGTGTAGTGGCACATGCCTGTAGTCCCAGCTACTTGGGAGGCTGAAGCAAGAGGATCGCTTGAGCCTAGGAGTTTGAGGTTGCTGTGAGCTATGATGCCATGGCACTCTAGTCTGGGTAACAGAGTGGGACTCTGTCTCAAAAAAATAAAATAAAATAAAATAACTATACAACAATGAAATAAAAACAGTACAAATAAAAATACAGTATAACAACTTTTTACATAGCATTTACATTGTATTAGGTATTATAAGTAATCTAAAGGTGACTTAGAGATATGGGAGGATGTGCCTAGGTTATAGGCAAATACCTGACATTTTATTTCAGAGACTTGAGCATGCATGGATTTTTTATGTCCAGGGGATCCTAGAACCAATCTCTTCTAGATACCAAGGGATTACTATAAAACAAAAAAGGGAATATAAAGATGTCTTAAGTCTACCCCATCATCTTATAGAAGAGAAAGAAGGGGAACAGAGAAAGCTCTGGTCTTCTACCTTAGGTGTGGGGCAGGTGGCAGCATGGAGGCCCCTTCCATGCCTGGGAAGGAACCTGGTGGCCAACTCAGCCAAACAAAGGGAGACTCTTTCACTGGAAGTCTCAGGGAATGAAAGGAGGAACTATCGAGGAAATAGGCATCTCAGTAGCAGAAAGCATCCTTTGTAAAGATGACAGCAGCAAAACCCAGAGCAAATATCAGTAGAATAGAGTGGGTATGCAGGCTGTGAACCAGCCGGGAATGGGGCATATGAACAAACACCAGAATTCAGTGGAGGCCAGCTGGAGGGTGCTAATGGGTGCAGACAGCAATCACGGAGCTGGGACAAGTCTGGCAGGGATTACCAGGCCAGAGGAGCCTCTTCCCTCAGGGGAGACTTGGGTGGCCACTCGTCTCAGATAAAGGTGGTCTTGACAGGCATAGGGCAGCAAAGGAGTGGATACAAGCAGGGCTGCAGGTGACACCACACACCTACCACAGGGTGAGGCCTCAGGACATTCCCTGTCATCCCTCCCACTCCCAGCAGCAATTCAGAAAAAGCCCCTTTCTTGTTCCCACCACCCTGGCTCTGTGTCATTGCCCACTGACCTCAGCAGCTGCCCTTCCTACCTCCCTGAGTGGAAGAGCAGAAGGCCCAAGGGTCTTGGAACAATCTGCCCCTGCAGCACTTTGAGTCTCCAGCTCACCCAGAGGCGCTCCTGGACTGTGAGACAGGCCCTGGAGGGCGTGTTCTCATTCCCTGAAAGATCAATTCTTCAAAACCCAATTCACCTGATGACCAAATTTGCTAAGGGGCTGATTCCCCAAAAGCCAATTTGCTAACTGGTTGACTGTAACTCCCAAATTACTGATGGGCCCAGCAAGCCAAGGCTGGAGTAATAAGGTAAGTAATAAACAGAGATGTTTGCCTCAGTCATCCACCCTTTCTCCCTGGACAACTCTGCTGAAAGCCTGTAAGATAGAAGAGACTACTAGTCTGAAAACTGGGGGACTTTGGGTCTCCACTGTCGCTCTCTTGCTCCAGGAGCTCTCATCTCCCAAGTGATAGCACCTGCAGCAGCCCCACAGGTTTGGGGCTGGAGATCCTGGCTGCTGCTAACCAAGGGGGGAAGGGCACCTCCCTGTGCACTGCAGCCTGAGGAGACCCACGTGGTCACCTGCTATTCTTGAGAGATAAGCCCGGGAGGTACAGACTTATCAGCTGAAGTGAAGGCAGCTTCTCCCGCTGCCCTCAGCATTTTATGCCTCCCACCTTTCACCATTACATACTCTCAATATTGCATGAAATAAGCCTGTGTATAATTTAAATGATAATTTCGAAATATGTCCTTGTCTGCACTGAAAATATATTCTGCATATTTCCCATGGCCCCCTTGTAACACTGTCCCTGTCCCTGGGAAGTCCATCCCGTCTACATTGGAACATAGAAAGCTAGCTGGCTTCCTGCAGCCAGAGTCCCACTGAGACCAGTTCTCCCTTCCATCCGATTCCGGCTGCAGACCCTCAGTGAGGACATGCTCACCACGACTGAACCACCTCCTTTAAGGCCTCTGCAGAGACTCCGAGAATCTGCTTTACTGACTTCTCTCATGGTGAGTCATTCCTTATTCAACATTCCCCAGACCTTTTACAGCCTATCCTAACACCAACATGTTATTAATTCAGGATTGATTCCATTTGAGGGTTGCCTAGGCCAGTGGTCCCCAACCTTTTCAGCCGCAGGGACCAGTTTCATGGAAGACAATTTTTCCAGGGACAGGGGTTGGTGGGGGGTGTGATGGGACAGGAGGCTGAGCGCAGATGGTCTGATGCTACGCAGCCTGGTTCCTAATGGCCACTGACCGGTACCTGTCCACAGCCCAGGGGGGTGGGAGGCCTAGGCTGTTTTATTATACTCCTGTTCCCTCTGGCTGCGGCCTTCCAGCCTCAACACCACCCAGTGTTACCCAAGAGACTACCCTGCTGTCCTATAGCAGCCCCCAGGTCTCCGACTTGGAGGGAAAGCTGCGGTAAGAGAGAGGTGAGCACAAAGCCTCCATTTGTACTCTAGCCTGCGGAGGGGCTAGTCTGGGCTCCTCTCACCTCAGAAAAGGGAGAGCTGACTCTGTATTTCAAAGCTGGGTCTTCACTGTGGCGTAGTCCCAGCTACTCGGGAGGCTGAGGGAAGAGAATCACTTCAGCCCAGGAGTTTGTGAGCTGTGATGCCACGGCATTCTACCGAGGGCGACATACTGACACTCTGTCTCAAAAAAATAAATTAAATAAATAAATAAATGACGTGTCTTCAAAAGTAGCTTGTCCCTGATCTCGCCTCCGGATTTCTCATGGCAGGGAAAGAATGAACTTGGCAATGTGCACTCCTGGAATCAGATGAGAATGGAATGCCTGCAACTTAAAAGTGCTGAGGAAAATAGAGGGCAGGTTGGGGGTCAACATCTCTATTATTCCTCATTGTATCCGTTACGATGCTTTTCCAGGAAACTTTTCCAAGCAGCAAGAAACCTTTTTATGTTGTCCTACAAAAGGAACAAGAAGCTCCACGTGGCCTCCTTCCATCTAGGCCAATTGACTGCTGAAAACCTGTTCAACTTGGAAATGTTAAGTCCCTTAATGACCTGCTGTTTTCCTGATCCTTTTAGTGTTCCTGAGGGGTTTGGAGTGGAAGAGCAAAGTTCAAGGACAAATAGAGCCAATACTGGTATTGAAAATTAGGGCCAGCCCCTGTGGCTCAGTGAGTAGGGCACCAGCCCCATACACCGAGGGTAGCGAGTTTGAAACCGGCTCCAGCCAAACTGCAACACCAAAAAAAAAAAAA
>NW_003852421.1:1187116-1190166 GCF_000181295.1 Otolemur garnettii | reverse complement strand
CTATGGCACTCTACCGAGGGTGATAAAGTCAGACTCTGTCTCTACCAAAAAGAAAAGAAAATTAGACTGAACGTCATTCGCACCACAGGATTGAGGTCAATCCCTGTATTGAACTTTGTCACCAACCAGGACTCAGGGTTAAGGAAATGTTTTTTCAAATATGCCTGAGGGAAAAAATATCAAAACAAGGACTGATATAAGTCTCATTTTTCCCAGACCACCCACGTCTTGGGATAACCAAGGCCTTGGATGACAATAACACTAGGTTTGTCCCCGGCAGCCTTGCAGAGCCCTCAGCCTCAGAGAGGGACCCCAGATGCGTCTCCTTTTAGCTATTTTTGCCTTTTGCTTTGCAGGGGCTTTACTGCCAGCCCTTCCGCCCAGGCCCCATCAGGGCTCTGCTATCTGTAAAAGTCAAGAACAATTTCCTTTAGTCAGTCCAGGTCTTCCAGCCCATGAGTGGTCTGGCTGGTCTGTGAGTAACCCCTTGTCCTGAGCCCTCTTGTGGCTTCAGCCTCCCTTCAGGTTTTCAATTTGGACACAAAAATACAAAACAGACTCCAGAGAGTTCACATATACTTGGCCCTGGGTACCCATGGGTTCCACAAGCCATGGATTCAACCAACTGTGGCTATAAAATATTCAGCAAGAAAAAAGTCACAAAGTTCCCAAAAGTATAACTTGAATTTGCTGCATGCCAAGTACTATGTTGAATCCACATAAATGAAATGATATGTCGGCATTATATTGAAATTATAAGTAAGCTGGAGATTATTTAAAGTACAAAGGAGGATTGCTTAGATTATACACAAATACTATGCTATTGTATATCAAGGACTTGAGCATGCAGAGATTATGGTATCTGTGGGGGTAAGGGAGGGTCCTAGAAGCAATTTTCCATGGCTACTGAGGGATGCCTATACTAGGAAAAGTGTAAGCATGTCATTAAAGGCTCTACTATAGAGAGACAGGTTGAGGTAAAGGACTGAGTTCACTGCAGACGGCTCTAATCAGGATAGGTGAGGTTGATATGAAAATCCAAGGCCAAGAGCAGTCTGAGATCAAAGGTAATCAGGGAAGGGAAGGGAGAGAGGCTCCTACTGGGTGGGAGGTGCATGGTCTGAAAGGCACAGGGGTCTGAACCCAGTGTCCCGCATTCCCTCCTCTCTCAGTCTTTCAGTAATCTAGTCTGCATGATCACTGTCCCCAACATTCTTTTTTTTTTTTTAATTTTGAAACAGAGTCTCATTATGTCGCCCTCGATAGAGTGCTGTGGCGTCACAGCCCACAGCAATCTCCAGCTCTTGGGCTTAAGTGATTCTCTTGCCTCAGCCTCCCAAGTAGCTGGGAGCTGGGACTACAGGCACACGCCACAACGCCCGGCTATTTTTTGTTGGAGTTGTTTAGCTGTTGTTCAGCTGGCCCCAGTGGGGTTTGAACCTGCCACCTTTGGTGTATGTGGCTGGTGCTGTAACCACTGTGCTACGGGCACTGCGCCATGTCCCCAACATTCTTAACATTCTCAATGTGCATGAATATTTCAGATTTCTAAATCCATCTTCTTAGAAACATCTACTGTGTTTCTTAAAACCAGTCTCTTTGTAACTCAGACCAGTTTTCTAAACAACAGGGCTGTCCTCCCACATTTCCTGACTGGCAAGTGACAGCCGCAGACATCAGGACGCTGCATTTGTCAGATCTTTTGCTTTTGGATGACAAGAACCCCCCAGGGAATAGCTTCAGCTATTTCTTAGGAATTCAGTTATTTATTATAAATTATTTATCAAATATTATTTGATAAATTTTAATTATATGATAAATTATAAATTATTTATCAAATAATTAAGAGTACACTGGAAGGTACTAGAATGCATAATGTGATCTAAGGAAGGTCAACCAGCAAGCCATAAGGAGAGCAGGGATCTGTTTGGGTGTCAGGGATAATGCAGGTCAGTGCTAGATGCCCCCAGAACCCCTCATCTCCACCTGCACCTTCTTCAGAAGCCTCTGCTCCCCCTCCCTGCAAATAGCTTTCTCCACAAATGAGACCCAGGGAGGCCAACCCCCAACTCCACATGTTATTGCTCTTACTTTCAGAAAGAAACTGTTTCACTATCAATTCAAGCCAGTCTGGGGGACTGTGCCCACCCTGACACCTGCTAACTGTGGAGGGGAGAGCATTCAAGAAAGGCAGGAGCTCCCCGGAGAACCATGGGGTTGGGGTTGAGTAGCCATTGTCAGGCGAAGGGAAGAAGCCCATTTTCCCTCAAGTCACATTTCAGGTAGCACCTCCAGGAAGCTTTCTCTGGCCCAGTTTGGGTTAGGTGCCCCGCCCGTGTGCTCCTGAGCAGTGGCATGTACCTCTGTCTCTGTGCTGTATGTCTGATCAACCCCGTCCCCAGCTGCGCGGTCCTTGTGAACAGCATGCACAATGGCCTTTCTAATACCTGACCCAGCACCTGCTGCATGGCATGCTTTCAATAAATACTTCTTGAAAATAATGCATCAAAGTAACATTGAAAAATAAGAGATAATGTTATGGTGACAGGAAAGAGCTTACAAGGCTACCAAGTCTAAATAAAGCAGCTCTCCTGCCATTGAGGGCAGAAGACAAGGCTCCCGAAAAGGTCCTGAGGGCAGCATCCCAGGCCAGCTCACAGCGACTGGGAGTATCCGCAGTGTCATCAAGAAAGGCCTGGATTTGTTCAGTTTATGTTGTTTAAAGCAGAGAATATGTATATACATGTGTATGTTTGAAAAGATTTTAATTAAAAAGGTTTAAAAACTTTTTATCTGATCTTTACAACTATGCATTTCCTTGACTTCTGTGAAACTGTGCTTTCCTGATGCTCTTCTTTGTTTATTTTGAAGGTGGGAATGCAATAAGCATTTATCACATGCCAAGTCTGTGACAAGGGCGGTGCTGGCTGCCAGCGCTTTATAGGCATTCACAGCTGTGGAGATCAATGGTCAAATCAGAACCACACTGTTAAGATCTTTGGTAACAGCATCTGTGAGGCCTTTGTAACAAAAGAGAGAGAGAGCTCTTG
>NW_003852421.1:1186253-1186883 GCF_000181295.1 Otolemur garnettii | reverse complement strand
TGTCTTTCCTTGGGTCACTTCAGTTACATTTCCTAAACCTGAGAGTAGGATCCAGGGGCCCAGGCCAAGCCACACAGCTTCCCTAGGGCCAGAGTCTGTAACTGACACACCCACCCTCCTGCATAGCATGGTGGAAAAAAAATATCCCCTACAGAATAATGAGGAAGAGACGCTGATAATGGAACAAGAAATGAAGGACCAGTAACGCAAAATGAGCCTAGTGAGGAGAAACAGATGAGTTTTGCAGTTTTATACAGATACAGTTGCCTATGGGATTGGAGCAAAAGGCCAGTGTCAGAGAATCAGGAGACTGAGCAAGAAGAGGAGGCAAGGGCCAGCACAGAGAAATTTCTAGAGCAGGCCACAGTCTGCACTGCCTCCTGACAGCCTGGGGAACCACTGGGAGGTTGGAGGCAGGGATGAGTCATACTTGCATCTTCAGAAGATCTCTGGGAGATAGAACTGGCTGGGAGGGAGGCAGACCTGCAGGGAGGCACTCATGAGACCTGCCAGGGTCTTAACGCCCCAAATCCCCCTCGCCTCAAATTGTAAACAATTACAAAGGTGAAAATATTACTCCTTCATTCGTTTATTCCTCAAGCATGTAACAATCACCCATAATGTGCAGGG
>NW_003852421.1:1184456-1185782 GCF_000181295.1 Otolemur garnettii | reverse complement strand
AATACAAAGTGACTGAGGAAAGTTGGCAAATAGCTGTGATAAACAACAAACTGATGAAACTGTAAGTTGACAGAAGCCAAGCAGAGGCACCAACCCTGATGGCTCCCACAACTCTCACATCCCTGACAGGAGAGCAGCCCTGGGAGTGCGCGCTGGGTGGGAAGTCTGGAATCTCCCGGGGCTCCCCTCCCCCACCCCATCCTGTATTTATAAACACATACATCCCTGCAAGTGCTCAGGATGTGGTGGCGCCAAACTCCTCCTGGGAAATATACTGCGAAAATCCCTCGTAACCAGAAGCTGCCTGGGGAAGAGTAGAAGGCGTAGGGGAGGGGAGAGCCTTCTAGCTGCCCTGGGACTCAGGAGGGTTCATGCTCTTGGCCAAAGGCTGTCCAACTGCATGCTTTCATTTCGATAGCAGCCACTAGCATGTCCTAAATGTTTCCCTGGTGTCTTGACAGTTAATTTTATGTATCAACTTGGCTGGGTATTCTGGTTTTTTAAAATTGAGGTTAACATCTAGATGTTTCATAAAGCAGGTGGCCTCAATAATACATGTGGGTGGGGCTCATCTAATCAGTTGAAGGTCTTACGAAACAAGGACTGGCATCCCCTGCGTCTCCAACCTGCCTGCCCACCCTGCAGATTTTGGACTTGTCAAGCCTCCACAATTTTATGAGCCAAGTCTTTGAACTCTTCCTCCTTCCCTTCCTTCCTCCCTCTCTCTTTCTCACTCCCCATCCTGTTGGTTCTCTTTCTCTAGGGAACCCTAATTACTAATGCACTTGGCTTATCTTCAGAGATATTGCCCAGGTATTTTGTCCCCGACACCTTCAGTCTGCCCTTACTGCCTCAGTTCGTAGCATTTCTGGAACCTGCTATGTCATATGCAGAAGGAAAGGTGGGAATAAGGTGGGCAGCAACAGCACAACAGTGTTGTATAGGAAACCCCCCGTCAGACTTGCTGTGACCGTTCTGTACTTGCAAAGCCCACCTTAACCGGGCTGTGAGAAGCTGGGGCTTCCAACCATGCTACATTTAATTTGAGAGAGTGGCTGAGAGAGACAAGGCTGGAAAGCTCCAATTAAATCTAGCCCATCTCTGGAACCCCTAGGAGGGACCAAGAGTGTGTCAACCCCTTACTCTGCCTCATTCATCAGTATTTATTGAGCACCTTGTGATCAGGCAGTTTTGGTACTGTGGTCACAGAGATTAACTAAACACAGCTGCTGCCACCAGGCAGCCAGAATTTCATGTCTGTTTTGAAAATTCTTTCTCAAAACTGGAATCATCATCCAGACATCAGAATTTCAACCATTTTTTTTT
>NW_003852421.1:1180872-1184428 GCF_000181295.1 Otolemur garnettii | reverse complement strand
ACTAGCCTTCAGGTGATTATATCCCAGGGCATAAAATAATTTAAGTTCTAGAAAGCCAGAGGCAATTTTCAGATAAATCTAGTAGCCTTTTTAGGGGCTGCTGTTAAACCTATCTTCTTCCCACTCCCTGAATTGCTGGCATAGCTTTTAGGTTCTTGAAAGTGAGAATAACTTCCATACAGGGCATATTGTTTAAAACAAAAGAGCTTACAGAGTTAATTTTCTTTTAAACTTTAGTAAAAGTGTGGGTCTGGCACCATCTCTCATGCCTATAATCCTAGCACTCTGGGAGACCAAGGTAGTGGATCACTTGAGCTTATGAGCTTATCACAAGCCTAAGCAAGAGCCATACCCCATCTCCAAAAATAGCCAGATGCTGTGGCGGGCACCTGTAGTCCCAGCTACTTGGGAGGCTAAGGCAAGAGTGTCACTTGAACCCAAGAGTTTAAGGTTGCTGTGAGCTATGACACCATGGTACTCTACTGGGGGCAAGAAAGTAAGATTGTCTGAAAGCAAAGTAAAATTAATAAACTTTAGTTTATTTAAAACAAAGACAAAACAAAATAAACTTTAGTCAAGTAGAGCATTAGGACGGACTCACAGGCCTCTTTTGGAAGAGGTTGAACATGGTTTAAAACTTTTTTCCCAGTAGACTGTGTAGTGTGGTCACATTGTCACTAGGTGGCAGCAGAGGGACTGCTGTGACTTCCAACCGTTGGCTTTGGAAGGGGTGCTGGAGGGGAGCTACTCAAATCATTGACTTTATTTTGGTATGGGTGAGTGTGGTGCTTTTCTTCTTGGGATTAAATATGCCAAACCACTCTAGTATCTACTTATATCAAAAATAAGTTCCCCACAGTGTAGAACTGATAATTTGTTTTCTTTGAGACAAGAATCTTACTTTATTACCCTCCGTAGTGTTGTGGGGTCATAGCTCACAACCACCTCAAACTGGTGGGCTCAAGCAATCCTCTTGCCTCAGCCTCCTTAGTAGCTGGGCCTATAGGTGCCTGCCATGACGCCCGGCTATTTTTAGAGACAGGATCTTGCTTTTGCTCAGGCTGGTCTCAAACTCCTGAGCTCAAACAATCCACCCACCTCGGTCTCCCAGAGTACGAGGATTACAGGCATGAGCCATCACACCTGGTCTTAAAAGAATTGGTTTTAATATATTACTACCTGTATGTGGACAAGCGTTGGGGTAGTGAGGCCCTGGATGAACAGGGCAATTTGCTAGAACATATTTATCCCTCTTGTGTAGTATTTCACTATTCACTGCTCTCTACTTTCTGTCTCAAGAAGTCTTACTAAAAGAATGCATATGGAAATAGGATGATTTGGCAACACCCGTAGCTCAGTGGGTAGGGCACCGGACACATACACTGAGGCAGGTCGGTTCGAACCCAGCCCGGGCCTGCCAAACAACAGAGAGAACTACATTAACAACAATAACAATAATTAGCTAGGCTTTGTGGTGGGCACCTGTAGTTCCAGCTACTTGGGAGGCTAAAGCAAGAGAATCACTTAAGCCCAAGAGTTTGAGGTTGCTGTGAGCTGTGATGCCATGGCACTCTACCCAGGGCACATAGTGAGACTCTGCCTCAAAAAAAAAAGAAAAGAAACGACATGATTTGGCTCTATTCCCTGACCTAGAAATGAATGAATCAACCCTCAGTGAGTGCTGCTGTAAGAGATGATTCCTGGATGAAGAAAGATAAATATTGAGTTAGAAGACCACTGTGGCGGCACCTGTGGCTCGAAGGAGTTAGAAGACCACCAAAGCCCCCTCTAAATCTGGATTCTATTACTCATTAATGCATGGCAGTTACAACCAACTAAGGATCCCTAATGTCCTGCGATGTGTGTTCCTTAGGGACAGACACACTGTAGGGCAGGTTCAGCTTAACAGTAGCGATACTTTATGCCGCTCAGGCTTAAGCCAAACTACTCCACCGGCCCCCCTTTCTGCATTCTCCACTTCGGTGTGCACCCTTCCTTCACGCCTTTACCACCACCATGATTTTGTATTTCTTTGGGTGCTTACTGTGTCAATGTCTACTTCCACTCCTCTTCACTGAAAGCTGCGAAGAACAGAGATCAGGTCTGGCTGTGCTCAGCACTGCAGCTCCAGGACTTAGTGGCACAGAGAAGGAGCTCATCATTAAATGAAGGACTGTGGGCATGCCTGCCTCAGACTTGTCACTTTTCAGGGGGTGAAGTCATCTGCAGTCCTGGGTGTGTTATGCTCATTTCTCATTCGCATGCGCTGGTTCTGGCTTTCTGCAGCCAAACTTCATCCACAATTATTCCCATTTATCCATTTATCCTGTTTAAAGTTCACTCAGCTCTTTAAATCTTTAGGTTGTATCTTTTGTCAAACGTGGGAAGTCCTCAGCTATTATTTTTTCAAATAATTATCATGGCTTATATCTGTAATCCCAGCACTTTGGGAGGCCAAGGTGGGAGGACTGCTTGAGGCCAGGATTTTAAGACCATTCTGGGCAACATAGAGTAACTTCATCTTTACAAAATTTTTTTTTAAAAAAATTAACTGGGCACAGTGGTGTTTGCCTGTGACCCTAGCTACTTGGGAGGCTGTAGCAAGAGGATCCCTTGAGCTTAGGAGTTTGAGGTTACAGTGAACTAGGATAAGATCTTTATCTTGGTTGAGAGAGAAAATCTGTCTCAAAAAAAGCAAATGTTTTACAGCACTATACCCTTTATCTTTTCCTTTAGAACTTCAGTGACACAAATAGTAGAACTTTTATCATTGTTCCACAGTTCCCTGGGGCTCTATTAGATTAGGGGTTTTTCAACCTAAAGAAAGAACCCTTGACGTTAAGTCCAGAACCTGAAGGCATTCAGTATCTCATCAGAGATAAACCAGTGCACTGAAAACAGTTGTTACATGTGGAAAATACTCCAGGCATCCAGCCCTGCCCTGGACTTATCCCAAGCAATGGCTCCTGATGTTTTGAGAGAGAGCAGTGTCGCAACCCCACATATAATGCCCAACCAGGTTGTGGGTCAAGTGCAATGACAACAGAAAGCTACTTTCACACAGGAGAGAATTCAACAACATTCATAAATGTCGGCTTGGATGGCTTAAATAACACCATGTTTCCTTACTGTGTTGCCCTTAAATCATCTGAGAAGTATATGTATACTGTGGACATGTGAATACATGCCTTTCCTTGGAAAATGTATCATTCATTGCCTTGAAGATGTTATTAAGATTGTGATTCTATCATTCTAAAATGAAAGAGTACAGTAGAACCTCTGTAAATTGACCACCTGAGGAACTAGGCCTACTGTACTGAGCTGTATATGTGGTGCATGTTGGGTCCATAAAATTAGGTCAGCTTAAGGAGATGGTCAGCATAGGAAGGTGGTAATTACAACTGTTGCTGTAATTACATTAAGTACTAAAATAAAACATAGTGGGTTAAAATAATTATCATAGACATGGATACTAAATTAAATTCAAAAGGTAAAAACTATTACTCAAAATACTTTAATAAAAACACTGCCAATAATTATTTGATAAATTATATGC
>NW_003852421.1:1179627-1180783 GCF_000181295.1 Otolemur garnettii | reverse complement strand
CTAGAAATGTTAAGAGACTTGGGGAAGTAAAAGCACGATAAGTGTGTTGTCATGCATAAAGATACATTTAAAATGTGGTTTTATTCTTGGCTTTTAGAAATAAAACTTATTTTTAAAAGTTTTAAAGGGGAATTTAAAATTATAATTACGGACTACTTGTGAACTAAAAGCAAAAGAGGACGCCACATTCAAAACATGGAATGTGGTCAAAACTATACTAAGAGGTGATTTCTTAATCAAATACTTTCATTAATTAAAATCGACTCAAAAGGTTAGGAAAAACAAAACAAACACAAAAAAAAATTAAAAAAAAAAAAATTCAAGGAAAGCAGAAGAAGAAAATTTAAATGACCAAAGTGGAAACATAAAACTTATATAACTGACAAAACATACCCTAAGACTAGTTATTTTCAGTGTAAGGGGGAGCTAGAGGAGGAAAAAGGTAATAGGAGAAAAACTGATCATTGAAACTATGATGCTGAAAGGCAAGTGGATTTCTAAAATAATATCCGTACCTCTATACTAATACCTTTAGAAATACCAAGGAAAATGGTGATTTGGGGGCGGGGATGTAAAACCACTAAAAAAGAATCAGAAAAGTTGAAAGGGTTTCACTGAGAAAGAGAAAGAAAAAGATTAAACATGTTCATATACGTGTGTGTATGTGAGCATGCCTGTGTGTCTCAAAAAAAAATAGGAAATACCAAATTAAATCCTCACATTAATACTAAGAAATTGTTCAGTAAAATCCATCACCCATTCCTGTAGAAAACGGCTCAAAAATTAGAACCAGAACGATAACGCATTAATATGAAGATTCTCTCCTAAACTAAAAACCAACATCATACTGAAAACGCTAAAGGATATCCTCTATAACCATTACTATTTTATGCTGTGGAAAGTGTAGCCAATATAAAAAAATGTGAAAGAGAAATAAGAGTTATATTAATACTAGGGAAAGGAAAGCATGTATCAGTATTTGGAAACAGCACAATGACACTTCCAGGGACCTACACTCCTATCTATAGTTTACCGAGTACCTTTCTTTCTCTCCATCTTCACTGCTCCCGCCTTGATTCAAGTCTATCTCTTACCTGGAAATACACATTTACTTCCCCTAATTACTCTTTCTCTCCTTGATCCTTTTTTTTTTTTT
>NW_003852421.1:1173813-1178392 GCF_000181295.1 Otolemur garnettii | reverse complement strand
AAAGAATAACTGTAAAATGTTCTAGGAATGCAACATGCTGAGATAGGGAGGAGCTGGCTGCAACAGCCTGGGCTCTATTCTAGTCCCCCCTGGGACATCCTTCATTGTTTTAGCTCAGCAGTCCCCATTGTCTTGGGGTATAAAACACAGGCAGACTACTTTCCAGAGTCCCTCAGCCATAGTGGAAGTGGAGTACTTCCAGATGAGGCTCCACCTCCCCCCCCACCCACACACAACTTTCTTGAGCTGTAGGAGACTAGCTCAGGATGACTTCCAGGCTTGTGTGGTCCTTTGCTGCCTGCATCATGAACTTGCTGCATGCACAGGTGTTCTGTCTCCTGAGACTGAGATAAGTTAATAACCAGTGCATAGAGAATCTGCTTCACACTTTCTACTTTAAATTCCCAATAACTTCTTTTTATTCTTAAAATCTAAACTCTAAACATAACCTACAAGATGTTAAGATGATCTGGCCATTTTCCACATAATACTTAATACCTAAAGATATTTGTCTACCTACTATCTTTTGCCTCCCTCCGCTAGAATGTGAGCACCATGAATGTGAGGCCTTTATGTGGCTGGGTCGCCCCCAACTCCCTGGTGCCTAAGCCAGGCCTGGTACAAGGTAACTACTCAATAAACACCTCTTGAAGACATAAGGAAAACAACTTAAGTTCTGGGTATCTGTAATATATCAGAAAAAGTAAACATTTTTCTATGGAAAGTTTCATGGGGAAAGGTTTGACAATAGCACTCAATAGCAAAAAATGTCAACATGAAATCAATCAAAAGGGATACGATTATCCAGAACACAATGTAATATTTTTTAAAAATGAGTTTGAGATGAGCAATTAGTATTTCATATGAGTTCCAAAAAGTGAGATAACAATGGAAAAGTTGATCCAGGGCTCTGAAAATTAAGAAAGCTGAGTACAAAGTTTAAGAAATCACTGCCTAGAAATCCACAATTAAGCAAATTAACCTCAGCCATATTAAAAAGATTTGTGCTTTAGGTGCATCCACCATTACTTTATTTAAGAAAAAAATTTACTGCCTTTCAAAACATATTATCAGTGACAAGAAAAGGTGAACCAGTCTGTGGATCATCTCATGTTTTATCTAATATTTCTCTTTTGAAATATACTCTGACTCAGAGTATATTCCCTTGGATGTGTGACATAGCAGAATGCTCTAACATAGATAACTTTAGCTCTCTGTATTCTATGGATTTCTGGAAGAAAAAAAAACAATAGTGCATGCTAATGATCTAAAATCTTGCTATCTGCTTTGGCTCAGAAAAGAAATAGAGATGATAGCTTATGAAGCTATGATGATAGCTTATGAAGATAGAGCATCTTTCCACAATCCCCACTTATCCAACATTTCCAAGGCCTTCCCTGGCCACTCCAGTCCACAGTGGCAGCTCCCCAGTTCAGCTCTTTTGAGTTTGCTGCACACACAGCTCCTTACTGTTTGTTGAGCCAAATATTAAGCATCCTGCTTTATAAACCTTTGCTCACTTTCACAATGCACCAGGTACTTGGGTCCACCAAGTACTTGGGTCTTAAACAAGCACAGTTGTGCAATTCCATTCATTGCCTAAGGGTATCTGTTCAAAGGATAAGTGGGGGTTGAAGTGCAGCTAGCCAGGCTGCTAAGCCAGGTTCCAGACAAACCTGTGCTACTGGGGTTCCATGTGTCCAGCTAGATCACCCTTTCTAATTCATATAAAAATGTGCTGTGGAACCTCTATTTGAGGAAAGGAAACAAACCAATTCTCCTTATCTTAAAATCTGCAAAATGAGAAAGTGAGCTCTCCTCGCAGAACAAACTTTGATTCTTTTAATTGAAAAGAGATGGAAGACATCAGAGGTCAGAGACTGACCCAAAGTGTTTTCATTTCCAATCAAATTGTGATACTAGAAAAAAATTCACATATTGCCCACAATACTTCCTGCCTAAAGTGAGTATTCTTCAGTTGCCTGGATAGCACCTCTCATGTAATTAATGATCAATGACCAAGGGAGCACTGATTTTCCAGCTGAGTGTCTCCAAAGCAGGGAGGTGCTCACACTCTTGACTTATCCTGGGGCAAAAATTATTGGCCCATACTGGCCCATAGTGTAACAAACTTAACTCTCCTAACTCAATTGATTCAGTAAAGGGCAATTACTTTCTAGTCTTATTTTTTTAATAGAAAATGGAAAGCTAGTTCATACAATGTGGAAACCCGGAGAGAGTTATTCCAGAAAACTTGTAAAAATTAGGTATTGTTCTCACTTTTGTTACAACATATAGTTTATCTTCTGGAAAAGGAACACATTAATATTTGGAGAATCTGGGTTCTCAGCAAATTCATTACTCCACAGGTATCCAAGCATCCACCAGAAAGCCCCACTTCACCCCAACAGTGCCCTCTGCTACTGCCTGGTAGATTAATATGGTAGATGATCAATAAATATTTGCTGAAGAAATGTTTGAAGAATGAATGAATAAATAATTGTTGTCAATTATCCAGCTGCTACAGTTTGGATCTGGTTTGACCACCCTCCAAATCTCATGTTAAAATTAGATCCCCAATGTTGGAAGCAGGGCCTAATGAAAGGTTTGTGTCATGGGGGTTAGTGCCCTCCATGAATAGATGGATACCCTCATTCTATTCATTCTGATAGAGCTGACTGTTAAAAAGAGCCTGGCCCTCCTCTTCATCTCTTTCTTGCTTGTTTCCTCACAATGTGACCTTTGCACACACAGAAGCTCCCCTTCACCTTCTGTTGTGAATGGAAGCAGCCTGAAGCCCTCAGGAGAAGCAGATGACAATGCCATGTGTCTGGTACAGTCTGCAGAACCATGAGCTAGATAAACCTCTTGTCTTTATAAATTACCCAGCCTCAGGTATTTCTTCATAGCAATAAAAATAGACCAAGACAGCAGCCTTGCTAAATGTTGCCAGTACCTTAGAAGCAGGTGCCTGTGGCAGATAAAAAGCAGATCATTCTTTTTTTTGCAGTTTTTGGTGGGGGCTGGGTTTGAACTTGCCACCTCCAGTATATCGGGGCCAGCGCCCTACTCCTTTGAGCCTCAGGCGCCACCCCCAGATCATTCATTTTCATTCATGTTAATACATTATTTTTCTTAACTTCCTGTGATTGATAGCAACACTAATACATTAATTTCCTCTGGCCTGGATACGTCCAGAATCTCTGGAAGATATATAATTAGATTTATGAGGGCTGTCTGCAATTATAACTGGGCTTAAGACATTGAGAAGAATGAAATGTACACTACATTCATGCTCCAGGAAATCCACAGATGCTCAGAATGCAAAGAGTTATTCAAGAGAATAATTACATTATAATAAAGTATTACATTGGCTGGATTGGACCTGTGAGTTTTCTATCAATGAATTTATTCAGTTCAATTTCATTCAGCCTGTCCAGTATGATCAAAGATACTCTGGAGGGAGAATTAGCAAAGATTCATCAGCCTCACTGGGGACATAAGACGTAACTTTGACATGACATTGAGAGAGTGGCCCATCCAACAGACAAGTGGAGACCAGAGGCAGTGAAAATCCAAGGGATCAAATGCAAGACACCAAACCCATAAGGGAGTATGAAATCAAACCAGTAGGAGTCAGTAATTTAAAGCAGTCGTTATAACCTTCCTGCATGAGGTAAATACAAGCACTTCTGAATCAAAAAGAAACTGTCAGCAGAGAAAGAGAAACTGTAATGAAAAGAGCCAAGTAGACATTTGAGAATTTAAAAATAAAATATCTGAAATAAATGATGCACTAGGTGGGCTCAACAGCAAAATGGAGATGGCTGAGGAGCGTGTCAGGGAACTTGAAGATAGATCAGTGGAAATTACCTAATCTGAAGAACAGAGAGAAAAAGGATTAAAAATAGGTAAATAGCACAGGACCTGTGGAACAATCTCAGCATCATTGGAGTCCCTGAAGGAGAGAAGGAATGTACTGAGACAGATAGAACATTTGAAGAAATAATGTCTCCAAACCCCTCAATTATGGTGAAAGACATAAATACATTAATTCAAGAAGTTCAGTGAACCCAAACAAACTAAATGCAATGAAAACCATATTGTGCACTTCAAAATTAAACTCCTGAAAACCAGAGATAAAAGAAAATTTCTTGAAAAAATCCATAGCCAATTGATACATTTTGTGTAGAGGAACAATTCAAATATTACAGATACTAGACAATAGTAACAGCTCCTCACCAGAAACCATAAAGGTGGTAAATACTGAAAGAAAAAATATGTCAACTCAGCATTTTATAGCCAGTGAAAATATCCTCCAAGAAGGATAAAATAAGATAAAATAAGGATATTCTCAGATGAAGGAAAACAAAGAGCATTTATTGCCAATATATCCACTCTAAGAGGAAACTCCTAGAAGTTAAGGCTAAAGGAAAATGTTCCCAGTAAAATATTTAGAACTTCATGAATGAAGAAAAAGCAATAGAAATTATAAATATCTGGTTAAATAATGTATTTAATGTATTTCTAAAGTTATTAAAACAATGTATGAAGGTTGAAAGTAAAGACTAGAAGCCCA
>NW_003852421.1:1172683-1173456 GCF_000181295.1 Otolemur garnettii | reverse complement strand
TTTTTTTTTTTGAGACAGAGTCTCACTATGTTTCCCTCAGTAGAGTGCTGTGGCGTCACAGCTCACAGCAACCTCTTACTCTTGGGCATAAGCGATTCTCTCACCTCAGCCTCCTGAGTAGCTGAGACTACAGGCACCCACCACAACACCCAGCTATTTTTTGTTGCAGTTGTCATTGTTGTTTAGCTGGCCCAGACCAGGTTCCAATCCATGAGCCTCGGTGTATGTGACTGGCACCACAACCACTGTGCTATGGGCACCGAGCCAAATTGGATTTTTTTTTAGCAAACAGCATGTCATCTACAAGAAACCTCCTTTAAATATAATGATATACCTATATTAAATGTAAAATGGTAAAGACAGATAAACCATGAAAACTCTCATGAAAAGAAAGCTATATTGTCTATTAATTCAATAAATTAGACTTTAAATAAGAGAAAATTACTTACCAGGGGTAAAAAGGGACAGCATAAAATGATACAAAGTTCAATCCATCAAGAAGATGTCCAACATCAGTTTATATCCACCTAACAGAGCTCTGAAATGAATGAAGCAAAACCTGATCAAACTAATTGGAGAAACAGACACATCCACAATTCTTCTTGGTGGCATCAATATTCCTCTCCACTATCCATAGAACAAGGACACCAAAAAAAATCAGTAAAGGACATTTAAAGAATATCCACCCAAGCAAGGTACAGTGGTTCAGGCCTGTAATCCCAGCACTCTGGGAGGTTGAGGCAGGTGGATTGCCTGAGCTCACAGGTTCAAGA
>NW_003852421.1:1165017-1171171 GCF_000181295.1 Otolemur garnettii | reverse complement strand
AAGTGGCACTAAACAGACCCCAAGGACATTTGTTCATGTTAGACAGTTGAAACAGGAAAGTCACCTGGTTCAAACTCAGCTGTGTGTGTGTACTTCAGGTGAGTCCAATTTTCCCCCACCCCGGGGGGGAGTCATTGTCTGTGAATGACTGCAAAGGCTGCGTGAGGATTGATTTGGGGACTACAAATAAGTTTTAGTGACTCAGCAAATTTCCAAATACAGAATCCATAAATAATGAGGATTGACTGTCACTTTTTAATCATTTTTAGAGTCTTGTCTTGGTGATTTATGGGTAGAATTCTTAATTTACTTCCATCTCGTACACAGCAAGACTTTTGCTTAGTCAACAAGGACACCATTCTCTAACATCTTTCTCAGCCCTCCAGTGCATGTAAATTATATAACATGGTGCTTAATGTGTATTTGACACCTTTCTTTGTGGCTCTCCTCAGCTGACTTTATTGTAGCCATCCTTCTTGTTCTTTTCTGTGCATTTAGATAGGTTGTGAGTTAAGTTTGGGTGTAAACAAGAATAAATAGAATGATTCTGGAAAAAAGACTAGCCATTTCTTACGCAGTACTATCTATCAGTTCCAATCGTTCTCAGAGGAGTCACAGAGTGGTTGATCTCCTGATCAACTATCCTGAGGGAGATAGAGTAGTTGAAAAGTAATCCCTGGGCACAAGTTCAGGTTAATCCTTGTGCAACATACAAAAGAGTGGATAAAATTGCCTTGGATGAATGAACATATCAGACAGAAAGAACTTAGAGAGAGGTGATAAAATGAGTCAAATGTTTACTTCTGAAATGTCTTTCTTCTCTAAATCATAACATTTGGGAATAAGAAAGAAATGCTCAACAGCAGATAAAATTCCAGTATATTATTTTTAATATCTCTGACATGAACTCTGACATTTAAGACTGTGTAGGAAGGTGATACAAAGCCTAGCTAAATAAAAGAGAGTGGGAGAGGATTAATTTTGAAAAGGAAGCATAATAATAGCACAGGTTTAATTTCTCTCCAGCAATGTCATTGAGCTAAAGCAGGACACAATTATGATACAAAACATAGAACGTGGCCTAATAATCTTTAATGACTAGAAGAAGCTATAATACAACTTCCCCCTAGAAAGTTATAGGATTAAATAATACCGTCATTTCCTTGGTGCCACTTTTCCCAGTTCGTTTTAGCACAGGAAACTGGCAATAATCAACTTTTTTTGCCTTGAGCTACCACTCACTAAAAAAGAAATATTTCAAAGCACAAAACACTCATGTTAATGCCTTCTGACAACTTAATAAAGAGGTAGCAGCTGACTCACAACTTATTATCAAATGTGGAAAAGAATGGTCTAGACAAAACTTTCAACAGCTCATACATCATTCAATAAACCTTCAACAGAGTACAGTATTTTGTGTCAAGCCATGTGTCAGGAAATGGGAAATGGGATTTAATATAGGATTGAATGTTCCCCAGGTGTGCCCTTTGTAATGAGACAAGTTACTCACCCGACATGAACGTACTGACATGGGTGCTAGCAGAAGTCCAAGAGACTATAGGAGCTCAGAAGGAGAGGACAACATATCCGGTGGGTGGGCCCGAGAAAATTTCCTGGATATGCTAGTGCCTACACTGAGAGTGCGTGGAAATGTGGAGACTCTAAGAAGCTGAGCATCCCAAGTCCACCTGAAATGGAAAGTGCAAGTGTGCAGTTGGAGAGAGATGACTGGGCAGGTAGGTGGGGGCTAAATTTACAGGCCTGATACGCCAGGCAAAGAAGACCCACTGTGAGATTTGCCAGTCAAGGAGGAAGATGGGGGAAAGTCTGAGTAACGTGAGATTTACAATTTAGGGAGATCAGGCAGAAAGAGAATGGATTGCAGAGGTGGAACAGAATCAGCAAACCTGTTAAGAGGCTGCTACAGTAATCCAAGTAGTAACAATCCAGAAATCAATGGCGGCCTGAATTAAGACCACATGGCGGGAAACCATAAGGCACAAGAAAATCAAGAGCTATTTAGAGACAGAATCGTAAGTTTTTGGCGACTGATAGATGTCAGTGAGATGAGGGAATCCTGGAGTCTTGCACCTACTAATTGGACAGTGGTGCCAGAATGGTTCCTTACGACAGAATGTAATGGAGTTTTATAATGTGACAACAGAACTGATGACTTATACATCAGAAATAAAAATTGTCATTATGACTGACAGAGTCATAATGGAACATTCTACTCCAGTATGTTCTACCCTGTTATCTTAAAAAAGAAACCTTTCCCCCACCACTGAGCATAACACTGTGATATAGACACCCAGACCCTAAAGATTCATTTTAGCCAGAGACAATGTTTCCTTGGCACCTATGACTGCTAGGAGGGTCTGAGATTCTCTGTACCCAATACATCATCAACTCTGCTCCAAGGCAGATGTGGTCCCCTGCAATCAATACTTTTAAGATAGGGTCTAACCAGCCCAGAAATCCTTCTCCCCAGGATCTTCATAAACACAAGGGGGAACCTGATTATATAAAGGGGTGAAGATTAAAGCTTTGGATGAGGTCTTGTCTTTCTTTTTTCCATAAGCATTACACTCTGAGGATATACTGGGAGTCTACAATCTCACTGGGAATTGGATAGCCAGGCATGCCAGCTATATCTTTACTGGCTCTCCACTTGCTCTCAGCATAAAATCTAAACTCCTTAGCATCATATAATGATCTTCATGCTCAGGTGGACCATCCACCCAAATCACAACGGTTCGCAGAGAACCTGCTCTGACATGGCAGCCGTGTTTCCACGGCACAGTCTGAAGTCTTGATAACAGTTTAGCAGAACAAAAATGGGCCCAAGATGACCATCTGCTAGGAATATCTATTTTCTCAATCATCTTCCTTTACTCAAATGCTGACATATAATGGAGCCTTAGCAAATAACTATTACAGATACAAATGATTTATATAATAGGAAAAAATTGCTCTAGAGGTTAGTTTTACTGTTCTGTAGAATACTGATATATTCCAGCATTCTTGTATTACACTGGCCATATAAACTGGTCTTTTAAATTCTCCTATAGCATACTGCTGATTCCCTAATTAATAAGTGAATCTTTGACACATGCTTTTTCCATAGTTTTAAATTAGACTTTGACAAAGACAGCTAATTTCTCACACTTCAATTTTCTCTGTGTGAAACATGGTTAAGTATAAGCCTGAGAAGAATTCATTCATACTGTGAACAGTTTCACCACTCAACTATGCTTACCGGTAAGAGTTTGAAAAGTATTTCTATGAGAGCTATTTCATCTTCTGGAGAACCGTGATCTCTCAGTATCTGTAATTTTTGACTAACAGCATTCCCATTATCTTTGAGGGTCACAGGTAGCCTGGGAGAAGGTCCAGGTCTTTCACATATGCAGCTCAGCCTAAAAATTACCACTGTGTAGTAGCTGGAGAAAGGTTTTGGAATAAGCTCAAATTGTTCTACCTGGCTTTCAATCATGCTCCCATCTACACAATTACCCACCTTGCCTGGTGAATCAATAGAGCCATGAGCATGGAATAATAAACTTGCTAAGTCTTGAACTCTGCCCACTTGCAAGTCTCAATCTTTGGGCAACTCACCTGATTAATCTTTCTGGGTCTCACTTTCCACTACAGCACAGGGCAGTATTATTTTCCCTACAGGCATGTTGAAAGAATTAAAAGTAAGCCTGGCTCACCCCAGGTAGTCCGTAAGTGTCAGCTACATAAATCTAAAACACCCAAGAGTACTCAGATTCTGCACCTTGAGCACTCAATTTAGAGACGTGATTTTTCTTGGAGCAGGGAGCCTATGGGAACTGGGCGAAGTGAGACAGCCAAAGGCCTTTTCAACTGTTAAGAATTCTTCCCTAAAGAAAATACTTTGTCGACCAAAATACATTATGTGAACAATAATTTTTAATTCAACTTGTTAATATGTTGTTTAGGATATCGCATTCTCATTTATAAGTGAAATATGTTTGTAATTTCCCTTTATAATAATATTTTTTCCCAATTTTAATATCAGGTGTATCTAGATGAAGTAGAATGATTTTGAAGTATCTCTTCTTTTTCTATGGTCTATAAGATTTGGCATGATCTTTTTTTTGAAATTATCTTTTAGTTTTATTTATAAATATTAGTTGTCTATTTTTTGAGACTTTGGGAAAAAAATAATAAGTTAACTGATGACGCCATACTGAACCTCACAGTCAAAATGTTCTATGATAGACATACTCTTATTTGACGATGTGAACGTTACTTTCTTTGCATTATTATTATTGCTCAATTTAAAAAAAGAAAATATTTTGTAAATGCGTCAGCAGAACTCAAAAATGCCCACAGACAATTAGGTTAGGGATACTAGGTACTCTTCCTTGGTTCTTGGCTCCCAGGGCCAAAGAATGAGCATTGGTGCCTAGCTGATGACTGAGTGATCACGAACACAAAGAAATCACAGTCTCACACACACACACACACACACACACACATATATATACACATGTATATATGTATGTATATACACATTTATTGCAGAACAAAGCAAACGACAAGGTGAATACTCTCAACGAGTGAGAACCTAAAGTTAGAGCACACACTATCTTTTCTATGTAACTAGTTTGTCCCACTTTTCCTCCTCCCAAGTTTGGCTGTGGCCTCCAACCCTTTGGTGTAATTGACAGGTTGAGGTCACACAACAAACCCCCTAATACTACAGTCTCCCCCAACCTTAGAGAAACTGGGTGTCAAAATTTGTGATTTTAATTACGGTAGAACCTCTGTAAATTGACCACCCAAGGGACCTTTAATTACGGTAGAACCTCTGTAAATTGACAACCTAGTCAGCATATGGAGGAGTCCACATAAGGAAGCAGGCCTGCTGTACTGGTGCCTACAAATTAGGTCAACCTAAGGAGGTGGCCAATGTAAGAAGGCGGTCAACCGAAAATGAGCCCAGGCGAGTTTCACAAGAGACCAGTCCCTAGCCATAACTTGCTTCCTGCTCTCTGCCCCCGCCCCGCCCCCCTCGCTGTCCCTAGCCACTTAGCCACTTCCCTTCGTCCTGTCAAAGAGAAGAGCTGCGGTGACAAAACAGCACACACACACACACCCAGGAGGAGAGATGCCAGGGAGAGGCGACATGCCTCTCTTCACACCAGGAGGCCAGAGTTGCACATCTCCCCCACAGACAGCAGCCCTGGAGAGCAGGGACCGCGGGCGTCCAAGACCCAAGCGAGGGCCTATTCAGCGTGAGCCTGGCCTCGCTCAATGCGCTCGGCCGAGGAACCGCTACGCGCACATCCGGCTGCATCTCCGCGGGGAACTTGTAGGTGGCCCCGAAGCCCGGCCAGCACATTGGACATGGAAAAGTTTGTTTAAAACATCCCAGAAATCATTTCTGATCCCCAGGCGTCCGTAAACTTTCCACTGGGGGTGAATAGCGTGTTTATTTTTAAGCACACGCCCCCCGATTGTTACTCCACCTCCCGTCTCTTAGGCAGGGTCTGTCTATTAGGCGCTCACGGCGGGCCCTTGGAGCCCTGGGGTAGAGCCTCGGGCCGATTCCCCCGCAGGGCGCCCAGTGCCCTGGCCCCTGCAGGATTAGCATAGTCGCGGTGTTTACGTGACACTCTGCCGCTTTCCTACTCGGAAGGACACCGGGAGCAGCCGGAGCCTCCAGCTCCACGTTTGCCGAAGACCTGCCCGGCCCAAAGTGCACCCCACGGCTAGCTCTTCCCTGCGGCGCCTGGTCTCGGAGCTCTGCCACCGGCCGCCAGCGTCCTCCAGGCCCCTCGCCTCGCCTCCGCCCCGCCTAGCCCCGAGGTCCTGCCTCTCCTCGCCGCGGCCCGCGGAGCCCCGGCCCCGCCCCCGCACTTTCGCCCCGCCCCTAGCCCCGCCTCTCACCCCGGCCTGTCCGGGGTTGAGATGGCGTGTGCGTTGGTCAGAGTGGCCCGCTGCTGGTGTCCGAGGTAAGCTTGGAGTCCAGGCCTGCCGGCGCAGGGTCACCCACGGACTCCTCTCTCTGGGTGAGGGTGTCCGCCCTTGAGAGCTTCCCTCTCGGTTTTCTTGTCTGGGTGGCAACAGGATTTTACTTTAATGATTTCCCAGCGAGGGAGGACTCAAGTATGACCTTCTC
>NW_003852421.1:1162402-1163983 GCF_000181295.1 Otolemur garnettii | reverse complement strand
ACTTGATTATTTTAATCATCTTTGTTACCATTAACTTCATTATTCAAGATCATCATTATGAACATCCATTTTTTGCTCATGGTCTCAATACTTTGCACTTAAGGTCACCCCACCCCACTGCATGTGGTTAAAAACTTTCTGTTCAGCCAGCAAGCTGGCTCAGGCCTGTAATCCTAGCACTTTGGGAAACCAAAGCAGGAGGATCACTTGAGGCCAGAAGTTCAAGACCAGGCTGAGCAAGAGGTATACACACACACACCTGTCTGTACAAAAAACAGAAAAATTAGCTAGGCATGTTGGTATGCACCTGTAATCCTTGCTACTCTGGAGGCTGAGGCAGGAGTCATTTGCGTTCAAGGCCACAGTGAGCTACTGGGAAGCCACCACACTTCACTCTACCTAAGGCAACAGAGCAAGACCCTGTCTCAAAACAAAAAACAAACCTTGCTTTTCACTTGTCAGTGCTTGCCGTTTCTTCTCTGCTCCTGGTTAGCTGGTTAAACATCTTCCATGTTTTCTTGATAAGGATAGAGTATACCTGCTGAACCCAGGCTGACTACTTTCCACCACTGGTGGATTCCCTCCCAGCTGCTGAGAAGGCTGCGGCTCTCTGGAATGCCAGCATCTGCTCATCTGTCCTTTGGAATATATCTTATATCTTCCTTCTTCCCTCCTTCCATTTGTGTGTATGTTGGGACACATTCTGTGAGCAGAGAGGCAAGAATTGACCTGACATAATTTATACTTTGTTAATCAGTGAGGCCAGAGGCTGTTCCAGCTCTTGGGACATTGATGATGAAATACCATGTCCTTTACCCTCTTGGTCACCTGCCCTCCTCTACTCTGCATGCTGTTCTTTTATGTCCTGCCTGTGGCAGAATTTACATGGCTGTTCGAGTTTTATCTGCTTTTATCTTTATTTAATTGTACTTGTTTACAAAGACCCCACTTGATTTTACCTTCTTTTTTATCTTAAATTTACCACAGTTAGCTTCTTATTTTTTTTTTAAGAAGGGAGTCTTTTTAAGTCTTACTAAACCTGACCCTTGCACCCTGAGTCAGAAGAAAAGGATGAAACAGTGAAGTTCACACAGTTAGCTGCCGTGTTGATTTCTTATCTAGGAATTATGACTGCAAACCGTTTGTAGCCAGCTGGCTGAGGCAAGTATAGAGAAGATAATTATATGGTGTTTTGGTCTATAAGGGTTGGGAACAATTAGGAGTCAGGCTGCAGAAATGTAAAGGCTGGGAACGAGTGGAAATCAGTCTCCTCCTATTTGTAGTCCTCTGCAGGCTGTTAGTTTCCCGGCAGTTCAGCTGCACATGAGCGGAACAGCAATGAGAGCCAGTCAGAAGGACTTTGAAAATGCAATGAATCAGGTGAAACTCTTGAAGAAGGATCCAGGAAATGAAGTGAAGCTAAAACTCTACGCACTTTATAAACAGGTAAATGCCTAAGACCTGACATTATTCGGAGACATTTTGATCAAATGACCCCTTACATAGATATGCTGTATGTTTACTAAACTGTAACTTTAATATTTTGGGTTTGTATTGTTGCCTTTCCTCCAAAGAGTTATG
>NW_003852421.1:1157833-1162034 GCF_000181295.1 Otolemur garnettii | reverse complement strand
AATAGAAAAGCGAGTAAGGCAACTTGGTAATTATTGAATTTGGCTGATGGTCCTGGGAATTCATTATAATATTCTACTCTGGTATGTTTAAAAATTTTTGTGACAAAATTTTAAAACTAAAGCTTTTCTCTGGCATTCCTGCCTCTCTGGCCTCCTGTGTTATCTATTTTTCTGTTCTGTGATTGGTATGACCCTCTCTTTATTACATATGGGTTTGTGTGGTTAATAATTTAACCTTGCCCCAAAAGAGGTCTGGCTTTGGCCTCAGTCTCTGAAACATTAATCTCTAAAGCATTTGACTGCCATGTCCAATAAGAGTGTTTGGTGGAACCATCTCAACAGTGTGATTTAAGATGAGGGCTTCAGGTTGCATGATCACGCATACATGATAGAACCCTAGTAAAAATTCTCGACTCTGGGGCTGGCTTGTTGTCACACATCATTTCTGGGAGAATGACATTTTTACTCTGCAGGGAGAGGACAGCAAAAATTTGACATTTGCTACTTCCCCAGACTCCATCCTGTGTGCTTCCTCCCTTAACTGATTTTAGTCTCTTTCCTTGTAATAAACCATAATGATAAGTGTAACAGCTTGCAGTGGGTTCTGGAAGTCTTTCTAGCAAATTATGGAACCTAACGGTGGTCTTGGGACTTTGCAGTTGGTGTCAGCAGTGAAGACAGAAGTTAAGGGCAAACCCTTGTCTCTTGTGGACTGTGTTCCCCCCTCCATCTCCTTAGTCAGCTAACTCTTGCAGTGTTTGTCTATAAAAACCCATAGCCTCCTCTACTGCATTTATTTTGCAAAGCCTCTTTCTTGTTTGGTCTGTTAGCTAGCTGCATTATGAAGTTTTAAAATTTTCAAGTGGAGTTTTAAATAGCCATTTCTGAAAAGTAACTGAGTAGGATATTTTATTCATCTTGAAACACTCACTTTATTTTAATCAAATAAAGCGTAGTTGTTTTTTGCTTTTCCTTTGCCTGTCCTTCAGTTAAGTTTCCTAAAGGCCAGTGACTCTGATAGCCCCCAACACAACCCGCAGCTCAGCTGCAATTCTGTTTCCCAGTTACCAGAAGTCCACCTGAATCAGTGGTGTTTGGGGGACCTTTAGATGGCCTTTCAGAATATGCTGTGGGCTTCCCAGTGTTTGTTGATGAGGTCCTCTTGAAGATTGTTTGCTTAAATATTTTTTTTGTGGAAAATGTTATCATCAATATAAAACTATAAGAATTTTTTTAGAAGATACTTTCCCAAAACCTTTATCTGCATTTTTGTAGGCAGGAAGTTACTACATATACCTTACCTTAGGGACTTAAAGCCAATAGTATCTTTTGTCTTTCCAGTCTCTTTGTTGTCTGTGCATTTCCAGCCACAACATTAGAGAGAAGGTGAGGAGGAAGTTCGGATTCAGGTTATATCTCCTGTGAAAGGATCTGGGAGAGGCATTCATGGCCAGCTGTGGTTTTTATGGATCTTAAATATTAAGGGCTCCAGTTTGCATAAATACTTGACCACTGTCCTTCTCCTTTTCACAGGCCACTGAAGGATCTTGTACTATGCCTAAACCAGGTGTGTTTGACTTGGTCAATAAGGCCAAATGGGATGCGTGGAATGCCCTTGGCAGCCTGCCTAAGGTGAATTTACTTGTTGCTCTCCTTTGATTTTATTTGCTGTACTTTGAAAGAAGCTTGGGGCTTCTCATCAAGCCATTAGAAATGGAATGTTTGAGATCTTGATATGCCAATACTGAACCAAAGTCCCTGATCTTTCTTCATTGCAAGATGCTATTTGTTAGTATGGTAAGTTTCTCAACGTACTAATTCAACCACAGGCTGAAGTATCTGTTGTCTTCTCTTCAGGAAACTGCCAGGCAGAACTATGTGGAGTTGGTGTCCAGTTTGACTTCTGCATCACAACCCTCTAGCCAGGTGGAGCCTGGAGCAGACAGGAAACCATCTGCATATGAAACCCTGGAGGTGACCTCAGAAGATGGCATCACAAAGATCATGTTCAACCGGCCCACCAAAAAAAATGCCATCACCACTCAGGTAATGTTACCTGCCCAGGGAGTTTGTTCTGGTTTTCTTTTTTCCTCTATGTGTTTCATCAAAATTGAAGCCTTTCAGCGTCATTCTTATTTTTTGTGGTATTTCTCATTTGATTTGTAGAGGAAGATTAATAATTGTGGCCACTTCTTATGACCTTGGTATTCATTGTTTAGTGTTTTTAAGCTCCAGGTAAGTTCTGACATACCCAAAAGGCACTGCAGCTTTCCTAATAATGGAAATACAAATACGGTAATATAAATGAAACATGTTGATGTAAGAGAATCACACAGAGGCCCTCTAATGTGGGTATAGACAGCCCCCCAAAAGTGTCTTCATGTCGCTTGGATGACTGGAGAGTGAGTCTTTCTCCTCACATGGAGATCTATTTTGTAGAAATAGAGAAAGAAGAAAAGGACTTCATCTTTAAATAGCTTTTGTGAACTGCTTCCCAAGGGCAACTTTCAATTGTGAATATCTCATTGAACTGGAACGATAATAAAATAGCCACATCAGCCCCTTTCTCCTAAAAAAAATTATAGGGCATTTATTGGATGCTTGGGGCTGAACGGGGCCCAAATTTGAGAGGACTGTAACCATTAGGGTTTATAATTTCCATGGTGGTAGAAAGAGCACACTGACTTAAAATGGTCTTAAGACTTTCATGAAGTAGAATATGTGACATTCAGTTAATAAAGCATTTAATTCTCACACTTTATTTCCATTTCCCCCGACATAGCTATCATGGTAATAACAGCTATTCTTTGCAGAGTACCTAGTAAGTGTCAGCACTTTCCACATAGAGGTTCGTTTAATTCTCACAAGGAGCCTCTTTATCATTATTTAACAACAAAATAATTAGGCGAAGAAGAAACTTGCTCAAGTTCACATAACTAATAAGCATCAAAACCTAAATTGAAACTCTTGATACATCAGGTCCTAATCCTGGTCTCTGCTCTGCTGTGCTGTGTGTAACTGTAGCAATGAGGGAATCACTTCCTTGTCACCTCTGTCTGTGGAATTGATCACATTTTTACTCATCCATAGTCATCTCTCAGTATCCGTGGGGAACTGTTTTCAGGACTTCTCACAGATACCAAAATCCTCAGATGTTCAAGTCCCTGATATAAAACGGTGTAGTATTTGCAAACATGTAATCTATGCATATCCTCTCATGTAATTTAAATCATCTCTAGTTAATACCTAATTCAATGTAAATGCTATATAAATAGTTTTTGTACGGTTATAATGATTGAGGAAAAAAGTCTGCATGTGTTCAGTATAGATGTAGAAGTTTTTAAAAAATATTTTTGATCTGTGGTTGGTTAAATCCACAAAAACCTGTGGATAGTGAAAACCAACTGTATTAAAGTCCATGTTTGTGGGTTTGTTTGATGTCTTTGTATCCATAAATAACAGCCCTCTTCACTGTTCTCTCCCACACTGAAATCTCATCTAAGGTAGATATTATACCTATTTTAAATGCATTAAAAATTACAGCTGCATGTTCAAGATTTTCAGAAGTGTTGCTGTTTTAAAATTCTGAGGTGTTGTCCTTGAATACCATAACAACATCTTAGTAGTCCCAGCTTCTTGGCGTCCATTAATACTTCCACACTGCCTGGGACACTCGCTCTTCCTTGCAGTCACGAGGGTGGCCTTGTTTTGTGGATAGTTTTCTCCGACCACCTCCCATTCTGCTTGTCCTAGACAAGCCCTCCTCTGAGTTTCCGGGTGCTTTGTACCTTCCACCCCCGGCCCTATTTAAGTATTAGAATCCTCTGTTCAAGGCCCATGTTTCTTTGTTCCTTTTGGAAAAAAGATGTTTATATCCCCTCCAGTATCTACCATAGCACCCAGTACATGTTACACATCAAGTAATTGTAAAAGGAATGAAAATCCTTTTACATTTTTATTTATAACATTGGTTATAAATATAACCAATTTAAATATTTAGCACATTGCTGAGACCAAGCTTGCAGACTGACATTTAGTGAAGCTATCAATTCCCATCTCCAGAGTTACCTTCTTTTCCTTGTCTTCCCATTCATCAGATGTATCACGAAATTATGCTCGCGCTCAAAGCTGCAGGCAAGGATGACTCATCGGTAACTGTTCTAACAGGTAACATGTTTCCTTGGACTTCTTTTTTTTTTTT
>NW_003852421.1:1155087-1156950 GCF_000181295.1 Otolemur garnettii | reverse complement strand
CCCACCACAATGCCCAGCTATTTTTTGGTTGTAGTTGTCATTGTTGTTTGGCAGGCCTAGGCTGGATTTGAACCCACCAGCTCTGGTGTATGTAGCTGGTGCCTTAGCCACTTGAGCTACAGGCACCAAGCCACACTTGGCTGTTTTTTGAGACGTGGTCTTGTTCTTGCTCAGGCTGGTCTTGAACTCCTGAGCTCAGGCAGTCCACCCACCTTGGCCTCCCAAAGTGCTAGGATTACAGGCGTGAGCCACCTTGGCTGGCCATGAAGGAATCTTTAAAACATAGTTCAGCAAAATAAGACCAAGGCAAGAGGGTGCGTATTGCACAAGTCCATTTATAGATAGTGCCGCAGGAGGCAGAAGTTCTAATCTGTGACAATTGAAGTCAGGGAGGGATTGTCATCGGGCAGGTGGGGTGGTATGCCGAGAAAGGAGCCTAAGGCAACATCCTGGGGTGATGGAGTTGTTCTGAATCTTGCTTTGGATGGTGATCACGTGGGTATTTATAGTGATCAAAGGTCATTGGACTGAACATTCAAGAACTGGACATTTTATTGCATATAAAATACTCTAATTAAATACATACTCACACATACCCCTTTACTGGCTCTCAGAACAAAGGCAGAACTTATCAGGATCTACGAAGCTCCTGTATGTCTTCGCCCTACACTGACTTCTTCTCTCTAGCTTTTTCTGCAGCAGCTGGGGTGGCTTTTCTTTCAACGTATAATACATAACCAGGGATATCCTTTTCAAAGAACCTTTGCACATGCTAGTCCCTCTGCATGAACTATTCCTCTCACCCTTCTCTTTCTAGCTAACCTGGCCTCCCTTAGGAAAGATCCTCCCTAAACTCTCCAATTAGACCAAAGACCCTGTTACATAGCCTCATATTATTACTCATCTCCCCTTCATACCATAGCTGGATTATTTATATTTATTTTTTATATCAACATTCAGTTTACTCATTAGTTTGTAAATTACAGCAAGAACCATAGCTGATTCTCCACTGTATTTCCAGCGCCTGGCATAGAGCCTGGCACATAGCAGATCCCCAATAATTATTAAGCAAATAAATAAATGAATGGTTGGTTTCATTCTTTACAGGAAACGGTGATTATTATAGTAGTGGGAATGATCTGACTAACTTCACTGATCTTCCCCCTGGTGGACCAGAAGAGAAAGCCAAAAATAGTGCCATTTTACTGAGGTAAGGGGGACTGACATTTATCTGACCCCAGAGGTCTCATTCTTATTCATCAAAGTGGTAATAATTGAACACAAGTGAAATAGCTACTTCTCTGTACCAATGCAGTTAATTGTGACTTGGGACAAGCATATTTCTCCAGACTGCCTCCATCAGAAGATGGGCTTTTTTCTTTCCCTTGGACTTCTTTACCTGTTCATCCTGCTCCTCTATGTGAGATGTAACTGAAAGACGTAAACATGAGCTATTGATATAAATAGAATTCTCTTTGGATCCACATACCTCAGACTTGGCAAAATAATAAAAAATAAGTAAAATAAAATTCTCTTGTACTGAAGCAGAGGAATTTGGTAAATTCTGACCCAGCCAGAGGAACAGATGACTTCTATGAATTCTGGTGATAGCAGACATGAAGGAGCCTCGAAAAGGACAGAAGGTCATGAGGCTCTGCTCTTCCTATCACATTTATCCTTGCCAGGTCTCTAATTCCCGGGGAGCTGTAATACTGCGGCATGTGCTCGGCCTCCGGCCATAATTGTGAAGACTACAGCTTTTCTCGTAGAACATTTACTGTAGAACTAATAAGTTAGGGTAATTATTAGATTCTTTTTTTTTTTTTTGAGACAGAGCCTCAAGCTATCCCCCTGGGTAGAGTG
>NW_003852421.1:1151288-1154757 GCF_000181295.1 Otolemur garnettii | reverse complement strand
TTTTTTTTTTATTGAGACAAGAGTCTAATTCTGTCACCCAGGTTTGAGTGCAATAGCATCAGCCTAGCTCACGGCGTCCTCAGACTCTTGGATTCAAGCTATCCTCTTACCACAGCCCCCCAGTAGCTGGGATTATGGGAGTGTACCACCACACCTGGCTAATTTTTCTATTTTTTGTTGAGATGGGGTCTCACTCTTGCTCAGGAGTGTGGAACTCCTGGTCTCAAACAGTCCTTCTGTTCCAGCCTCCCAGAGTGCTAGGATTATAGGCGTGATCCACCACACCCAGCCAACATATGGTTTTTACCACCAGAGAACCCTAGTTTATTTGGTTCAGAGGTATTGCTCCCACTAATAGATAGGCCCATATTTTAGAATCCTTACTTCTTTGAATCTTCTTTTGTTGGATTCCATCAAACCAGATTGGACATGTGTGCAGACCTGATTCTGACGAATAATTTTCCCATACAAGCAGCAAATGAGATTCTAGGTTCTGGGCTGCCCCAATACTTCGTAGGCTCTCAACAGCCCTGAACTCACTGCTGAGAACACAAGAACTGAACAAGGGTTGACCCGTAGGTCTCACTACATCAGCTTCAGTCAAGCCCCATACATATGGACATCTGGAAGAAGCTGGTGTGTGCACCAGGCTATGGCAAGACCAGGAAGCCCTGCTGCTGGTTGGTGTGGAAACACCCAGCCTGACCAGGAGGGTCTGTCACCTCAGATTCACACTGTCATGCCTGTGCTCCAGTCACACTGTTTTGGAACATTTAATGATTTTTATATTTTCCATTTCTGTAGGGATTTTATAGACTGTTTTATAGATTTCCCTAAGCCTCTGATCGCAGTGGTAAATGGTCCGGCTGTGGGGATCTCCGTCACCACTCTGGGGCTATGTGATGCTGTGTATGCGACTGACAGGGTAAGTCAGCTCCCGAAACAGCAAGCGGGAAGGCAAATAGAGGGGAGCTAGACCTTGGGGATCCTCCTCTGTTACTGCTAGTGGTAAGCAGATTACATGTGGTTTGTGGTAGAATGCACTACATTTAGGTTTTTCTCAAAGAATTAGCCTAATATGGCCGATTTTATTTTTCCTTCATTATTAACTCACATTTCCCTAAACACCAGTATTGTTGTAAACATTGTCCCACCTCTGATGGTTCTAAATTCTAATCAGATTGTATACCATAGTTATTCAATTTTCAGTTTTCATTTTACTCTGAAATACTCAAGAGACACTTGAAAGCTTGTGGCAGGAGAGAAGAATAGCATGTTCGCAGGTTGTACAAGCAGATTATGTGATCTTTCTTTCTGAGCAAATGAGTCCTGGTCTGTAGGATTTTAGAATGAGAAGAGACATGAGCATTATTTAGTCCCACTCGCTCCTGTGCAGATAAGAAAACAAAAGCTCTGGAAAAAAGAGTTCCCGTTCCAGACACAGTTTAGCTTTGTGTTTATTACTGAATTACATAGATTTTAATTTTTACTCTTGCAATACTGGTAATATATTGATGGATATCCTAGTGGGAGAAAATGTGAAAACTGTGGAAAAGTACAAAGGAAATATTTAAGTTAAACATCACTCCTTGGCTGGGCATGGTGGTTTATGCCTATAACCCCAGATCTTTGGGAAGATTGCTTGAAGTCCAGAGTTCAAAGACCCGGCAGCATAGGTGGACCCTGTCTTTATAAAAAAGAAAAAAAAAAAATCACTTCTTATCTCACCACTTAGAAATAGCCAAAGCTAACATTTGGGTTATTTAAATTATCTAATCAGTCCCTGAGTGTTGGACCTTGGGCTATTTCCAGGTTTTTCATTATTAGCCAAGATGTAATAAACATTTATCTTAAAACTTTTACCCAGGAACATTTACAGTAGAGCCAATAACCACTTCTAGGGTTATCAGATTATCGAAGTGACTTTTGCTTATGTTGTGGTAAAATTTGTCGATCTACAGCCTTGTGGGAAACATATGGTTTTTATCACTGAAGAGATTTCTAGTTTTGTTCAGAAGTATTTTTCCACCAATAGACAAGACTGTATTTTAGAGTTCTTAATTGTTTGGGTCTTCTGTTGCTGGATTCCATCAAAACAGATTGGATATGTCAGCAGACCTAATTCTTCTGAATAATTTTCCTCATAAAACTAACAAATGAAATTGTAGGTACTTAGGTGGCAGTTTCTTTTCAAAGGCAGAAGTCAGTAGGCTTTGTTCACCTTCTGTGTGATGGAGATGGGTAACTGGTTCGTCACTGACATTGACCTGCTTTTAATAGGAGCTGGGTAAACAGTTCCTGACCTGAAATTGGAGATCTCCTCCTTTAGTACTTGGAGAACAAACATCATAATATTTGAATCTTGTCTTGATTCTCCCACTGAATTCAAAATCATTTTTAATATATATCATTCTTGTAAATATTTTGATGACTTTTATCTTTTGATAAAAATTATGATAAAAATTAAAGTCAGAGGATGTATATATTCTATATATATTAAACATCCTGCATATATATTAAAATAGTAATACTCAAGTCACATTTGACTTTTGCTATCATTAGATACAAGACACTATATACAAGAGAAGAAACATTATCAGTATATATTGAATATTATAATTTTAATACAGTTTTTTCCTTTCTTAAAATATGTATATGTTTTTTTGGCACCCACTGTACGAAAGCATCACTGTACATTAGATGCTTTAAAATTTTGATCCAAAGTAAAATTTCTTTGTTAAATAATGATCTCTGGTAAAAGCTTACCCAGTTGAGTTAAACCAAGCATCAACGTGGAGAGTGACTAAAGGAAGAATCAGTGGAGAGGATTTGGTTTTATAGGATTTATCATTATTGGTTTCATGAATAATTGCCATATTAAATGATGGGTTAATATTTAACCCAGGTGAACAAAGTTTTAGTCTATTTATCCATTCTGTATTATAGGCAATGGTTAAAAATGCCTACTAGCTTCTTTTGTTAGTACATGATACAATTCTTGTATGAATTAATAAAAAGTAAATCTTAAAAATGCTGAAATTTGCATGCTCACTATTTAGTAGGCATTCACTTAATACACATTATATTTATATCATAAATATATTTCATGTAATGTACACAGTAGGAACCATTGTTCCTCATTTTACAGATGAGAAGACTGTGGCCCAGGGAGGATAAGAAACTCTCCCTAAGTCGCTGAGGAATCTGACCAGAGCCTAAAGTTCAAACCCTTAACTACATCTACTGTTCTATTTCTGAAAATAAGCACTTAAACACTGCTCATTGCCAATTTAGTATGCACCCTTTTTTGTTTTTGTTTTTGTTTTTGAGACCAGCTTACTATGTCACCCTTGGTGGAGTGCTGTGGCATCACAACTCACATTAACCTCAGACTCTTGGGTTTAAGTGATTCTCTTGCCTCAGCCTCCCTAGTAGCTGGGACTACAGGCACCCACCACAACACTGGGCT
>NW_003852421.1:1135685-1150127 GCF_000181295.1 Otolemur garnettii | reverse complement strand
TTGGCGGGTCCGGGCTGGGGATTCGAACCCGACAGCTTAGGTGTACGTGGCTGGCGCCTTAGCCGGTTGAGCTATAGGCGCCGAGCCGAAAAAGACTTTTAATAAGTAGGTGTATGTAGCAGAAATGTGGAGCACTGGGACCTCTCATAGCTTGTTGGAGGGAATGTCAGATGAAAATGGTTTTGCAGCTTCTTTTAAGTTAAACATACACTGACCACACAGCATAGCTATTCTACACCTAGGTATTTACCCAGGAGAATTGAAAACATAGGTGCACAGAGACTGGTACACAAATGTTCATAACAACCTATTTTTTTTTTAGAATTATCTGAAAAAGATATTTAAAATTTTTTTTCTGTCTCACTGAGATAAAATTGACAAATAGGAATTGTACCATCATGTGCCATTTTGCAGTATTCTAGCCAGTGACAGATTGTACGACAGTGGTCCCATTAGATTATAACACCATATTTTCACTCTCCCCTTTCTGTGATATGTTTGGATATACAAATAACTTACCATTGTGTTTGAATTGCCCATAGTATCCAGTACAGTGGCACAGTGCACAGGTTTGTAGCCTAGGAATAAACTAGCTACTGTATTTTGCTGTGTATAATGTGCACCCATGTTTTTGGCCCAAATTTTCAGGAAAGAAAATCTTTTGTTTTAGTTTTGTAATTCAAATTTTTAATTGCTTATGGTTAGATACTTGTTTTTTGTATTATAGAGGAATTGTAACTTTTTTGAACATATTATGGTATAAAAAATGATATGTAACAATTAGTTACAGAACATAAGAGCAGATACAAGGTACAAGGAATTTTGCAAGAATTTTGTAAAATTATCAGCTAGATTGCTAGCTCCTGCCTAATATATATGAACAGAAATGCATTGCTCATTGTTGGCCAAAAATGCCTTCGTTGCAAGTTCATCGTAGGTTCAGCAAAACCAATAACTATAATCCAGGGTATTATTTTACATCTGGGTATTGTTATTGCTTCATAGAGTTACACTTTTAACACATAAGCATAAATAAAAGAATTAAAAACATTTATAAAGATAGGGAATTAGCACTACCCATGTTTAATATGCATCCTCATTTTTCCCTCAAAAATTTGGGCAAAAAAATGGACCTTAAACATGGCGAGATACAGTATTTCCTACCACCTAGGTGTGTAGTTGGCTGTATCATCTAGGTCTGTATAAGTACACTCTGTGATGTTTGTGCAACAGTGAAACAGCCTGCTACTACATTTCTCAGAAAATATCCTTGTCATTAAGCAACTCATGATTATGTATTTAAGGTGTACAACTTGATGTTTTTCATGACACTCTTGGTCATAAGAGCCAGAATACTGGAAACAGGACCAGTGGCATTAACCAGTGAAGGGAGAAACAAATTATGATGCATCCATACAATGGAATAGTACTCGGAAAAAACTACTAATGGATACAGCAGCATGGTGATTCTCAGAAGCCTTAGGCTGTGTGACACGGCAAGACTTGAAAGACTGCAAAAGGCAGAAATCCATTTATGTAACATCCTGGGAAAAACAAAACTTTAGGGACAGAGAACAGATTAGTAGCTGCTTGGGGGGTCAGAGGAAGTGATTGAATACAGAGAGGCATAAGGGAACTTTAGGGGGCGGTAGATGTGTTCCCCGTCTTTATCCTGGTGGTGACTATGTAACTATCTTTATTAAAACTCATCAAACTACATACTTTAAAAGAGTGAATTTCATGTATAAACTATGCCATATAATCTTACATTTTAAAAAATGTCATCAAATATTGTCAAGTTATAAGCAAATAGTTATTTGTTTATAATCACATATGAAAAGTTTCTGTTTCTCTCCCCCCACTATAGGCAACATTCCATACTCCATTTAGTCACCTAGGCCAGAGTCCAGAAGGATGCTCCTCCTACACTTTTCCGAAGATAATGGGTCCAAGCAAGGTAACTTTGGGAAAGCTTAAAAATAAAATTTAATGAGTCATCTCTATTCTAGAAGTAATCTCACACTCTCTCTTCTTTCCCTTGCTAATATGAACAGAAGAGATGGAAGCTAATTATTCACTCTTCAGCTCTCCAAGGAGTTTTACATGTGGAGAAACTAGGCTATGGAAAGTGTCTGGTATAAAGGAAAATTAGACATTCTCCCTGTAGCCCCTGGAACTGGCATTTTCCTCTTTCAGCTAGTTGACTAGTGCTAGCTACTTGCAAATAGCACAAGACCTTGTCCTCCACAGCTGTGTAGCATTGGTCATTTGAAGGACTGGGGCTATGCCAGGCTCCCTTGGTCTGCTGAGCTCAGGGGCCCTTAATTCCTTTCTGGATGACGAGTGTCCTCTAAGAAAGAGAGGGTGTCTTCACTTTCAGTTTTATTAAGTACCAACAGGTGTGAGGCTTAATGAGGGTTTACTCCTTCCAAAGCAACTCTGGACCACAATAGTCCTCTCATCAGCCAGTTTTGAAAGTGCAATTACAATTGTCAGGGTGGTTAAGAGGCTGCTCAGGTCTCTTGCTGTGTTTATGGCAACCTAGTTGTCCATGCTTCTGTGGTGTGACTCCAAGGGGATTATGAAAAGACTAGAGAACCAGGTCATAGGGAAAGGCTTCACAAAAATTCTTCAATATCTCAAAGTATGATTGGAGGGGAGAAGTGGGAATTGAGTCTGTTTTCTTTATTAGGCCAATGGGAGAAAAAAAAAATACATATATATATTTTAAACTCATTATGCTGTTAAAATATAATAGCATATGAGTACACATATAAAATAATACTCATATTTTAATATGTGAGTATTAAAATATGTTAAACTCATTCTCCAAATTGTTCTTGGAAGATTTGAACTTTGGAAGTTTGAAGTTTGGGCAAAACCAACTCTAAATCTTAGAGCATTTGACTATGAAATAGTCATTACTCTTCTGAAGGAAGAATCACAAATGTGGAGAGGATATCGCCTTAGTATCCCCATTTTTTTTTTAATGTAAGTCTTCACTTTCTTTCAGTCAAATAGAATTAATTTGAGTATCTGTACAGCTAAAGAAAAGTCTGAGCCAGACCCTGGGTAGAGTTTCCAGGGAGTGGAATTTTGAATATTTCTAAAGGTTAATCCTATGACCATGAATTTTTCTTTTCTTTTTTTTTTTCTTTTGTGATGTTTTATAATGTATAAAAAGAAAAAAAATCATAGCTGCTGTGGGTTATAGGAGCAGTATCTGCTGTACGTCATTTCGGCCCCAGGCTACCCAATCTGCTTCTCCAACAAGGCACAGATAGAAGCAGCAGCCTTTCCAGACCTTTCAGAGACCTGTGGTGTCTCAGCACACAGTTTGCCAACTGTTGCTCATTGAGGTCATCAGCTTCTCCCTTACTGAGCAATATCAGCAATCTCAAAAGATTATGAGTAAATCAATTCCATGCCTCTTGAAAGCAGCCAATTCTGAAGTTAACTGAAGCCTTGTTTTCTTAATGTCTTAACCTTGCTTTTCATTTCAGGCAACTGAGATGCTTATTTTTGGAAAGAAATTAACAGCAAGAGAGGCATGTGCTCAAGGACTTGTTACTGAAGTTTTTCCTGATAGCACTTTTCAGAAAGAAGTTTGGACCAGGCTGAAAGCGTATGCAAAGCTCCCCCCAAATGTTAGTATTCATCCTTTACTCATAGGAACCATGGAAATAATTTCCTAAGGGAAAAATGTGCTTGCCTTCAGAGAATAAGTCACAAAAAAGACAAGACACATCTTTCATTAGCTTTAAGCACATCTGAATTTGGGTTTAAAGATAATTGTCATAATGTTGGAAATACTGTTGACTGTTTAACAACATGGGTGTTGACCACTTACACAGTCAAAAATCCACATATAACTTGATTCCACACTTAAACTGCTAATAGCCTACTGTTGACCAGAAGCCTCAGCAATGACATAATTGTTGAATAATACATACTTTATATGTTGTGTATATTATATACTGTATTCCTATAGTAAAGTAGAGGAAAAAAATGTTATTAAAAATTCATTAAAAAAAAGAAAATATATTTACTTAGCATTTAGTAGAAGTGGATCTCATAAAGGTTTTCATCCCTATTATTATGTTGATAGGAACAGAAGGAGTAAGTAGAAGGGGAGGCAGGAGAGGCAGGTATGCTCAGTGTAATATTTATTGAAAAATATCCATGTGTAAGTAGACCCATGCAATTCAAACCTGTGTTAAAGGCTCAACTGTACTGGTGCTTCGAAAACTTGCCAAATAGATATTCCATGATAAGAGGTCATAGGGTTAATTCTTTATGGGAATAACTTGAGCATAATGATAAGAAGTATTGATAAATATGTAACTGTACATAAATATATGTAATCTAGGAAGCCAGACAGGTTAAATGAACTTCAGGAAACTCTTAACTTCATGACACTTTGGTTTTTATAAAATGACTGAGTCATATGTTCTTGCTATTTAAAATGTGGTTCTGTAACCAGAAGCGTTAGCATTTATCTGGGCTTTTTGGAAATGTATAATCACAGGCCGGCCCCACACCGAATCAGGTGATTCATATGCACACTGAAGTTTGGGAAGCACGGTCTTATATTACACACGTATGTTACGAATTAGCAGGATTAGTTACATGAACATTGGAGAAATAAAAATCAGAAACACAGAACAGTCCCACCCCGTTAGAAGAATAACTCTTAACTTTCTTTTTGTTTTTGTTTTTCCAGGCCATGAGAATTTCAAAAGAGATAATGAGAAGTAGGGAGAAAGAAAAGCTACGTGCCATTAATGTTGAAGAATGCAATGTCCTTCAGGAAAGATGGCTGTCAGATGAATGCATGAATGCGGTCATGAACTTCTTATCCAGAAAAGCAAAACTGTGATTGATGACCGCGACAGCAGAGTTAAGCTTTCCAAGGAAGGAATGTGGTGTTAACTTATTCCTAGCACTTGAACTAAAAAACTTCATTGTGCCTTTTTTGTAGTGAGAAAATATCAATTATGGTGATTATATTTTATCGCAGCTCTGAGAAATAAAAACATTTTTTAAAACAAGTTTCAAGAATTCACATAGGTTTTTGGTAATAGACAATCTTACATCTTTCCTCAGGAATTTTTGTTGCCAGGAACACTGGATCATGGTGCCTGGGGTCCTGCTTCGAAAAGCACGCACAGCATGACAAGCTGAAATTATATCTTTGAACGCCACTATTGCGGTTTGCTTTCCACACATAGTGACTGACTGAATTGTGCCAAATGCTGACAGCCTATAGATCACCGACTTGAAATCCTCAGTGGCTTTCACGTTGTGTTTTAGCCAGCTAGCAAGGGAGTAAATAGAAGGAATAGTATTACTGGAAAACAAATAATCTTAGTTCTTCCCCTCCCCCCCAATAAAAGGCATAAAGGGAAAGTTGGGTCAAACTGCTGAAAAGTAATGCTCTGTGTCAGTAATTATTTCCTCGTAGAGCCCATTCTTGTCTAATGGAGTATTTGATGAAAGATACCTGCAAGCTGCCTGAACTGTCTTTGCAGCTTCCTATTTTGATTAGTGCCTTATGTATCATTGAACCAGGGCTGAGGATGTAATTCCAAGGGTTACAGAAGTGGTGTGGGATATTTTGCTTTTCTACAAAATTGTCCTTAGTCATCAGTTTCCAGGTAGCTAACTCCACCGGATCTCTAACTCTTTAGTTCTTACTTTCATTTTTATTCCAGTAATCCAAATCCAAAATGTTAGGTCTTATAGAAATATGTGAATAGAAATAACTGTCAGTTTCTCCTGGACACTTACTGTAACAGGTGCTTAATACCCATTATCATACATTATATTCTCCCCAAAACAGATGCCAAAAATTTAAAATGAGGTAAGTTCTATTGCTACTATCTTTTATAAGTAGGCCTCTTGAAGTATGGAAATTGAGGTAGTTTTTCCAGAGTCAAACTCCTGGTGACTGTCAAAATACAGATTAACCCTTTCCAATCCAATCTTTTTGCCATCCACCTACTCCCCAGCTCTTACGTATTTTGGGAGGGAAAACAAGTTGGTGGATTGCTTGTAATTATCCTCATTTTAAAAGAGAAAAATATGAACTCACCTCTGATTATTATCTATTTTAGGCTACATAAAGTGTTTTTGTTTATAAACCAAAAAATTACTATGTCAGATGAGGTCAGACATGGGATCAGAAATGGTTAAAACCCTAACCAAAGTTTTCCAGTTCTACTATTGTGGCATATGCTGACTATTTCCTGTTTCCCACATTATTTACAACCAACCCCCCTAGACAAAGTATGTAAAAAGACTATCTGAGGACACTGTAATTTATACAAAAGCAAGTAAATTATGGAAGGCAGTGAAAATACAGGGAAGCAATTTTATGGGGATGAGTTTCCCAGATTGTGGGAAGTAAAACAATTGCTGGGATTTCCGTCTTGAGCATAGTAGTTTTCCCTCAAAGGCACAACATCAATGGGGCCATTGGAATGGTGCTTTGTGGCCATGTGGCATGTCCAACCAAATATTGAGAAAAACAAAAACATCTTTCTAGATAGGAAAAGGAGCTAGAAGAGTGAGAGTAAAAAGAAATCCCAGAGCAGAGAGACAAGTTACCCTAATTCTAAGTATGAACCTATATAAATCTGAGGTTCATTGGTGAGACAGAGTCAAACCAACATAGCAAAGGCTTTGAAAATTGAACTGGGATTTTTAGCTACCACCCACATAAGATCAAGACAAAGCTTATAGTCTGAACTTAATCATGTTGATTTCTTGCTCAACAAAAACATCAACATTCTCTAGATGACTGCAACTAGATCCACAAAAATACCAACATCTTCCAGGTGATTGTAACAGGACCCGGGATCCATGAGACATAATAGTCACAATGCCCATTATACAATCCAAAATTATTTGACATATAAAAAATCATAAAAATCTGAAAACTCAATTGAGATACTAATAGATAACACATATCAATCCTGAGATAACTCAGATGTCAGATTTGCCACATAGTCTTTAAAGGAGTTCTTATAACTATATTGCATGAGATCAAGAAAAACACACTAGAAATGATTTAAAATGTAAGAATTTTTGGGAGGTGCCTGTGGCTCAAACGAGTAAGGCGCCTGCCCCATATACCAGAGGTGGAGGGTTCAAACCTGGCCCCCAGCCAAAAACTGCAAAAAATAAAAAGTAAAAATTTTCAGCAGAGAAACACAAATGATAAAACCAAATCATAATTTTAGAAATAAAAATGTGAAAAAAATTATCCAGAGGGATTCACTAGCAGACTTGAAGGAGTCAAGGAATGTTGAAGATAGGTTAATAGAAATTAGTATGAAAAACTTAGAAAAAAATACTAGGGAAAATGAATAAAGTAACATCAACAAGATGGCAAAATAGCAAGTTCTATGCCCTCATTCTCCTCATGGAAACATCAAAGAAGCAGCTACAGACTGACTAAAATAACTTTATACTACGTAAGAACTAAAAAAATCAGTCAAACATCTATTGCAAATAAGTGAATGCTGAATTCAGAAAATGTCACATTGAAAATGATTGGAAATTTTATGGCCTTTTTTAGTCACCCTTACCCAATCCACCCTCCTGTGTCATGCAGTCTGAAGGAATTGACCTAATCTCTGTTTCCCTCCTTAGGATAAAAGGAGCAGAGTGGAACTTGATTGCAACATTCTGGCCTGTCTACGGGCTAATAAAGGGAGTAGTTTCTGTATTTCCTGACTCAGACAGGAAATAGCAGCACAGTTTCGGTTTTAGGTTGAAAGCTGCAGAAGGCTGTGGTAGACAAAGCAGAATAGGAAAACCACACAAGGACTGTAGACCTTGAAGACAAGACATTACGGACAGAGGAATACAATAGAACACCTGAGGCCCTGAGACTACATAGCAGTGAGAGTTCAGGAAATACAGGCATTTAAAAGCAGTTGAGGGGAAGGTTTGGGAAGCGCTCACACACACACAGAAAGGAAGCATGCCTAGAAAAGCCTTGAGAAGACCTCAGTTCATCTTAAGGCTATGGGCCCACAAATCAGTGAAGGTCTTACACACCAGTCTGCAAAGACTGAAAGAGTGGTTATTTTGTTAGTGCTTAGTTTTCAACCAAAGGTCATAAGGCATGCAAAGAAACTGAGAAAGATCTTCCATTCAAAAGGACAAAATAAATCTCCAGAAACAGTCCTCAAAGAAACATAGGCATCAGGTTTACTAAATAAAGACCTTAAAATAATTTTCTTAAATATGCTCAAAGAGTTAAAGACAGACACAAAGAACTACAGAAAATCGGGAAGACAATATAGGAAAAAAATAAGAATATCAAAATGAGGCGAAAGCTATAATTAGTTTGATGTAAACACTCCACATTGTATTAAAAAATCAACATCTTGTACCCCACATATGCATACATGTATTCATGATCTATGTGTATATGACTTAATAAAAAAGAAAAGAAAAAACTTTACACCATCATCCTGACCACACTCAGGGCAGCGAAGATAGAAGGAACCCTCACCTGAATTCCTCACAGCTGACTAAAGAGAGTTTCATTGCCCCATAGAAAGCAAAGGTAACTTTTAAAATAGTCAATATGCCCTGCTCCAGCCATATACTGAGAGCTGGCTGGCCCACACATGGCTGAAGCCTGAGGAAACTCCTCATGAGACTTGTCTTAATTAAACTTTGGACTTTGGAAAAAGAGAAGGAGGGATGTAATCTGCGTACCCACATCCCAGAAATAAAACAAAGAATGTGTCTTTTTAAAAAAAATGAAAAAAAAGAAAAAGTAAACCAAAAAGAAATTCTTACACTGAGAAAAATAATAACAGTTTTAAAAATTTCACTCAAGGAGTTGTACAGCAAACTCAAGAGCAGAACAAAGAATTAGCAAACTTGAAAACAGATCTTTTGAAATTATTGCAATTGAGAAATACAAAGAAGGAAGAATTTAAAAGTGAACACAGGCTAAGGACTTAGGGAACACCACCAAGCCAACCAATATATGCACAATGGAAGTCCCACAGGAAGAGAGAAGAGAGACTTTCTGAAGAAATGATGGCAGAAAATATACTAAATTTGAGGAAAGACATAGATATACAAATTCAAGAAATTCCATGAACTCCAAGTAGGATAAACCCAAAAAGATCCACAATAAAATCAAACAATTATAATCCACAATTATAATCAAACCTGGCAAAATCCCAAGACAAAGAGAACCTTGAAGGCAAGAGAAAAGTGACTCATTATGAACAAGGGATCCCCAATGAACCTATCAGTGGTTCTTTCAGCAGAAACCTTGGGAACCAGATGCAGTAGGATGACATATTTATAGTGCTGAAAGGAACAATAACAACAAAAAAATCCAGTCACCTTAAAATTCTGTATCTGGGAAAACATTTCCTCAAAAACAAGAGCAAAATTAAGAATCCAGACAAACAAAAGCTGAGGTTTTATTATCACTGCACTGTAAGATATACACTATGTTAAAAGAAGTCTTTCAGTTTGAAATGACATAATACTAGTTAGTAACTAGAAGACATTTGACAATATAATGTTCCCCAGTAATGGTAAATACATAAGCAAATATAAAAATAATATTATTGTACTTTTGGTTTATGAGTCCACTTTTTATTTTCTTCAGGATTTAAAAAGATAGTTGCATAAAAATAATTATGAATCTATGTTAACAAATGTATACAAACATTTATACTTTTGGTTTATGAGTCCACTTTTTATTTTCTACAGGATTTTAAAAAAATAGATGCATAAAAATAATTATGAATATATGTTAATAAATGTATATAAAGATGTAATCTGTGATAGCAATAACATAAGAGGAGAAGAGCTGTAAAGAAATAGAGTTGTTTTTTTTTCATTGAGACAAAGTCTCACTTTGCTGCCCTTGGTAGAGTGCCATGGGGTCACAACTCACAGCAACCTCAAACTCTTGGGCTTAAGCAATTCTTTTACTTCAGCATACCAAGCAGCTAGGACTACAGGCATCTGCCTCAATGCCCGGCTATTTTTTTTTTTTTATCAGGCCCGGGCTGGATTTGAACCTACCAGCCCTGGTGCATGTGACCAGTGCCCTACCCACTGAGCTACAGGCACCACTCAAAATAGAGTGTTTGTATAGTATTAAAGTTCATATGAATTTAAGATAGATTATCATAACTTTAGGATGTTATATTAATGGTAACCACAAAGAAAATATTCACAAAGGAAATGATAAGGGAATCTAAAAGGTGTCACTAATAAAAAGCCAACTAAACATAAAGGGAGGAAACAGTAATGCAGGACACAAGGGGCAAAAAATGCTGTAAACAACAAAATGGCAAAAGTTGGTGCTTTCCTAGCAGTGATTACTTTAACTGTAAATGGATTAAAAACATGGCAAAATATATGAATTGGCAGCAAGAATATAAAACAGGATCCCACTCAATGCAGTCTAAAAGAATTTCACTTCAGATTTTCCATGAATAGGAAGAAAGTGAAAGAATGGAAAAAGATATTCTATACAAATAGTAAGCAAAAGATAGCAGGGGAGGACATACTAATAATAAAATAGTCAATAAATGTCAATAAGTCAATAAGTCAATAAGTCAAAAAATGTTATGAGAGACAAAGGAGGACATAATATAATGATAAAATAATTCACCAAGAAAATAAAACAATTATACATGAACCAAATATTAGGGTTCTGAAATATATAAAGCCAACATTGACAAAACTGAAGAAAGAAATACCAGATGCCTTCAATATCCCTCTTTCTACAGTAGATAGAAAACCAGTCAGAAAGATTAAGAAAGAAATAGAGTACTTGGACAAGACTATAGACCAATTCCACCTAACATATACAGTATAATCCACTCAAAACAACCAATTTTTCTTTAAGTTCCCATGGAACAGTTTCCAAGAGAGACCATCTGGTAGACCATTGAACAAGTCTTAATAAATTTAAAGAGATTGAAATCACAAAACTATCTCTTTTTTTATCACAATGGAATGAAACTAGAAATTAACAGCAGAAGAAAAACTGGAAAATTCACAAATATATGGAAATTAAACAACAAACTCTTAACAACCAATGGATGAAGAAAGAAATCATGAGGAAAATTTAAAAATGTGTCAACACAAATGAAATCACAATAAATCAAGACTTATAGAATGAAGTGAAAGCAGTACTAAGATGAAAATTTATAGCTGCAAACACTTAAGAAAAGAAAGATTTCAAGAGCTTTACACCTCAAATAACTAAAAAAGAATGAACTAAACCCAAAGCTAGAAGAAGGAAGAAAAATACAAAGATTTAAGATAAATAAAATAGTATAAAAACAGCAAATTCAACCCAGAGCTGATTCATTGAAAAGATCAACAAAATTTACAAATCTTTAGCTATATTGACTAAGAAAAAAACAAGAAAGGACTAAACTAAAATCAGAAATGGAAGGGGGATATTACCATTGCCTTTACAGAAATAAAAATAATTATTATTAATAACTGTATGCCAATAAATTGGATATCCTAGGTGAAATGGATAAATCCCTAGATATACAACCTGCCAAGACTGAATCATGAAGGAATAGAAAATTTGAATAGACTTATAATTAGTAAGGAGATTGTATTAGTAATTAAAAACCTTCCAACAATGGTAAACCCAGGACGACATGGCTTCACTGGTGAATTCTATCAAACATTCACAAAGGATTAACATGAATCCTCAAATTCTTTCAAAAAGTTGTAAAAGAGAGAGCACTTCCTAACCCATTCTACAAGGCCAGCATTTCTTTGATACCAAACCCAGCCAAAGACACTACAAAAAAGAGAAAACTACAGACCAATATCCCTTAGTCTATAGTTTTATGATACATAGATACAACAATACTTAACATAGATACAAAAATCCTTAACAAAATACCAGCAAAACAAAATTTAAACACATACTAAAAGCATTATATTATATAACTAAGTGAGATTTATTCCTGGAATGCAGGGATAGTTTGACATATGAAAACCAATCAATATAATATTCCATTAACAGAATGAAGGGGGAAAAAATATCATCTCTCAATTGCTGTGGAAAAAAGTATTTGACAAAATCCAACATTTTGCAGTATAAAAACACGCAACACACTATGAAAATAAAGAAACTATCCCAACATAAAGAAGGTCATATATGAAAAACCCATAGCTAGCATCATACTTAATGATGAAAGACTGAAACTTCAAGAGCAGAAACAAGGTAAGGATGCCTGCTTTCACCACTTCAGTTCAAAAAAGTACTGAGAGTCGTAGTTAGAACAATTGAGCAAGAAAAGAAAATAAAAAAACATTCAAATTGGAAAAGGAGAAATAAAATTATCTGTTTTGATGACATGATCTTATATATAGAAAACCCTAAAGACTGAGGCAAGAGAATCGCCTAAGCCCTAAGAGCTGGAGGTTGCTGTGAGCACTCTACTGAGGGTGACAAAATGAGACTCTGTGTCGTAAAAAAAAAAAAAAAAAAAAAAAAACATTAGTTGCATTTCTATATAATAGCATGAGACTCTGTGTCATTAAAAAAAAAAATTAGTTGCATTTCTATATAATAGCAATTGAACATTCCAAGAAGGAAGTCGAGAAAAACCATTCCATTTCCATTTACAATATCATCAAATTAACAAAATACTTAGGAATAAATTTAACCAAGGAGGCAAAATACTTGTGTAATGCAAACTATATAATATCACTGAAAAAAATTACAGAAGACAAGAATAAATGGGAAAACATTGTATGTTCATCAATTAAAAGACTTAATACTATTGAGATATTAATAATAACCAAAGTGGTCTGCAGATTTAATGTAATTTCTATCAAGATCCCAACAATGTGTTCTGCAGACATACAAAATTTATTCTAAAATGTATATGGAATATTAAGGGAACCCAAATAGCAAAAAAAAAAAAAAAATCCTTTACAAAAACTTGATAGACCCACTTCCTTTAAAATTCTTGGAGGAAAATATAAAGGAAAATACATGACATTGATTTTACCAATAACTTCTTGCATATGACACCAAAACCATAAACAACAAGAGATAAAAATAGATACAATTGGATTTTATAAAATCTTAAAAGTTTTGTGCATCCAATGACATTATCAACAAAGTGAAATTGTAGCCCTCAGAAAAGGAGAAAATATTTACAAATGATATTTGAAATATTTGCAAATGATAATTAATACCTAGAATATATAAAGCACTTTTACAGCCCAGTAACATAAAGAAACAACTGAATTTAAAAACTGGGTAAAGGATTTGAGATATTTCTTTATAGAAGATATATAAATACCCAATAAACACATTAAAAGATAATCAGCTTCACTTATGGATAGGAAAATGTGGATAAAAACCACACAACAATAATGAGATATTATTTTATAGCCGTTAGGACAGTATTATATTAAAAAACACACACCTACCCAAAAAAAAAAAAAGAACAGAAAATAAGTACTGGCAAGGATGTGAAAAAATTGGAAGCCCACTTGGTCACAGAGGATTATTATTATTTTTTTTTGATATACTGTTGAATTAGGTTTCTGAGTACTTTGTTGAGGCTTTTTGCATCTATATTTATAAGGGATATTGGTCTGTAATTTGTTGTTGTTATTGTTGTTGTTGTTGCTGTGTCCTTTCCTGGCTTTGATAGCAAAGTGATGCTGGCTTTGTAGTATGAGTTGGAAAGGATTTCCTCCTTCTCAATGTTACGGAATAATTTCTGTAATATTGGCACCAGCTCTTCTTTTAGGTCTCATAGAATTCTGCTTTGAATCCATTTGATCTGGGGCGGGAGGAGGGGGTTTGTTGAGAGTTTTTTTCTTTTTTTTTTTTGAGAGTTTTTTTTTTTTTTAATTACTTCTATCTTGCTTCTCATTACTGGTCTGTTTAGGAGCTATCATATTTCTTTCTGATTGACCCTTGAGAGGTTGGGTCTTCCCAGGAATTTCCTCTATATTTTCTGGTTAATGTGCATAGAAATTTTCATAATATTCATTAATGATATTTTGTTTTTCTGTGGCATCATTTGTAATATTTCCTTTTCAATTTCTGATGGAGCTTATTAGGAACTTTCTTTTCTATTCCTGGTTAATCCAGCAAGAGACTTATTGATTTTGTTTATCTTTTCAAAGAACCAACCTTTGTTTCATTAATCTTTTGTATTATGTTTTAGTTTTCCATTTCATTTATTTCTGCCTGAGATTTTGTGTTTCTTTTTTTCTGTGAGCTTTGGATTTTGTTTGCTCTTCTTTTTATACTTCCTTAAGATATAACATTACGTTGTTAATTTATGACCTATTGGCTCGGGGCCTATAGCTCAACCGGCTAAGGCGCCAGCCACGTACACCTAAGGTGGCGGGTTCGAATCCCCAGCCCGGACCCGCCAAGCAACA
>NW_003852421.1:1116202-1135583 GCF_000181295.1 Otolemur garnettii | reverse complement strand
ACTCGCTTGAGCCCAGGAGTTGGAGGTTGCTGTGAGCTGTAATGCCATGGCACTCTACCCAGGGGGACAGCTTGAGGCTCTGTCTCAAAAAAACAAACAAAAAAAAAATTTATGACCTATTTTTTTTTTGATGTGGGGATTTAAGGCTATGAATTTGCCCCTTAGGACTGCTTTTGCTGAACCCCGTGGCATGGATTTGGATGGCATGTGCCCCCTTTGACATTCAATTCAAGGAATATTTTGATTTCCATCTTAATTTTTTCTTGACCTAATACTTGTTCAGCCACAGGTTTTTTAAATTTCCATGACTGTGTAGTTTTGAGTGTTTCTATTTGTACTGATGTTATCCCAGGGATGTACCTTTATTTACAAAATATTCAGTACAAAATTTTACAAAATATTCTCTACATGTTGGCCACTTCTTTGTAAAATTTGTACCCCTAAATAAAAGAGTGAAAGAAAAATTGGAACCCTCATCTATTACTGGTGCTATTGTTTAATGGTGCACATAACAGTATAGCAGTTACACAAAAAATTTAAAAAGTAATTATCATATAATCCCACAATTCCACTTCTGGATATGTCTTAGTTTGTGTTCTTTTGCTGTAACAGAATGCCATAGACTGAGTGCTTTATAAAGGAAAGGGTTTTACTTGGCTTATGGTTCTGGAAGCTGGGAATTCCAACATTAAGAGGCTGCATCTTGTGGAAGGCATCACATGTAAAGGAAGTGCACATCCACAGAGAGAGCAAAGAAGCTGAACTTCTGTGATAACTAATTCACTATCATGATAACATTAGTTCATCCATGAGGGCAGATCCCTCATGACCTGATTGCCTCCTGAAGATTTCACTTCTTAATGCTGTCACAATGTCAATTAAATTTCAACATGAGTTTTGAAGGAGACATTCAAATCATAGCAGGATATATACCCCAAAGAATTGAGAAGCAGGAGCTTGAACAGACATTTGGATACCCATGATCATAGCAGCATTATTCACAAGAGCAAGAAGTAGAAACAACTCAAACGCACATTGAGAAGATGAATGGATAGACAAAATGTGATCTATTATAGAATGGAATATTTCCAGCCTTAAAAAGGAGTGAAATTCTGATATGTGCTAAAATACAGATGAAACTTGAAGACATTATACTAAGTGAAGTAAGCCAAACACAAAAGGACAGATAGTGCATGATTCGGTTTTAGTTACAATGCTTTTAAAAAGGCAAGTTCATAGAGTCAGAAAGGAGAATAGTGGTTACCAGGTGCTGAGGGAGTAAAAGAATAGGCAATTATCGCTAAAAGGGGAAAAAGTTTCATTGGGAGGTGATGAAAGAGTTCTGGAGATGGACAGTGCTGATGGTCGCCCAACAGTGTGAACACACTTAATGTCACTGACTTAATTTTACTTAAAACTTAAAATGGCAAGTTTTATGCTATGCATATCTTATCATAATAAGAAATATTTTTAAAATAATACAATTTAACTTATTAACAGAATAAAAGATAAATGTGTTTAATTTAGCAGATACGACAAGAAAGCATTTGACAAGTTTCAACAACCACTTGTGATAAAAGCAAACCAGCAACAGCAGGGAACTTTCTTAAACTTATAAAGGGAATCTAGAAAAAACCTGGAATAAACAAATAGTGAATTGTTTTTTTTCTCTAAGATTGAGAACAAATCAAGGACACCTGCTTTCTCCACTTTCATTCAACATTGTACTGGAAATCTCAGTCATTATAGTAAAGCAAAGAAAGGAAATAAAAGGAATAAATATCAGAAAAGAAAATGTAAAAATGTTCCTATTTCCAGACAATATAACCATGTACATAGAAAAATCCCCAATATTTATCCAAAAGAATTGAAATCAGGATTTTGAAGGGATACTAACATTCCTATATTTATTGCAACTCTATTCATAATAGCCAAGATTTGGAAAAAATATAAATGTATATTGACACATAAGTAGATAAAGAAAATGTGATATATATACAATGTCATATACATACATATATATAATGGAATACTATTCAGCATTAAAAAGACAGAAATTCTGCAGTATGTGTCAATGTAGATGAACCCTGAGGACATTATGGTAAGTGAAATAAGCAGTTGCAGAAAGACTGTGTGATTCCACTTGTGCGAGGACTATGAAACGTCAAATTCATAGAGGCAAAGAGTAGAATGGTGGTTACCAGGAGCTTGGGGGTGGGGAGAATGGGGGTTACTAACCAACAGGCATAAAAGTTCATTAAACATAAAGATGAATAAACTCTAGAGATCTGCTTACTACCTCATCAACAATAATGTATTGCACACTTAAAACTTAAGAGGTTTTTTTAAGATCTCATGTAAAGTGCTCTTATTACAATAAAAGAAAATAAAAAATCTCAGGGAATTGAAAAAATAGATACTAGAACTAATAAATTAATTACAAGTGTGCAGTTTACCACATTAATAAACAATTTCATGGTTTTTCTAAAATTTTTTCATTTATTGCATTTTTTATGAGTTTTAAAATGTTTTATAGCATTTACAGTAGTGCTATAAAACATAAAATCCCTCGTGTTAGGACTCAGAAAATAATACCCTGAAGTATGGTGCTTTGGGATGCTGAATGATTTGAATTGAAGGCAAGCGGGAGGCCTTAGAGCTGCCTCCGAAGCAAAGCCTCTCAGACCTTCCCCTTCTCTCCCCACAAGTTCAGGAAGGGACTCTCTCTGAAGTTCCTGAGGGAAGTTCTTCCTAAAGAAATATAATTGCCTTTAGTCCTGTCTCATTAACCAGAAAATGGTCATCATTAAAGAAAAAAACTAAAAGCCATCACCAGGCCTGGCTGGGCAGACTTTTCATCTATTCTTCTGAGGGCCATTCCCTGAGAGACGGTCTTTGTTTATAGTTCAGCTATGCCCCTCACTTTCCTGTAACTTATTGGCACCTCTGCCAGAGCTCAGAGGAACTTTTAAAACTTTGGTTTTCTGGGGCTCAGTAATCTCCCCTAAAAATCAGGTACTCTGCCTCTGAAATTCTTTACACTTTTCACTTTCCTCTCCCCTGTGAAGAGAGTATTTAAGCTTTGACCAGGAGCCCCTTCTTCGAATTTTCATACAATGCATGACTCCCCTGTACTTGCACATTAATAAATTTGTCTGCCTTTTCTCCTGGTAATCTGTCTGTTGTCAATTTAGCAGACTGCTTCCATTAAAACTTCAGGGCAGAAAGGAAGCTCCTTTCACTCCTGTGCTGGTAATAAAGATAAGAAAAGGTGACCAAGACTTCTTTACTAAAAACTACAAAACATCGCTAAGAGAAATTAAAGAAGACCTAAACAAATGGACATATATGTTGGAATCGGAAGATTCGGTATGATTAAAATGACATTTCTCTCCTATTGATCTATAGATTCAACTCATTCCCAACCAAATTCTAGTAGATGCTTTGTAGAAATTGACAAGCTAGTTCTAAATATTTATGGAAATTCATAGAACTTAGAATAATTAAAGCAATTCTTAAAATTGAAGATTGAAGTTAGATGATTTACTCCACCATTTTTGGGACTTGCTATAAAGCTACAGTAAGAGTTTTGGGCTGGGTATGGTGGCTCATGCCTGTACCTGTAATCTTAGCACTCTGGAAGGCTGAGGCAAGTGGATTGCCCTGATTTCATAGGTTCCAGACCAGCCTGAGCAAGAGTGAGACCCCCATCTCTAAAAATAGCTGGGCATTGTGGAGGGCACCTGTAGTCCCAGCTACTCAGGAGGCTGAGGCAAGAGAATTGCTGAAGCCCAAGAGTTGGAAGTTTCTGTGAGCTATGATATCACAGCACTCTACTGAGGGTGACAAAGTGAAACTCTGTCTCAAGAAAAAAAAAGTTTTGTCAAAGTCACATAGATAAGTGGAGCAGAACAGGGACCAGAAATATACCTACACTCCACATGTATAGTCAATTCATTTTTTTTCTTGAGATAAGGTCTGACAACGTTGACCAGACTAGAGTGCAGTCTGGTGTCATCATAGCTCACAACATCTTCAAACTCCTTGAGTTAAGCACTTCTTCTGCCTCAGCCCCCAAAGTAGATAGAACTGTAAGCACATGCTGCCATTCATGGCTCATTTTAAAATTTTTTGTAGAGACAGGGTCTTGTTCTCAAACTCCTGGTCTTGAGCAGTCCTCCTCCCAAAGTTCAAGGACTGCAAGTGTGACCCACTATGCATAGCTAGGTCAGTGCCTTTTAATGAAGGTGCCAAAGTAATTTAGTAGGGAAAGAAAAATCTGTTCAACAAATGTCAGCGGCTAGGGCAAACAGAAAGAAAATTTCCCTCACATTAACCTGAAATAAATTTACCTTTTACATAAAACTAATGAACTAATGAACAATAAATCATATATACAAATAAGTTCAAAATGGTCTACTAACCTAAATTTAAAACTTCAAACTACAAAACTCCTGTAACAAAACATAAGAGAAAAACTTTGCAACATTGGGCTGGATAAAAAAAAATTCTTAGAATGCAACATGCCTGAAGTGTAAAAGAAAAAAAATGATGAATTGATGAACTTCGTCCAAATTTAAAACTTTGGCTCTTCAAGGTAACATGAAATAATGAAAGGCAAGCAGTACGGGAGAAAACATTTGCAAATTTTACATTAAAAAATGTGTAATAGGCTCAGCACCTGTGGCTCAAGCGGCTAAGGCGCCAGCCACATACACCTAAGGTGGTGGGTTCGAATCCCCAGCCCGGGCCCACCAAACAACAATGATGGCTGCAACCAAAAAATGGCCAGGCGTTGTGGCGGGGGGCTGTGGTGCCAGCTACTTGGGAGGCTGAGGCTGGAGACTCGCTTGAGCCCAGGAGTTGGAGCTTGCTGTGAGCGTGATGCCATGGCACTCTACCCAGGGGGATAGCTTGAGGCTCCGTCTCAAAAAAAAAAAAAAAAATGTGTAATAATATATAAAGAACTCTTGCAAGACAAAGAAAATTTTAAATAAGAAGATTTGAATCGGTTGTTTCACAGGCAAAGACATTCCAGTGTCTGGTAGAGACACAAAGTGATGCTTGACAATATGAGGAGATACAGATGATATTGAATCAGCACAGATTTTTGAAAATCAGCAGGTGTGGGAAGTGTCTGCAGGTATTCACCTAAGACCTGCTTCTGAATTCCAGGGGGGCAAGACACCCCCTGACCAGGGTGCCAAATCCTTGGAAGGGAGCCTCCACACCAGAGTGAGAACTTCCATCCAAACCTGCCTTGGTTGTCTTGTACCTGGGCACTCAAGGGCCGTTTTCCTGTCTTTCCATGTAGATTGCTTTGCCACCACTGCTTATACACAGGTCACTACAAAAGCATTGCTAGTCCCACTTCCCGGGGAGAGCATTCTTTTTAATGAGATCTAGTGTTTCAGAGACTCCTTTTTTCTTCTCAGGTATTTTCTTTTCTCAAAAACATCCAATGCTAAATTTGATTTCCCAGTACCTTCAGACTGTTTCTAGGGGGTTTTTTTGTTGCTGTTGTTTATTTGTTTGTTTTTTATTTTCCCCAGTTTATAGGACCCTTTTACCCTCATTTATGGCCTCCAGGGCAGAAAAGTATTTTTTAAGGCTTACTTTCCCTACAAGCAATGTGGCCAGTTTCAGTGAACAATGTGATTGTTCCGGTATGCTGAAAACCAGTTTCTATACATCCAGGAAAATTACTTCTCTTTTTGTAGCTTCTGACTTACAAGGTTTCAGTGGTTCTCACCCTTGGCTATGCATTATTATTACCTATCAAGCATTTTAAAACTAGCAAGGCCCACCCCTCCCCTAAGATGATGACTCAGTAGTCCTGGATTAGCCCAGCAGGCATGGGGCAATGATAATGTGCAGCAGGGTTCAGAGCCACTGGAAGGTTAGCAATGAATGACTTCCTCTGACAAAGATTCCTTGCATGGCTAACATTTAATTAGGCCTCCAAACCACCTTCTCGGCCCCTGTGTGGTCTTCCTTATAAAATATAGCTTCTGCAAATAACATTGCCAAGGCAGTTTAGCAAGACCCTTCCACACTCAATACCTGATTACCTTCAATAGCTGATCAAAGTTCTTCACTCCTCACCCGTGGTATCTGACCATTCCTGCCTTCCTGTTAGGCTGGTTCTGCCATAATTCCTCCTTACCCCCCAGAGTCTTCCTGACTCTTCTCAGTAATTATCTATCCAGGGTGGCGCCTGTGGCTCAAAGGAGTAGGGTGCTGGCCCCATACACTAGAAGTGGCTAACTCAAGGCAGGCCTCAGCCAAAAAAACAAAAAAGTAATTGTTTACCCATAGACCCCCTCTGATCCTTGGCTATAAATCTCCACTCATCCCTGCTGTATTTGGAATGGAATGTCATTCTATACTGGAGTCTCCCTTCCCCTATTGCAATAGTTCTAAATAAAATTTGTCCTCACAACTTTAACTTCTGTCCAGCTCTGGTTTTCTCTGACACCTTCTAGATCTTTCTGTGCATTTCTCAAGTTGAGTCAGTGATATCTTATCACGATGCATTTATCTTGAAGCTTCATCTCAGCAGTGTGCCCAGTGGACTGCTACTGCTTCCAGGTGACAATGCCAGTGACACAAGAGAGAGGTGTGATAACAGTCTTCCCTTTCTTCCTTCAGAAATGCATTCTCCTCAATTACCAGTCCTGCCCAGTCTAGTATGCTCATAGTGGCAAACTATGCAAACAAAACAAAACTTTACTTAAGCCCCTTTGGAACTACACAAATGCCAAATTTATGAACTCTGTTAGGATTTTCCAGAGAAACAGAGCCAATAGAATATAGATTACAAGGGCATGAATCAGCAGTGTTATCAGTAAATCTATACACAGGTCACTACAAAAGTTTTGAGACAGACTCTGTTATGGTCCATTATTTAACTTTCAAGAAACACAGTAGACAGCATCTTTGCTGATTCACCTGTACAAGTTTTAACTTGGCTTGGCTTGTCAGTGTTGCTGGGAGGGCTTCATTTATTTCTGTCCCTATGGATTTTATACTTCCTGATTTTTGTGTATCTTAAAACTTTCACATATACCTATACCCATATACTCGTGTCTACCATATATCTATGTGGAGAGAGAGAGAGATTTTAAGGAACTGGCTCTTGCAATTAATCATTGGTGGTGAGAGGTCTTGATATTTGCAGGCCTGGCAGATGGGCTAGAAAATCCAGTATAAGTCAGTGCTGCAGTCTTGAGTCCAAACACCATCTGGAGGTGGAATTCCTTCCCCTTCAGGGGACATCAGTCTTTTCTCTTGTTGCCTTGATCCCACTGGATGAGGCCCTTGCATATTATGGAGGGTAATCTGTTTTACTCAAAGTCTGCTGATTTAAATGTTACTCTCATCTGAAAAACACCTTCTTAACAACACCTTTGCCGCTGTTGGACCAAACAATCATGTACTGGGACCTAACCAAGATGACACACATGGAATGCCCATTGGCGAGGTTTCCTCTGGCTTGCAGATGAACTAGGGACCTTAATGAGTATCAGTATTGACGAGTCAGAGTAGACAAGAAACTTAACATGTTCAAGGGTGGCTTTGGTCCTTGCTCTGCCACTGTTAGATGTGTGCCCTTGAGAAAGCATCTGCCTTTCCTCATCTCAGTTTCCTATTATCTCAAGAGGACCAGAGGGCTATGCCCAGAGCTTTTATAGCTTTCAGGGCCAATAGCCCCATATAGGCTAGAGGAACAAGTAACAAATGGGAGGGGAAAAGAGATAGAGGAGGATTTCATTTGGCTACATGTAATCAGTTCTATTTTTCATTGATCTTGTGGTATTAATTTGTAGGAGAAAATATTAAATGTTTTTCTTGAATACCTACCCAGCAACCACATGGAGAGTTTAGACTGGGGTAGCAAACCAACATGTACTTACACTTAAGCACAGTAAGTACAATAATAGATGGATGGTACTATAGAGAAGGGGTGATAAAGAAACTCCCCTCTTGGGAACTGGCCCCAAGTCAGGCTTAACTGCAAACGTCTATGGCAGAAAGGAGGGCAGAATAAAACCTATTGATCACGAGCCCCTGTCTTCAGTTACTACCATGCTGATGCAATAAAAACATTTTGGAATCTGAACTGAAGTTCCTATATAGCATATAAAGCCCTCCCCTCAAGTCCTGCTTTTGTCACAATTTTTACAAGAAAAAAAAATAATAAGCCCTGGAGCCCATATGAATATGACATATTGAGCCAATAAATACAGTTTACAAATAATTAAAATTTACACAAAATATTCAGTAGGGATTTACAGTATTATAAAACTTGGGGTCCTGCCAAGTTCTCCAACAGGGATAAGATGCCACCATCTGCAGCTCTAGACTCAGAAAATATGTTTAGCAGCGTGGTCCCAGGACTCCTGGGTTTTGTGCCTGCTGCTTTATTTACATGGCGGAGTATCAAAGGAACTTTTTCAAAGCCAGCAGACATCAGGTATGAGCTGCCTGTTTGGTGGCCCTAAAACCATTATTTCTACATGAGAGAACAGCCTTACCCTCTCTGTGCTAGTAGGAACATGCAGCATAAATCGAGCAGATGCTAACCAGGCCAAGTTCAAGATTATACCTATAGTTGGCTCAACTTAATATGTGAGAAAACTGTACAATGCACCTGAATATACTTCATACTTACCAAACTCAATTTCACAGACATCTTTCCATCAGTATCATGAGTCTACCTGATACAATATGAAGTATTAGCAGCCCAAAGGCAAACGCCCAAGGACATTGATCAGCAGAGTTATCAGTAGATCACAGAGACAAAGACAAATCTATGCTTTAAGAAAATTGACACATAATGATTGTACATATTCACAGCGTACACTGTGATTTTTTGATATATGTATACAATGTAATGATCGAATCAGGGTAATTAGCATATCTATCACCTCAAACAGTTGTCATTCCTTTGTGCTGGAAAATTCAAAACTCATAATTACTTGAAAATATATGATAAATTATTGTTGACTATAATCACCCTATAGTGCTATTGAAAACTAGAACTTACTTCTCTTATCCAGCTGTACTTTTATACCTGTTAAGTTAACCAACCTCTGGCTATGCCCCCCTACTCCTTACTCTTACCGGCCACTAGTAACCACGATTCTAGTCTCTACTTCCCTGAGATGAACTTTTTTAACTTTCACGAGTGAGTACATGTGGTATTTACCTTTTTTGTATCTAGCTTATTTCACTGAACATAATATCCTCTAGGTTTATCCATGTTGCCTCAAATGACAGGATTTCATTCTTTTTCATAGCTGAAAAGTATTCCATTGTGTATACCTATATATGCTACATTTTCTTTATCCACTCATCTGTTGATGGACACTTATATTGATTCCATATCTTGGCTATTGTGAGTATTGCTGCAATCAATGTGGGGGTGTATGTTCAACACATTGATTTCCTTTCCCTTGGATAAGAAGACAGTAGTGAATTTTCTGGGTCCTATGGTAATTCTAACTTTTAGAACAAAGTTATCATTGATAATATTCCTCAAAAATAACCAGGTTTGGTTCGATGCCTATAGTTCAAGTGGATAAGGCGCCAGTCACATACACCAGAGCTGGCGAGTTTGAATTCAGCCTGGTCCTGCCAAACAACAATGACAACTACAACCAAAAAATAGCCGGGCATTGTGGTGGGTGCCTGTAGTCCAAGGTACTTGGGAGGCTGAGGCAAGAGAATCGCTTAAGCCCAGAAGTTGGAGGTTGCTGTGAGATGTGATGCTACAGCACTCTACCCAGGGTGACAGCTTAAGGCTCTGTCTCAAATAAATAAATAAATAAATAAAAATACCCAGGTTTGCCTTGGCTAAAGAATGGATTCTTTCAAGACTGCCGTTAAAATCGCAAAGGATTCAAGAGATAGTTGCACAAAAATAGAGACAAAGAACAATAAAAAAAAAACAAACAGAAAATCCAGATATAAAAGCATCCATATATATCCAACTCTTCTTTGACAAAGCAAACAATGACATACACTGGGGAAAAGAAGTCCTATTTAATAAATGGCTCTAGGAAAACTGGCTAGCCACAAGCAGAAAAATTAAACAGGATCCCTATCTCTCACCACTTATAAAACTTAATAAAGATGGATGAAAGACTTAAATGTTAGGCATGAAGCCATAAGAATTCTAGAAGAAAACATGGGGAAAACTCTTCTAGATATTACCTTAGGCAAGGAATTTATGAAGAAGACCCCAATGGCAATTACAGCAACAACAAAAATAAATAAATGGGACTTGATTATATTAAAAAGCTTCTGAATGGGCGGCACCTGTGACTCAAAAGTGTAGGGCACTGGCCCCATATGCTGGAGGTGGCGGGTTCAAACCCAGCCATGGCCAAAAACTTCAAAAAAATAAATTAATTAACTAATTTTAAAAAAAGCCTCTGCACAGCTAAGGAAATAATAGACAGAGCAAACAATCTATAGAACGGGAGAAAATATTCACATTTATATATCCAATAAAGGGCCAATAACCAGAATCAACAAAGAACTGAAGCAAATCAGCAAGGAAAAACAAACAACCCTATTTAAAAGACATGAACAGAAGCCTTTCAAAAGAAGACAAAGGGCCAAAAGACATGTGAAAAAATGCTCAACATTACTAATTACCAGGAAATGCAAATTAAAATCAGACTGAGATGTCACCCGACTCCAGTTAGAATGACTTTTATTCACCACGGTACTCTACTGAGGGTGACAAAGTGAGACTCTGTTTCTAAAAAAAAAAGAATGACTTTTATTAAAAAGTCCAAAAACAATAGATGCAGAGAGAAAGGAATACTTATACACTGTCAGGGAGACAGTGATACTTATACACTGAAGATTAGTACAACTTCTATAGAAAACAGTAAGGAGAGTCTTCAAAGAACTAAAAGTAGACCCACCATTTGATCCAGCAATCCCACTACTGGGTATTTACCCAAAGGAAAAGAAGTCATTTTATTAAAAAACACATGCACTCAAATGTTTATTGCAGTACAATTTACAACTGCAAAGATGTTGAATAAAAGCACGTGCCATCAATTCATGAGTGGATTGACAAAATGTAGAATATGTATACTATGGAATAACACTTTGCCTGAAAATGGACAATTTAAGGCCTTCTGCAGTAATTTAGGTGGAACTGGAGACCATTATCCTAAATGAAGTATCTAAAGAATGGAAAAACAAACGCCACATGTACTCACTATTAAATCGTAACTAACCAATGAGCACACGGGCACAGAGGAACATAAAACTCAGTGGAAATCAGGCCAGAGAGAGGAGGTAAGAAGGGATGGGCAAAAACCTACCTAATGGGTACAATGAACATTTTTATGGGTGATGGGCACACTTATAACCTTGGCTCAAGCATGACAAATTTGATAATGTACCCAAAATCACTTATACCCCCATAATATTTTGAAATTTAATAAAAAAGAAGAATGATACAGTTATCATGTGACTGCATTCACCATGTTACCTGGTGATAGGGCAAGAATCACTGATGCCAGGGAGCATCATCAGATCAGACCAATTAATCCAGCAGTTCCTTCTGGAAACTGTAATCACAGCAACCAAGAAAGGTTCATGATTGATTGAAAAATGGCCCCAAGCCTCCCACGTTGCACATCCACGCCCTGTGCAACGTGACTTTGGTACTCTACCCACTGAGGCCATCTCGTCAACTCCTGCTCAATAGGGCTTCCTCCATGCCACATGGATGCTACACTACACCCAGGAAACCTTTTACATTCTCAATTCTGTCTCAGCACTTGCTTCCCAAAGACCCCAATATAATTTTTATATTACTCAAAATAGAAAAATAAATAAGATAGCCCCTGCATTTAAGGAAAGCAAATGAAGGCTTGCAGAAAGAAATGAAGAAGAAGAAGTGGAAGAAGAAGAGGAGGGGGAGGATGAAGAAAAAGAAGAAGAAGGAGAAGAAAAATTATGCCACTAAGGACACTGAAAAGCAAAAGTAGATAAGACACTTAGGCCAGCAACCTCAGTGGAAGCTTCCAGTACAGGCAAGTTTGTGAGCTAGAGCTGTCTCCCTGTATCTCTTACCTTCAAATCAGAAAGAACTCTTGTCTTAAGAACAAGGTATACTCTTCTCCTGTCATCCAGGCAATGACACTTATTGAATACCTACTATGTGCAACATGTAGGCATCACTACATTGAAAAGCAATACATGTAACAATACTAAAGAAACAGACATAGATCTATCTTGCACAGCAGGAAAGGAAGTGCACCAAAAAAGATAATATGCCAGGCAACTACAGTTTCAGATTGTGAGCACCAGAATCCAACCAGTTCCATACTCCCACTGTTACCACCTGGTCTGAGGCCACCATCCCTCACAGGCATAACTGTAAAAGCTCCCAGCAGGGAGCTTCTGCCCTGGCTCCCCTGGCAGCCAGAGAGGATTGAAATCTGCTCATATCGCCCCTCTTGTCAAGAGCCTGCAATGGCTTCCAGTATCTCTCAGTGCAACATCTGGCAGACCAGGATAAAGACAAGGTCCTGTCATGCCATTTTATTGTATCCTAGCCCCTGGTCATGCTAATTAATGGTGGAGCTGGTGCTTCCTGGTTCACACAGCCAAAAATTCCCACAGCTCCAGCCCTGCTAGATTCCCGCTCACTCATCTAGATGGCAACGGCCCATGAGGGACTCACACACCTGCTCCCTTCTCCATAAGTTTACTCTCATGAGGGCTTCCCCAGCAGCTCTGGGATGTGTGAACCTGGGGCATGCCTACTTTTTATAGAGAGCAATGCTTGTTTTCACCCTTAATGTGTATCTTGAGATCACCCTGTATATCTCTAAACATGTCCACCTAGGGCAGAAATTAGACAGAGCCTACCTGACAACAATGGTGGCCATTGGAGGGTCTTTCGTGCTTCTCTTCCACTGGGGGCATTTGTACCTGTCACTTAAAATGTTGGTGGCTGTTCTCTTCTGTGTGACCATTCTGCTTGGCTTTGGGGTCAGGTTAATCTCTGCTGGAAAATCATGTCTTGCTAAAACTCTTTCTAAGCCAGAGAGTTCAGGATCCTTACCTAGTAATAGAAAAAGCATTAATACAATTCAATATTCCTTCCCATTTTTGCATAGCAAGAGTAATGTTTTGATAAATATGATTTGGATGATTTACTCATCCATCCAACATGCATATCATTCCACACGTTGAATGAGTAAATTGATTTGATAAATATGTATGCCACCTAATGATTCCTGTTTAGTTTTGTCATTCTTCCATTCCAATAATATGACTGAGCAACATTTAGATCTTAGCCGGGTCCTAAACATCTGACAGATGTATTGTAAATAAAAAAATGAATGAACAAACAAGCAAGGCATGGTTGTACTACACAAACACAGTTGGTTATTTGTGCATGATTCTCAAACTAATGGTAATTTGCTGCACAATTATTACTATTGTGATTCTCATTTTCACTTTCATTGCATACTTAATCAGAGATGTACATTTTGAAGCTCCCCAGAAAAGGAATCAGGTGAATGTTGGCCTTATCGTCAAGGCCCACACCTTGGAGCTGTAACATTCCACCTGAAATAACGACATGCTTTATCAGTGTCCAAGAAGGGGCAAAGACTAATTTTTGTATGTGGGGCAGAGGACATGTGGTGGTATGGGATTCCATATGTCCAATCTCACTTATATTAAGCCAGATTTAATTAAGTTTGTACAATTATTCTTATCTGAAAATATCTTAACTGGACCCTACACTTATACCACAGTCACTGGTTCACATTGACTTCAACTGGCCTGTAACCGAATTGCCTATCTGCAATGAAACAAGACACGTACTCCAGAGTGTAATTTAATAGACTGCTTCCTTCACAACACTCTTACAGTTAAGGAACAAAAGAAAAAAAAAAGGAATAAAGAAAAGAGTCAGCAAAACTACATCATCACACCTTGAGTAGCTCTGCAACCCATCTGAGCACATTAGGAAATTAGACAGCTGTCGTAATCCTCATGCGGGAAGACAAGCTGAACCTCAGAGAGACGCATGCTGACCTTGCATAGAAACTAGATCGAAACCTGATGGGTGAAAGTCCACCTCCTTTTTATCTCAGGCTTAACCACTAATAGACCCTCCTGTAGCACAGTAGTAAGCAGACACCTCAAAGTACCAAGAATTAGCACAAGGGACCATAGCTTGGCAATCTAACTGGTATAATGACTTGATGGTTAGATTGATATTGAGAGGCCTCAAAAGCACTCCAACTACATCAAGAACAGGGCTGACACTGCCCTTAGCAGTTCAGTTAGCTCAGTGACCACATGCTGAGATCCAGAGCAAGCTGTCACAAGCACACTCCGACAACAGGAAAGGTATACGTGGGCATGCTCCTGGCATCAGACTGCTAAAGCTGAATTTGATATTCATCTGAATTAGTTTATTCTATTCAGTTACTTAGTAACAACCCTTAAAAATATTTTTGGGGGGCCTCAACTGAATTTTTTTTTTTTTTGAGACAAAGTCTCATTTTATTGCCCTTGGTGAAGTACCAGGGCCTCATAGCTCACAGCAACCTCAAACTCTTGGGCTCAAATGATCCTGTTGCTTCAGCCTTCCAAGTAGCTGAGACTACAGGCACATATCACGACTCCTGGCTATTTTTTTGGAGACAGAATCTCACTCTTACTCAGGCTGGTCTTGAACTCCTGAGCTCGGGCAATTCACCTGCCTCAGCCTCCCAGAGTGCTAGGATTACAGGAGTGAGCCACTGTACCCGGCCAACTGAATTGTTTTTGATAGTCTTGTTTGCGTATATGTATGTACATATTTTAAATTGTAATTTTTCTCAAATCCTTTGTAAGCAGCTAGGGATAAATTTGAGAGAGAGAGAGACTTAAAAAAACAATATTTAACAAAAATCACAAATTTTCATATTGTCTGGGCCAATTAATTATATTTTAATATTGCACACCAAATGTTATAAAAACTTAGAACTCACTTTGAATATTTAATTGTGCCTTAATACCAGCCTTATTGAACATTATAAGCAACTGTTCTTGTTTTTTGATAGAAGATGGGATAAGCAAGGGATAACTCAAGAAATTATTTGAATATAATATTGATTATAATTTATTGATGAAATTTTTGATGATACTGGATTGTAAGCTGTTTGAAGGTCTTTATTATTTTAACATATGGAATGCTACGCATGTTGGATGGATGAGTAATCACATTTAATACAAACCAACATAGACAAGATATATGAGCAGGTATACCAAGCAACTTGGTATGTGTGTGTACATGTGTTTATTAATATACCAGAGACAGTAAAAATAGGTAACTTAAAGCTTCAGGCTCTAAGGTGATGTGTTACTTGTGCACCTTACAACTTCACTCTCCCATGTTCCTGCTGAAGTCACGGATTTGGCAGTCACCAGTGAGACTGTGATACATGAATCGCACAGGCTGTCTCTGAAAGTTGCCCTCTGGGTTCCCTCCCCAAGGCCACATTCTCTGAGATCCATGCTGCCTGCTGGCCATGCTTCCCCCTCCCCGTGCCCACCATCTGGTTAGGCAGTTTCCCAAAATATTTTGGGATAAAAATAAGCAGTGGATTAAGACAGGTATCTTCCTCAGCACTAAAAAAATAAACAAAAGCTTTAACTTTCCTCCTGCTTCCTGCTTTTTGTCTGGTGCAAGTTTGTCAGGGAATTGGGATGTGGAATGTATTAAACATCATTAAACAGGAATGAGGCGATCCCAGAGCAGCTCTTTACACTGCTCGCCTGTGGCATGGGTGGGTAAGCGAGAGCATTTATTCTAGGGGGTTTCGATGTATATAGAGGCTTTTTGTTTTCAACAATGATCTGAACATCAGTATGACTAAATCCATATACACATAGTATAATGGATCTTCATTTCTCACTTTTACGTTATGATTAACTTCATATTTAAAATATAGAAAGAAAAACCTAGGTTTTTAGCCATAGATGTTCTTTTTCTTACTTTTTGTGATCATTTCTGGGGAACCAATATAGTCTAATTCAGGCAAAGCATCCCTGCAGATGAGGAGGTGGTTGGTAGGGAAAGGGACAAAATCTATTTTTAAGATAAAATGAAATTTCTTCCAGAAGAATGGCTTTAGACAGTAGTAGTAAGATCAAATTCACGATCTGATGGGTGAAAGTCGGAGAAGTAGGGTCACCTCCTCCCCATGCACTTGCAAGGCAAGTCACTCACTATACATTTGAAAATGGCATTTTGAAAATGAAGGAGACTTTTAGTGAAGAATTTACAGCCTCAGAGGTCAATGTGTCCCAGTGACTGGGACTCAGCCTCAGGCCAGGTCCCTGAAGATACCAAATTGGGATTCAGAGGAGACATTTCTCCCCCCCTTAATTCCATTCACTTCAGCCGCATCATGTACCTCTTTAATAAGCAAAATAATAATAGTGAGGAATCACCAATAATAGTGAAGAATCACTGTACCCAAACACCACTGGGGCAGAGGCACCTAATTGCTGTGTGGCAGTTTTATAGACGTGGCAGCAGCCCCTGAAGGTGTACCAGTATCTACTGGGGTCGCCATTGGGAGGCTAACAAAATCTAAGTCAACATAAAATGGAAAGGCCATTAGAAAATCAAAACCCATTTCTCCAGCCTCACTTAAATACTCACTACACTTTCAATTTTAAAATTATAGTACAATTATAAAATAATACATGAAAAGATTTCTGTTGGAATACATAAAATTGAACAGCTCAGAAGAACATTTTACTTCTCTGAGAGGCAGCTAGTGTCTTGAATTTTCTGAAACTCCTTGCAGGATTCTTTTCCTATATATTTATTTAATATTTGTACAAACAAATAAAATGTACAGTGTTCTTTTTGCATAAATGGACTTATACTGTGTAGCTTATTAAAACTCTACAGTATGTATTTCAAGTATTTTAATGTCAGTCTTCTTTTTCATAGTGTTCCATAGTATGGATAGACCCATCCATGTAATCATTCTGCTATGAAGACATCAGGCTGGTTTATACTTTTTTCACCATTATAAATAGGGTTTCAATGCATATCCATGTCATGTGAATGCATTTGTGTGCATAGCTATGATACTTTTGTAGGATCATAACTAGCAGTGAAATTGTTAAGTTGAAGGACATACATATATAACAAGAGGTGAAAATATGAATTTTTCTGTTGTCTCAGTTTTTTCCAATGCCATAAAAGGTCTGAGAAAAAATCAGTAGATGCCAGACGCCCATCTCTGTACAACATGTTCATCTACCTAAGAAAAAGCCAAGCACTGTTTAAGGCGCATGAGGCCCTTTTAAGCACAGAGCTATGATAGCACTTAGCATTTCCTTCCCCCTCCCCACCTCCTAGCTTTAAGAGGCACTTTAAGAGAAACTACCCAGAGAATCAGACCATGTACCTGGTGTGTTAGTTTCCTAAGGCTGTCACAAGAGTACCACAAACCGGGTGGGTTAAAATAACAAATTCATTATCTCCTATTCAAGAGGTCAGAAGTTGGAAATCAAGGTGTCAGCAGAGTTATGCTCTCTCAAAAATCTCTAGGAGGAAATTTTTCCCTTCCTAGTTTCTGGTGCTTGCCAGCAATTCTTGGTATTCTTCCATACGGCTACATCACTCCCATCTCTGTCTCTGCTGTCACATGGCATTTTCTTCTGTGTGTCTGTCTTCTTATAAGGACATCATTCATGCTGGATTAAGAACACCCCCCCCCACCCCGCTCTACTGTGACTAGATCTGAGCTTAATTAGTTACATCTGCACCCTATAAGATCCCAGTTCACATGTTCACATATTGGGGTACTGGGAGTTAGGACCTCAATACATCTCTTGGTGGGGGGACACAATTAAGCCCATAACAACTGGAAATATCAAAGGTTGAGTGGCTGGGACCACAGCTATCTATGGCCACAGAGAAAAGAGGGTAAGGTTAGAGGTCATTATGCTTTTGGGGAACAGGGGCTTAGATTTTCTATGAGCTAAATATAACACAGTAACAACACAGGGGTTAGTGGTACTGACCTCTGCACATTCAAAAATCTGCATGTAACCCTTTTTTTGAGATAGGATCTCACTATGTTTCTCATGCTGGTCTAGACCTCCTAGACCAGTGGTTCTCAATCTTTCTAATGCTGCAGCCCTTATCAGGGTCAGATCATGTAGCAACCCACAGGTGGAGAACTGCTGTCCTAGACTCAAGGGATCCTCCCAAGGATCAGCCTCCTAAGTAGCTGGGGTTATGGGCACATGTCACCTTGTCTGGCTACTTTTGACTTCCCTAAAACTTAACTACTAATAGTTGCTGTTGACCAGAAGGCTTACCAATGATATTCATAGTTGATTAATACATATATATTATACGTATTATTTACTCTATCCTTACAGCAAAGTAAGCTAGAGAAAGGACAATGTTAAGAAAACCATGTGGTGGGCTCAGCACCCATAGCTCAGTGGGTAGGGCGCCAGCCACATACGCCGGGGCTGGTGGGTTAGAATCCAGCCCAGGCCTGCTAAACAACAATGTCAACAACAACAACAACAACAAAAATAGCTGGGCATTGTGGTGGGTGCCTGTAGTCCCAGCTATTTGGGAGGCTGAGGCAAGAGAATCACTTAAGCCCAGAAGTTTGAGATTGTTGTGAGCTGTGACACCACAGCACTGAACTGCGGATGACATAGTGAGACTCTCTTGGAACGAAAGGAAAGAAAGGAAGGAAGGAAGGGAGGGAGGAAACCATGAGAAGGAGAAACTATATTTTCTCCAGGATTCTCCTGGCTCAGCCTTAGAAGCAGCTGAGACTACAGGTACACACTACTACACCTGGCTAACTTTTTGTAGAGATGGGGTCCTGCTATGTTGTCTGGGCTGGTCTTGAACTCCTTGACCTCAGGTGATGCTCCTGCCTCAGACTCCCAAAGTGCATGAGCCATCAGGCCCAGCCTATGACATTTCATTAGAGCAACTTAAACAGACTAAGACAAGTAGGGGTGGAGGAGTGGAGAGAGAGGGAAATGTCAGCAGGCAGCTATGCAAATGGGAGCCGGCCAGCAAGGGAAAGCAAGGAACCCACCCAAATGCCCCAGAAAAGAGTCAGCTTTGGATAGCTGCCTCCGGGAGGGCACACATGCCAGATCATGAGCTGAGATTTGACCAGCCAAGAAAAATCTTTTCAGCTTCTTATCCCTCCTCCCTCCCACCCTCACCTTAGCCTAACCATAAGTCCAAGAGGGAGGTGGAGCAAGGTAGAGGAAAGAAACAAGCCATGCTGCTGGCACTTGAGTAGGGTGACCAGATTTTAACATTGGTAAAGTGGGA
>NW_003852421.1:1109795-1115229 GCF_000181295.1 Otolemur garnettii | reverse complement strand
ACAGAATGGGTCAAAAGGAGGAATTACAGAAAGAAGAAAATTATTTTCTGCTTACTCTCTGCCAAGTTCACCTCTAATAAGCTAGTAACATATATATGAAATTTTGACAAAGACTTTCAAATTATCTTTCAAAAAACCTGAATTAATTAAGGCACTAGCAATAGTGTGAGGGCATTAATTCTCCCCACATGTTCTTTATTATGGCTCATTTTAAATTTGACCAGCATGATGGTCTAAAAATATCTCCTTGATTTACCTTTTACTTCCTTGATGGCCAGAGTGTTTGACCATCTTTCATGCTTACTGATGATGTGTAATTAAATGCTGTGAATTGCCCGTTCATGCATTTATCTACTCCACTAGGTTGTTTATCTTTTTCTTAATGATTTGTAAGTACTCTTTCTGTAATCTGTAATGTAATCTGGATATTAGGATTGATTCACAATACTCTGGATTCAGGAGTTAGAGATGCAAATAGCCAAATTTGCCAGAGTGATTTAAAACCATCACACCATTACCTGCCTTCATGCCCTGGATTTTGTCTTAATCACTGTGGCAGCTGCTGTTTTGTTTTCTAAACTCATGGGCATTAGGTGCTGCCATCTACCTTTGTTTTCTGAGTAACCATGAACAATTCAAGAGGCAGGTTCCACACAATTCTACAAATTGGTCTAATTGTCAACTACCCTAACTGCCACTCTAAATAACAAAAAGTACAGGTCAATTACATTCCTCAGGGAGAAATAAAGTATCTGGAATAAAACATCCTGGGATAGTACAGTCATGGCAATAGGAAGAAGGAATAGTAGGAACTGGAGCAAAGGAATAAAGTTCAAAACCTGACCTTCAACTTGAAAGTTCTCTTCCTAATCTTAAAATCAAATCTAAAGCTTGAATTGCAAATGTAGTGGCGTTTTCCACTCAGTACCCTCTTCCATCTGCCTAAAGGAGAGGAACAGACTTTTGTTGGCTCATAAAAGGATATTTAAATAAAAGGAACAAGAAGAAGCAATGGTTAAGTCAGTGCATGGGTAAATTCTAGAGTAAAACTGGTCTCAAGGACTAATCACACTTACAATCTTAAGAGTAAGTTCTTACTCATGGCAGTTTGTATGGACATAAAGTATATGCTTGCTAAAATGAGCCCATACCCAACTTCTACCCACATACATATTTTTTGGTCCTCTTCACTCTTGTAGGAATGAAGTGTCTCCATCAGATTATTTGGAAGCAGCTTGTGAAGGTTTGCTAGAATCTCAAAGGTGTGATCCGAGTCATCAGAAGGGGCATCGTTTTTTGGCTTCCAGAATCTGTTAAGGAGCGGAAATTCTGTCACACTATAATTGTTGCCAGCTGTTCCCATGATGCCTACTGAGTTACAGAGGCCAAATCAAGAACATGTGAAGTGGAGTGCCTTGTAGTCACGCTTCCTCCAAGCTTTCCCCCATCTCCAAGAAGATAACGTGGAACATCCCAGCCTCTGACTGCTTAGCATTCTGAGGGTCACAATGACCTGCTAGTGACTTGGAACCCTGAGTGCTCATCCTGCATCCCCCAAGCAGAGAAATCCAGCCCATCGGAAATATCCTGCCAAGTCTTTCACGGATTTCTGGCAGAAACTCCAGTTTCCTATCTGGACATGGAAGAAAGAGGGCTTTCCTAAAGGGAAAAAAAGAGAGCTTTCCTAAAAGGAAGAGGGGAAACCGGGTGTGCACACATCCAGTGTTATTTTCCCATCTGGCACTGAGTAGATGCCTGCAACTTGTGTGTACATAATTAAGGCTCTACAGACCTACCAGGACCCTAGAGACAGTGGTAACATCAGCACAGTCCTTGGCAGAACTGAGGAAAGAGCTTCATCACCCCAAATTGAGGAAATGTCCAGATTAACACAGGTGAGAAGCCAGACTGCTTCTTATTCTCTTATCCAAACTAACACTGAGGAAACCAAGTAAATAAACAAAAATGCTGAACTCTAGCTTTACTGGTCAGAAGCCATTCTTCTTTATAGACCAAAGACCAGAGGACAACAGATGTAGTTAATAACCTTAAACCTCCATACTTCATAGCACAGCCATGAGCAAGATAGAAGCTGCCAAGATCTGAGACAAAAATGCAAATACTAGGCTTTTCTTTTTATAGCTTCTCCTTAATTTCAGCCTGTTCTACCATCCCAGGTTCCCCATAATTATTCTTTATAAACCAGCTGAGGACCCATGCTGCAGAATGGTGAGAAACTTGGAAGGCAGGGGAGCCAAGTATGAGATGGCTAAAGCTGGTAGTGTTGGCCAGCTGTTTACCAAACATAAAAAACCTTTGGCCAAGACTATAAAAAAAAAAATCACAATTATACTATATGATACGTTAGTGTCCAGAGAAGGCGGAGTAAAATTTTATTTCTTAATTTTCCACTTGCAAATTTAAAAAGGAAAACTTAAAAAAAAATCTAGAAAAGTATACTTTGAATGTAAATATATTTAAAATATGTTACAGAACTAATAAGAACTACTTGAATATATTATGCTTCACACAATTTTATGGGTATTTTAGGAGAAAGAAAGGAATTGGTGGAGATCGTGGGGTAGAATATTCTGGCAGCTGGAAGACATATCTCCTGTCTTTTTTCCAAGTAAGGTTGAGTGATTCCTCTAAACACTCATTTATATAAATAAGAAAGACATTCAATACATCCAGGATGTAATCTATTAAAATGCGATTCTTTACACTCCATGTAAATTGACCCAAATGTTCTTAATCGTTGCTCAAAACAGCAAGAGATGAAACATTTATAGTTATCTGAAGCTTCTTGACCTTGGTAGAAATCATAATTATTAGATTTTATTTTTAAATAAACTATCAGATGGATGCTTTTTTTAAACAATGAGGAAGGCTTCTTCTAGGAATCAATCTCATTCATTTTCTCTAATTATGGTGTAGTGGAAAGAACACTGTTTAGAATGGGAGTTAACAGTCATGAGCGAAGTCTGGTAAATACTCCTCGGCTAACCACCTGTGAGATATTGATCTCTAAGCCAACCAGGTCTCAGCCGATGGTATGAAAATTCTTTGTTCAAACTGACACTTCCGTTTTTTTGTATCTTGTTTTATATTTCTCTTATTTCCAATTCTATTCTTCAGTGACCAATATATTTATCTTTTCAAAACTGTGTTTTTAATATATGATTATTTTCTCCCAAGAAAAGATTAGAAAGAATTCTCCTAAGCCAGAATGCTTTTCTTGCTGTGATGAGTTGCTATGCCAGGCCAGCAGCCCAAGGTGCTAGCAGTGTATTGTTAACTAAATTGATCCCGCAGCATAACAGCTGCAGAACTCTCGGTTGTTTTTCTTGTTAGGCTGCTCTTTTACTCATGAGTTTTAGGTAAATTGCAATTCCTTTTTTATTGTTGTTGTTTCAAAGAGGGCTGTTGTGTCTCCTGAACATCTTCCCCTTCCCCCCTGCCACGGTGGATGTGACAAGATCAGCTGGTTTCCAGAAGCCAAAGTGTTCAGTAATGTTCAAAGAGAGAGAATCATCTCCAGGTTCCTTAAGGAAAGCCTTCTGAAGAGAGTGTTCCGGACACAGCAAATGAGGTGGGAGCGTCCTGACTCCCTGAAGGAGGATTCAAGCTACACTTTTCCTGGCACCAGAAAGTAAGTTCCGATACTGAAATCTAAACTAAAATTTAAAGTGAATTTATGATATAAGGCTAGGAAAACATACATACAGAATATAAGCATCTGAAAGATAGGAAGACCTATGAAGTAATTCAAATTGTAGAAAATCAAGTCTTAAATCAAAAAAGTAGAAAATATATCATTGAGAATGTATTCAAATGTACTAGCTGCAACATATACAGATGTAGAATTTACTGATACAGGTGTTTATTTTCCCTTTGAAAATATGATCATATATATCACTATTGCATTCATTCCAGGAATACGTAGATTTTAAAGCAGATTTCTTACATTTTTGCAATCAAACTGTGGCCTCCCTAAAGAGACATTGCTAAAGGAGCAAAGTGTTAAAAGTTGATTTTTAAAACTTGAAATTGGAAATATTTTCATATATATTTCTTTATTTTTTTTTTTTTTTTTGAGACAGAGCCTCAAGCTGTCCCCCTGGGTAGAGTGCCATGGCATTACAGCTCACAGCAACCTCCAACTCCTGGGCTCAAGCGAGTCTCCTGCCTCAGCCTCCCAAGTAGCTGGGACCACAGGCACCTGCCACAACGCCCAGCTACTTTTTGGTTGCAGCCGTCATTGTTGTTTGGCAGGTCTGGGCTGGGGATTCGAACCCGCCACCTTAGGTGTACGTGGCTGGCGCCTTAGCCGGTTGAGCTATAGGCGCCGAGCCCATATATATTTCTTAAAATGGAATTATGTGAATATAAGAAAGTTAGGATATTTAAGATGAATGAACCTGGCTCGGGACTTTGGGAGTCCAAGGGAAGAGATCCCTTGAGCCCAGGAATTTAAGATTACAGTATACCAGCACGGAACTGGTAGGTCAGTAGTTAGGGTGCTGGCCACATACACCGAGGCAAGCAGGTCTGAACCCAGCCTGGGCCTGCTAAAACAACGACAACTGCAACAAAAAAATAGCTGGGCGCTGTGGCGGGTGCTTGTAGTCCCAGCTACTTGGGAGGCTGAGGCAAAAGAACTGCCTAAGCCCAAGAGCTGGAGGTTGCTGTGAGCTGTGATGTCACAGCCCTCTACCGAGGGGGACAGAGTGAGACCCTGTCTCTAAAAAATAAAAAAAGCATGCTCATAGAATCCTAAATCAGGATTAAAAAAATGATGAAAAACACTATAGTTGGCAAAACCACATGCTAAACACAAATTGCCCGTAATTGACTTGAAATGTTTCCCCCTGGCTTAGTACTGACATTTCTTTGCATAACCCAGGATAATAAAAAGGAATGTATGTCAAGGTGCTTTCCAAAATAGTTATGTGGTAATCAATATTGTCACTTCTATCACAGGAAGAGAAATAGAGGTGCGCAGTAAGGGATGCTTACTGGGCCTACCAAGTGACTCATCCAAGGCTTGCTCTTTTCCTCTTATTAGACCACCTCTATTGTAATTAATGAAAGAGCTTGCGAAATGCCATGAGAGAGTATCTTCCTTATCCTACTTCATTCATAAAAGTAATGACTTCACCCAGGACTAGCTAAAGTGGTACAGGTTTAAAGTAAGGCAAGTTTAGGTTATCTCTTCAATATACTGATTTCCTTTCTCTTGGATAAATACCCAGTAGATGGATTGCTGGATCATATGCTGGCTTGCTGGTATTGCCATTTTCGGCTTCCTACTATTCTTCCATACTGTTTTCCATAGTGTCTGTATTACTTTACCTTCTCACCAGTGTTGTATAAGCATTCCCCTTTCTCCACTTCCTGACCAGCATTTGTTATTTTCTGTGTTTTTTTTTTT
>NW_003852421.1:1034835-1109230 GCF_000181295.1 Otolemur garnettii | reverse complement strand
AGCCGATCACAGCTATTTTAACCAGAGAGACCAGAACAATTTTCAAATGATGAGGATACAGTAATGAACTAGACAGGCAAGGCCCTAGTCCCATAGTTTTATATTTTACTGGGGAGAGACAGGCAAGGAAAAAAAAAAAACAGACAAGAGGTAAGATTAACAATCAAAACTATAAAAGAGTATAAAAAAGTAAATAAAGTCCGGTGGCACCTGTGGCTCAAAGGAGTAGGGAGCCAACCCTATCTGCCAGAGGTGGCAGGTTCAAACCCAGCCCCGGCCACAAACTGCACAAAAAAAAAAGTAAATAAAGTCATGAAATAGAGTAAGGTGTGTGGGAAAGGGCTTCTTTAAAGGGAAGGCCTTTCTGAAGGGAAAATAGAAATACAGGAGACAGGAGCCGGGTGTTAAAAATCAGAGAAACCATTGAAATTGTGTTCAACAGTTAGTGAATATGTGGGAAGATTCTCAAAGGGACATGGGAACCCAAACCCTTAGATCAGTGATTTTCAACTGGGGTGCCGTCGCACACTGGTGTGCCCTGAGAAGATTTTAAGTGTGCCATGATTTTAAAGATGATTAATTATTTTCAAAAGAAGTTCAAAGCACAGTAAGCATGTTCTTTTTTTTTTTTTTTTTTTGATCAACATAATTTAAGTGTTCTGCGTAAGTTTAACTATAGGTTCAAGTGTGCCATGAGATTAAAAAGCTTGAAAAACTCTACCCTAAATGTTAAGAACCAGTGTATTTGGATGCTTATTGAAATGTTTTGGGGTTTGAATTTAGAGCTGGGTGTTCAACCTGACAGAACATGAGGGTATCACCAGCAAAAGATTGAAAAAATTTCTTCTTTGATGTCAATGCTTTATTAGAAAAACTATAACTGACATTTTCAGTATTCATTTACTGTACTTACATACATAACCAGTTTTAAGTTTTTCTCTATATCAAACTGATGTGGGAGGTGGAGCTATATAGAGAGGTATATCCTTTCCCTTTCTTTCCACTTATTTAATGGAACTGTACAGATTCCATGCATTAGGGGGTACAAAATGGGGCTCCCGCGATATAAATGTATCCCAGATCAGCAAAGAATAAAATTTGTTCTTTCCATTATAAGACCGATGACTGATCTGAAAGTGACCGGAGGTGGGCTTGCTTTTAGCAGGTATACCGTTCTTCCATTTTAATTATTTACTAAGTTATATATAATAAGCACAGTTAAAACTTTACACATATATGCATGTTTCTATGTGGTCAGTCTAGAGATGTGCAGGACAAACCTTCCGGCTTTATTGGAACCGGCAATGGAGGGGAGGCCCAAGGGCCAAGCCCTGGATACCACAGGCCTACTGGCTGCCACTTGGAGCCTTCAGCTCAGAAGGCCCTGAAAGGCCCAAGAAAGTCTGGGGGCCTTAGAAGGCCAAGGAACCACAAGGAGGCCCGGGAAGCCTTGGGGAAAGCAGGAGGAGCTGCGAGAAGGCCCGGGGAGGCTCAGGCCTTTGCGCGGGGAGCCCGGGGCGCCCCTCCACCCCGCGATGGCCGAGTGGGCAGAGCAGCCCCTGAGGGGGCCCGGCAGGGAGCAAGGGCAGAACCCGAGATTGGGTGCTCGGCCCGGCAGCGTCGTGCGTCCCGAGGGCTCCGCGGCCGGATGATCCCTCAGAGGATCCGAGCCTGGGCGACCACCGACGGACCCGTAGCCCCGGAATACCGGTGGACCGGGTGGAACGCGGGGCCGCCCCGGGCGCCCCTGCTCTCCAGTCGTTGCCCGGCGACCTGGCCGGTGGGGAAGCCCGCGGAGCCACAGCCCCGGGCGAGGCTGGCCTCTCTGGGCCCGGTCTGGGCCCGGGGCCCGGCCCCGGCCCCGGCCCCGGCCGGGGCCCGGGCCCGCGGGCCGCACAGGCCCTTCACGGCTGAGGGCGCCGCGCCGGCGGCTGGACACCGCTCGCTGCCCTCTTTGTCCGTCCGCTGCAGGAAGGCTGAGTCGGAGACGGCGCCAGCCAAGCCGTTCGCCCCGCACGCGGAGGGGCTCCGGCCTCGGGGCGGCAGCGCCCTCGGAGAGGACGCCCGGGAGGACACGTGGGCCTGTGGAGCCGTAGGGTAAGGTTCGCGAGTCCCCACCTGCGGCCCGTGGGCTGGGCTTCCCAGCGAGGCCGCCACCGCCCTGGAGGGAAAGGGGGTCCACTCTCACGTGGGCCTGGCACCCACCCTCTCCAGCCCTTCGGCCTCATTTCCCTGCACGCAGTCACGAAGGCCTCCTTGTCTCCAGGCCCCTCCTCCAGGAACCGTGGCCTATTCCAGTCTCCTGGCGCCCTCCTCCATGGCACACACCAGGGTGGCATCAGGCATCGCCACCTAACCGGCAATCTCCTTCCTCCTACATTCAAACCCAGTGCCTGGCATACATACAGCAGGTGGATCAAATCTTGAACTATGTCTCGTCTTTCTTCAGGATACACCTTTCTCTTCAGGAGACAATAAATTGTAAATGATTAGCAAATACACTGATTACTGCTGTGGCTTTAATTTGTGATTCTTTCCAGATAGCCATACCTCAATCCTTTACTGCTTGTCCTATAGTTAGTTCTCTAATACTTTTACCTTATGGTGGTGAGTGTTTTAGGCATCATAGTAGTTTGGTGTGGAAAATATAGTTTGGTCCCTTGGACCCTTTTGTTTTCTGAAACATGCATGGAGTGCTTGCTGTGCCATTATTTAAGATTAACCCTGCTTTCAACTGGAGCACTTGTTTTGAATGATTAAAACAAGATTCATGGCCCTGTTTTATAAGTTCCAGATAATTCACCCTATTTTTTCCAACATGTATTTCATCCTCTTAGCTGCTATCTCTTTCCTCACCTCTGGACCTTAATTTCCTAATCTATTGTCAGTTAAATCTTCCAATGTACTTTTGTCTGTGTTCTTTTTTGGTCTGGCTTGCTGCTTGTTTCTGGTTGATTTCATGTTGTCACCTGCCATGCCCTCCTGAAGTTCCTCTTCAGCTTAAGCATTTTCTTAACCTTCTTTAGTTAGGAAGTCAAAGCTCATGCTTTCTTTTTCTTTTTTTTTTTTTTATTTTTTTTTTTTTTATTGAATGGTAACTATGTACATTAATGCACTTCTGGGGTACAGTGTGGGGTTTTCACATGCAATCTGAAATACTTCCATCAAACTGGTCAACACAGCCTTCATGTCATTTTCTCAGTTATTGCTTTAAAATGTTCACATTCTACTCTTAGAAAGATTCACCTGTACCCCTCTAAGATAACATGCTTTCTTTTTCATAAATGTTGACCTTTATCCATAAATGTGCCTGTTCTTACAACCTGTATAGGATTTTAAGGAAGCAGAGAAGCAGCTACAACAAAATGGGGAGAAGAAATGGTGAGAACTGTAGCACCAACCTGCGTGTGTCAAACATTTCTCATGAGGTATGGCGGATGCCCTTGAACTTAAACATTTGGTCAGCAGCCCCTATTAGTGAGTCTTACTATAGTGATAACCCTTGCTGCTTTTGCTTTGTGAGCAGTTTGTCCTGAGTTTTCCTCTTGCAAACTCTTGAATAGCAAATGGAAAATTTCTGTTACTTTTAACAAAGGGGAAGTTAGCCAGCTTTTCCGAAAAATCTCAAAACATTTCTAGTTGCAAATGGGCTTTGTTAAAGATGGCACCCTGTTATCAATCAGGCAGTGCTTTTTTATTTTCTTGCACATACTTTATGAAAAATATTAGTAAAGGTGGGATATCAAAAATTACAATCAAGTCCCAACTGTTAAGAAATTTGCTAACTAGCTGACTAGCCTTCCTTACCAGTTGACAAATTTGATTGTTTTAATTGTATAATTTCAACAGGACAGTTTTCATCAACTTTACTTTCCTATTTTAATATAAGGATATTTCTTTTACATGTATATTTAGTACATTAGTGTGCCAGGATCACACAGCTGAAAGAAGCTTGAGAATCCATTGAGAGGGTGAAAACTACAATTAACTAGACCTCATCTTCATCCCACTGAATCTGTAGTATTTTGTTTTTTTGCAACTATTATTTCTAAAAACCTCCCCCTGGTGATTATAGTGTATAGATTAAACCTGATACATATTATTCCAGAGAGGAGAGAATCAATTTAATCAATTTTATTATTCAAAAGCCTCCAGAAAAAGGTGTCACTTCTAATGTTGGACTACCCTTGCTATTAGGAGATACCCTTGCTATTCTTTATGGGTAAATTAAATCCCCATGCTGTATTAATGTAGAGATGAATTACTTTCAGGCTTGGCGCCTGTAGCACAGTGGTTACAGCGCCAGCCATATACACCAAGACTGGTGGGTTTGAACCCAGGCTGGGCCTGCTAGACAACAATGACAAGTGCAACAAAAAATAGCCAGGTGTTGTGGTCGGCACCTGTAGTCCCAGCTAATTGGGAAGCTGAGGCAAGAGAATCACTTGAGCCCAGGAGCTTGAGATTACTGTGAGCTGTGATGCCACAGCACTCTATCAAGGGTGACAAAATAAGACTTTGTTTCCAAAAAAGAAATTACTTTCATATAAACTAATCATCTTTTTAACTTTTCATTTTCCCGAATAAATTACAATCCTTCCTGACAGCCATCTTACATTTTCCTCCTATACAATTCTACACAATGTGTGAAACATAAATACTCAGTAAAAATTAGTACCTTTCCCTTTCATTCATTTTTTAGCTTTCTTTTGAGTCTTTCCCAAGTGTTTCTCAACATCTGGAATCTAGAATAAGTAGTGGGCTAGTTAGTGTCAAACATAATGTAAGGATTAGAGATTTTCTGTGATCAATGGAAAGACTTTTATAGGCTGTCAGATCTAGTACTCAGATACAGCAGACTGGATGAATGTGCCCTTGTGTAGCAGGGACACACTGAAGAGGACATTTCATTAGAATACATTTTAAAAATCAATTTTCAAATCCTGTATCATTATTTTTGCCAAAATGAGAATGAAAGCACAAATTATTATAAAAGTCTATTTCCTGAATAATAGGTATTATCAAGTTAATAATGGTTTGATAAGAGCAAATTATATTCCCTTCAAAGATGCTGATCATATTCTAAATTCTTATAATGAGGGAGAGGGGGTCACGAAGCTTTGTGCCTTTTGTCATACTTTACCCAAAGAACACGTAAAAATATGTATTTGAACTTTTTAAGTTTTCTTAATGTTAAAGTTTATCCTAAAAAAAATATTGTTTTAGAACTTATCTCACTGGAATTTGGATTCAGAAGTACCAGTTTCTGAAAATAAAAACCTCCCACCTGGACGAGATAGTGCAGCAGGTGGTAAGAAATCCTAGATGTGCATATTTATACTGGAATAATCACCCATATTAAAGGGGATTTGTCTTGACTATAACCAGTTTTATGTAACTATTAATTGTCATTTTTTTCATGCACATTCTTTCAGGCAAAATTAACAAGGTAAGGATAAATATTTGGTTTTAAATTATTCACAAAACATACTGTTTTAAAAGTATATGTATGTTCTTGAAAAACTTTTCTTCCTCAAAGTTAACCCTAAGTTTCATTTCTGTAGAATTTTCAAACAAGTCTTTACTATTTCACAGGGCTACCAATTTGTCCTTGAATTAATATTTTGTTATAATAGGTGTTTTCAAGATAACAATACTATAAATGGTAATTGACACTAGGTTTGGTTCTTACTTTTTGGTTTTTAAACTTTATTGTACATTAGTGAATATAGTCTTTTATAGTCATTGCCAAAGGGGAAGTAGTCTGAGCACTCAGGATGTCTTGAAGCAGTTGGAATGGTTAATATCTTATTTTGAAGTAGTGGAAAATGAATCTTTTTATATACCTTTTTTGATCAAAATAGAAAACACAACTATAAAATAAAAACTATTAATGATATTCAAAGCTCATTAGCCCTGGTTACTTGGTATTTATAATAGATCATATTAATTAGATTAACACCATTAATTAGATCAGCATAATCTAATTAATATAACTGATTCCTGTTGAAATCAGTAGAAACAAATGATTTCCATATGTATGAAGGGAATATCGTTGGACTTTATATGCCTTGGTTAGAATGAGAATGGGGAACAGAAATATACTGTGCTTAAATTTAAGTGTCTTCTGCTGCTTTATAGATCCATTTAGAAATTCCAATAAAGTAACTGATTCTGGAACTTAATTTGTCAGAGCTTGTTCACAAGACAAGTGGGATTTTATTCATCATACTGATAAAATACTATCTTTAAATCATTTATAGTTATTAAAATATTGTTAATGAATTTTCTATTCTCAGAATAGTAAACAAGGGATATTTCAGTTATGGAGTTATCCTCTTACTGAAGGAAGTACTATGGAGAACAAGTAAGAGAATATTTATTTTTGTAAAACCCTAAATTACTGAAATAAATTTAAATACAGCTAACTTAACTCAAAATACAAGGAGGATACAAACAGGCAGGAGAAAAATTATTGTGTGTGAATAATGGAAAACAATAGAAATTCGCCCTAAGCTAGGAAGTGGCTGCAGACAGAACAAGATAATCAGAGTGGGTAAGAGATAAGGATTTACTGTGCCCTTACAGTGAAGGTTAAGATGGGTAGAGTTTAGACTTGTTGAAGGGAAAGGAACTATTTAAACTACTGTTCCATATGCCAGGAACTATTTAATTGCTTATGTGTATTAACTTAATTCTCACACCAGTCTTATAAAGTAGGTACTGTTATCATCATCCTGTTTTACAGATGAGGACATTAAAGCATGGTGGCAAGTAACTTGTCCAAAGCGACACCAATTAACAATGGTAGAATCAGGCCTTAAAAGCTTGGTCCATGCCCATAGCCACTATAGGCCTTACCTAGGTTTGGTTTCTTACTTTTTGGTTTTTAAACTTTATTGTACATTAGAACAAACTAGAATGCCTCTTGAAAATATAGATTACTAGCATTTGAAAATTAATAATACTTATTAAATAAACACTGCTTTGTGTCATGGATCCTGAGTTCCAGGCCTTTACTTTATCTATTTTTAGCAATAGAGTTCACTTGATAGCAGCTATCTATTAGCCAGAGGATTTTTCCTCCTTGAGACCTAGGGTAAAGCTCACCTTATCTTAAAATACAAGGGAGAAACCAAGAAATGCTAAAAGAAATCACAGTGACTAATGCCCTGAGGGGGACAGGAAAGGGTATTTCTTTGTGACAGAACTCAGCTGGGAACAAGGATTTTAAGATAAGAGGTCTAATGAAGTGAACAAATTTCATCATTGTAGCAGAGAAGCAAATATAAATTGATTCAGTAGAATTTAGTGGGTAGGATCAAAGGCATGGGATTCTACCACCCTTCAAATCCCAGCTTTATCACTTAATAGATGTGGGAACTTTGCCACTCTCTACCTCAGTTTTCTTATCTGTAAAAGGTGAAAGATAAAAGCACCTGTCTCATGAGGTTGTTGTAAGGACTAAATAAAACAATGTGTTTGATAAGTATTTGCAGGTAACATTAGGTAGGCTTGCTTAATAATGTTGCAGAAGATGGAAGTTTGGAATCAGTGAAGTATTTTATTAAGATTTTTCTCAGCTAGGTGCAGCAGTACACACCTGTAATGCCAATTACACAGAAAGCTAAAGTGGGAAGATCACTAGAGGCCAGGGATTTTAAGACCAGCCTGGGCAACATAGTGAGACCCCCATCTCTTAAAAAAAAAAAAAAAAGTAGCCAGGCCTGGTGGTGCATGCCTGTAGTCCCAGCTACTTAGGAAGCTGAGGTGGGAGGGTTGGTATGATTATGCCCCTGTACTCCAGCCTGGGTGATAGAGGGAGACCCCATTGTCTCAAAAAAAAATTTTTTTTCTCTTCAATATATAATCAAGTAAAAAGAATAAAAGTAATTATAACTTAAAGTGTATATGTATAAATTGTCTCACTTCTCAGACGACCTCCGAGGTAGGCATTATCATTTCCATTTTGCCCACTCACCTGTGGCACAGGGGTTCAAGCCTAGGCCTTCTGCCTCTGGAGTCCATGTGGTTTTACTATACTGTGTGGACTTGTGTCTACTAACAATTGTAAATTTAAGGTGATTTTCCTGTGGTTTTTAGAAGGCAAGGTACACCTAGTATTTAGCTAAATGAATACATTTTTATCATTTTCTGTAAATGAAAGTATTTTTCAGAACCCTTTTAGATTACTTTTATCTTTATTGTAAAGTGGCCTTAAAGGAAGTTAGAAGATATCAAGACTATATGTCAACTAATACATGAAATCTTTCAATGTCAATATTTCAAGTTTTCTTAAATCTAAAAAATTTTGTATTCTGTGGCCTGACATTTTTACAGTTTAATTTTGATAGAATTTTTGGAAGAATTATTCTTAAAATAGAAGAGGCCCATTAGATGAAAATTACTTGGAACTGTATCTGTGGTAAGTTTTGATATATGTTGTTTGCTTCCCTTTATTTTTCTTTTTTGGTAGAGACAGAGTCTCACTTTGTCACTCTCAGTAGAGTGCCATGGCGTCACACAGCTCACAGCAACCTCCAACTCCTGGGCTTAGGCAATTCTCTTGCCTCAGCCTCTCAAGTAGCTGGGACTACAGGCGCCCACCATTATGCCTAGCTATCTTTTTGTTGCAGCTTGGCTGGGGCTGTGTTTGAACCCACCACCCTCAGTATATGCGTTGGGCGCACCACCCACTGAGCCACAGGTGCTGCCCTGCTTCCTTTTCTTAGTTAAAAAATCACAGTGGCAAACAGAAGGCTTTGTTAAATAATCTAACTACATTCTTTACAAGTTTCCTTTTATCTAATTCTGGGTTAACAAACACTTCACTGTAACTTGAGTTTGAGTTAGACAGCTTCATTTTCAGACACTATAATTGCACATACATGTATAATATAGGCAAATAGATATAGTTAGCCACTTTTAACCTTGTATCTAGGTATCATCATCTAGTCACCTGTGCTTGCCCAAAAGGATACCTAGTTAATATTTGAATCTATACTAACAAAATTTAAATAATTAATGTGTAATTAGAGGACATCTTGAAATGAATATATTGTTGTTAGATAGCTACACATATGCCTTTGGGAAGTAAACATTAACTGATTTGATAAAGGTTACTTAATCATATTTTAATAGCATTTAAGTTCTAGTCAACAAACCATTCATTAATTAAATTATTTTTTAAAGGGAATTCAAAAAATCTTCACTGGAAACTGGCTTAAAGGTAACCAGTAATCCTGTAAGGGTTTTTACTTTGAACCACTCATTGACAAGTGCTTCAACTGATAAGCAAGCTGGTCCTGATCTTGGATTGCCAGTTTCATTAGGTCTCTGCTGGCCCTATGCTGATGGAGACTTTAAGAACAGAAATGAGCTTCATATTAATTCATGTTCAACTACAGAAAACAACAATGGTGAAACTTTATCTGCTCCAAATTGGAATTTGAAATATGGAAACAGTAGTGTGGAAGAAAATTTAACAGATGAAAGTGATTTATCAGAAAATGAGAAAGCAAGTGATACTTTACTTAGCTATTTTAAGAAGATGGACCTGAACTTAAAGCCAGAAACAATAGAAAACGTTGAAGAATCTTTCACTGAGGAACCCAATGAAGTATTTCCATACCCTGATTTTCTCCCTCCTCCTTTAAATTCTCTGGACTTGCACAAGTTAGCCCTCTCAAAATCTGAAAATTGGAAAGCGACAGTGGAACCTCCAGAAAACTCTATTGAAAACTTGATAACTCGTTTACTGGAACTAGAAAGATTACAACATATGACTATACAAAAAGAGAGGCCAAGATTACAATCTACTTTCTGTGCTCCAGCAGTTACTGAACGACCCTCTTCCTCCAAGACTATATCAAAAGTGAGACAGCCAAAACTTTCCGACTCTTTGAGTCTTCAGACGGCTTGTATAGACAAAAGTCGAGAAAAAAGAAAAAATTCTGGTTCTTGCAAGCTGGAACAAAATACTTTAAAATGGAATTGGAGCAATGCTGCCAAATATAAATGGGATTCTAGACCACCATCTCTAAAAAGTTCATCCACAACAAAACAACTGATTGCAACTTACGATGATTTTAAGAATCCCAAAAGTTCCATTTTAAGTCCATGTCAAGAACTCTCATCCAAGCCTACTACTGCCCAAACAACTCAATCACTAGTTAAAATGGTCTCAACAAGATGTCTGCCACCGAGGTCTCCAATACCAGTTTCACCTGTACCTCTATCCTTTCCTGACAGTCTAAAGGAAGAAATTAAAGGACCAAGGACCAAAAAGAAACTCTACCGAAAAAATATAGTGTTGAATAGACCATTCTATATTCAGAAGTTAAACTGTTTGTCACCTTCATTTATTACTAAGGATAAGTACTCACCCATTGACCAAAAATAACCTCTTTGATACATCTCAGTGTGAGCAAATCTATTCTAAGAAGCTCAGCTAAGCTATAGGTCATTATTCTGAGATGAAAGTATTAAAGAAACCAAAAAATCACACAAAACAATTGCTTGATATGATATGGGAGTGGAACTTGTGAAAATCACCACTGTCTATAAATCCAAGGGCTGCTATACTGACATATTTGACAATCTTTTGCATGTTATGTTTCAAAGAAATGTTTTACTTAGTAAACTATTCAAAAGATTGTTTTTTTTTTATAGTGTTTCCCAATATAATTCCATCATTGATAAATGGCGTAACTGACTTATTGCTGCTGTAGTTATTTTTTTACTGTGTCTTATTTTATATTCACAAGTGTTACAGTTACCTCTATCGAGATTTTTAAAGTATTAATCACTCTGGTACCTTTTTTCCTCTCCCTGTCTCCACAAATTTTGACCTAGCCTTTGGGCATTTGCTTCCCCTTAAAAGCTCGAGTTACTCTGTTAAATAAAGACCTTCTCCTCCCAGAGTCTTAAAACTTTCCATTTCCCGGGCCTTTCTTTGTCTCATGCATGACAGGACGATCAGTTCTCTTTGGTGCCCCAACTGTAGGGTTGGGCATGAAATAATCTTCTTCCATTCAGACCTGATAGCTTATCCAAGTGAAAAATTGGGTAAGATCATTGTCCACAGAGCAGCCCAAATCTCACATTACTGAACTTTGAAGTTTCTAAGTCTTAACCCTGGTTTGAAACTCTCAAATAGCTAAAGCATAACTCATTAACAGGTGCAAAAGGGAAACTACCTGATTGACAAACTTTACTGCATCTAAGAATCAGAGAAAGAAATGAAAGAGTCCTGGCTTCTATTTGCAGGCCTACTGAACAAAATCTTAGGAAGTGGGACCCATTGACACACATCATAAGCAACATTCCACATGGTTTTAATGCAGGTGGTTCTTGGATCACACTTTGAAAAGTAAAATTTTGACTTGAGGCAACATATGTAGATCAGAGGTTTGGACATTTTGGGATACATTGTGCTTTAGTTTTAATGGATAGTTGGTAAATTCAAATTAATTTTTTAAACATTTAAAAATAACATGATTAAGACTTCAAATATTATCCAAAGGTACCAAATAACCTCTCTCCACCCAACCCCACACACAGCCCCTATTAAGTTTCTATGTAACATATCCCCAAATGAGTTGGAATATTTATGGGATGGTATGAGATGAATTAAGGGTTAATTCAAATACATGTTGAAGAAAGCAGCTGTAGCTCTTTTCTACTTTAGAAAAAGGGTCAAATTGTTTTTTTAGAAACAGGTCACAGCATGCTTAATTTTTAAATTAATTTCAAAAAGTATTCTAGAACACAGCATTAGAATATTGGTCAATGGTTCCATTGATTCCCTTAGTATAATGGAATTATACTCATTAATTCAAAGTGGTATATCCTTTTTATAAAACTGTAATACAAAACACAGATTTACATTTTCACTCAATTCCAACTCAGTGACCTGTTTCCTTCCCATCAACTACTTTTAATCTCATTCTTGCAATTCCTTTTTTTTTTTTTTTTGCAGTTTTTAGCCAGGGCTGGGTTTGAACCCACCACCTCCGGCATATGGGGCTGGCACCCTACTTTGAGCTACAGGCACCTCCCTCTTGCAATGCCTTTTAAATTGTGCTGACCCTTAGTTTTTACCAGCCCTTTGTAAACCATTCAATTCAAGCTTCCTTACCAATCTAGATCCCCCCACCCCACTTCTATGGTTATTTTTATTTGTAAAAACCTTCAAAAGGGGTATGCCTGCTTTGTTCACTACTGTATCTGGGCAGGTAGAAGATACCCCTAATTTTTAAGATTATGACTAAGGGATTTTTATCATTGTTATGCATGACACAGTGGTTAGAAGTGACAGCTCTACCACCAGAACGTCTCATTTGAATCCAGTGTCTGCCACTTAACAGATCTAACACCTTTGGCAAGTCTGCTTAACCACTCTGTGCTTCACCTTTTCTGATTTGGAGAGTAGCTTTCATCTCACAATCACTTGATTAAATGACCTAGGTGCAAAAGTATCCGGCGTATAGCAGATACTCAAAAAAACACAGCAGGGAGATAAGAATGACGCAGGAAAGCAGACAAGTTCAAGAATGAGCTGCCGCTGAACTAATTTACTCAAAGTACAGAAATAATTCCTAACAAATTAATGTCCTGCTTCTTGCCAAGTACGAGGACGTAGTATAAGTAACACAAACCCTGAATTTCCGTGCAGGCCAGCACTGACAGGCATAGGAGATGGGAAAGCAACCAGAAGTGGGAAGTTTGTAGAGATTAGAGATGTACCATCTCAACTTTACCCTGTAAATAAACATAGGAAAAGACTTGGTTCAATGAAAAGTAGAGGTCACCACTGAGGGGGGGAAATGGGAAAAATGAACCCAACTTCTACCATTATCTTTGAAGAACAAAAACACCTGGAGTTTAATACACACAAATTCTGTTCAGGAAAATTTAGATTAACTTGGTTTGCCCTTAACTTTCGTACGTTTAGCTCTCCAGTAATACATTCTGAGTCCCTTGTTGGGTCTTTGTGAGGTCAAGTCTGACTTTCAAGGTCCTCAACCAATACACTCTATCAGTGGTGTTCAACCTTTATCTCACAGCACACTTGAAGCTTATAGTTAAACTTCCGTGGCACACTTACTTTGGTTAAAAAAAAATGTGCTTTTAACTTCCTTTGAAAATAATTATAATTAATGATCTTTAAAATTTGTCATGGCACATCTAAGATCCTCTCACAGCAGTGGTTGAAAGTCACTGCTCTACATACTATTTTCCTTAGAATGGACCAGTTACAATGACCTCATGGGCACTTTAGATGATTATATAGGCCCCCCCCCCCAAATTACAACTAAGGCCTTAACAAGGCCAGCCAATAATCTGACCTATTCTTTTAAAGTCAGGACTGAACAAGACTAGCCTTTACTTGCCACTGAGTTGGGGTTAGCTCTAGCTGGGGTGAGAGTATTCTGTAAAACCAGATGCTCTGAGCCCCTATCCTCCAATCCTAGCAGGATTCTATAAAACCAGATGCTCTGACCCCTTTACAGCCACATAACTTCCCTGTTGCTGTTACTTTATTCACTGTTTTTAAAAGCCCAAAACATTTCCTTGAAAGAGAAAATTAACGGGCAGATTTAGGATAAAAATCCAAGATTTGTCAGGCTTCATATGGACAATGAATCAATTCATACTATTATAAAAGAGGGAGTTAGCTCATCACCTATTATGTTTCCATTACTAGGAAAACCAAAGCAGAAACATACATAACAGCAACATTAATATAACATTACCCTTGTTCTGCACCTAGTGATTTGAACATGTTATGATGTTTGTGAGGAAAATCCAAACTCAAGCAAAGATAAAACCAGGAGACAATATAGTAACAATAGGCATATTTTATTAAGTGTCCCAATAAGTTGTGACTGGGAACATGCACTGCTAAAATGCAAGTTACAATTCACATGATATTATGAACAATTAGGATACACATCTGAGCATTTTCAGAGATCAGCTTTCATTATCTTGATCACTAAATGGAAAAGTTCTTCAGAAGAATAGTACCTTACCCTATATACAGAAGGAAAAGAAAAATTAAGGATGTCGTAATACTGGCTAACAATGTAACTGGAGAACATTTTAAAGCTAATTTAATGTACATTATTGACATATAAAGAAATGAATTTGTTGCGAACAGTTCTATAAGGAGGACACTCCATCTAGAAGGAGAATAAAACTCATGTTGAATATAAGCTGGAACTGGGATACTATTAAGAAGAAACACATTTATGAAGCCAAATTGGTGATGAGTCATTGTAACTAAAGGAAGGAAATTACACATTTGAATATATGGCTTCTTTCCTATCTCTAGTATTAAAAAGGGCATTCTTAAACTGCCTAAATCTTAATATATGTGATTCCCTTGTTTTCAGAGATTTTATTTTTACTCATACACAGCTAGAGCTCTCCTTAAAAATGATGATAAAATATAGGTACAACATAGGAAGAATGAAAATATGGAACTACACTGAGAGTATTACATTTCACTACATCTACCTACATACCATAAGACATTATAGAATGTACAAGTGTCCTGAGTACTTATTTTTGTAAGGAAAGGTGATAATTATAATAGTAAGATAAAAATTGGATTTTAAAACAAAATTATTTTGACAGAAAGTGAAATGAGACTACTATTGAGGAATAAAGAAACAGGATGTTATTAATAAGGATTTAAAGGATAACTATAAATACTAAGCTCAATATTCTGACCTCATTTCTTCTGACCTTCAAGAAGTTCTAGTGCCATGTAAAATGTATATGCTTTCCAGATCTCAACTATTCTACCAACCCTAGAACTGTAACATCTTTGAGAACTATGCCTAAGACTCTTACGAACCCTCAAGCCTTGCTATCATTTTTTCTATGAAGTGTAACAAAGAAAAAACCTTAATGATAGGTCAATGTACTTGAAAACTATAACCACTCTGAATCATGAATGCAGGTTTATTAAGAAGTATCATTCACTAAATGACCTCAATCTAACAGAGGCCTTTTGCAGAGTTCCAAATTTCTGCCTTAGCAAAATTACAAATTCTAATACAAATATATACATGTATATAACATGTTTTATAGAGTTCTTTTAAATAGATTAAGTCGAGAAATGCTAAATTTGGGGATGTAAAAAAAAAATCTTACAGTATCACCTTTCTCATTTCGAAAAACTGACAGTAGTTCTGAATATTTTGTGTACTTTGAGATTGAAGCATTTGCTAAAAACAAGGTCAGTAATAGGTAAGTTGGAGAATACGTATTACAAGAGTTAAACAGTGTTACTAAAATTCAAGTTTCTTCTACATCTACCTAAAGCTGAAGATTACTGTTAGATATATGCTATTTTGGTGGTTGCTGTTTTTCTAATAATCCTTAAGATCCAATTTTGACAACCATGTGTTTTATGGAATTTCACCATCTAAGAGCCTTCTACATGTGTATCACTAAATTTGACCACTATTTTTGTTTTAGAGGAAGAATTAGGGTAGAGGCAGAAAGTATGATAAAACAGGCACTTAACAGATGAACACCACAATAGCACTATTATTCTAAATACCAAACACTAATGAAACCCAAATCATAATGCTGAAAACTAAAAAAATTAGACAAAAACTAAATGAAGGATTCTTTTTTGTTTTTTAATCTTTTATAGAACAGAAACCTTAGCTCATGTCTTCTGGTTGTCATCATCTTCCACTGAGCTGCACCTAAAACACAAAGAACAAGTAACAAGCAACTTTGTTTTTTAAAGAATAGGTAATAGTTTTGAAGGCATATGATGAACTGTTTCTAGTGGAAGTTAACTTACTTAAAATTACATTAAAATAAAGACATATTATCATTAAGAAGCATCAAAATGTTTAACTATCTGAGTGAAAAGTAACTACAACAGGCTTGAATATGCAGCATATTATCACCAAAATAAATAATGGTGGGAAAAATCACTACCCATTTCATTAAGGTGGAAAAGCTGCACCTGTGATGCCTTCTTTAAAAGGCTTCACTCTACCTGAAGATGAAAATCACCTTGTATTTATTTTAGTAAGTCTAAACCATGAAGAGACGGGGTGTAGGCTCAGAGTTGGGTTATTTATATCATCTATCACCTTCCTGGCTGTAGTTCATTTCATGTCTTTAAATGGAGCAAAACCCACCAGAAGAATGCTGCTATTCTGATTTTCCATTCTTGAATGCACCAAAATGTGCATGCTTGTTGTAATTAGGTGCCTGGGTGAATAAAAAAATCCCATTTACAATTTAAAAATATAATTTAAGCCCCTAAAATTTGATTATTTTCCATATTACTCAGGGAGACAAGCATTTAATTCACCCCCAAACAGAAAAGAGTACATATACTTCTGAAAATGCTCTTCTATCATGTTAAAAATAGAAATTCCTCTGTGTTGCAAAACCAAGCTGATTTACACGATTTTGTTTTAAAATTGTTGCTAAATGTTTATCTACACATGCTGTCAGAAATAACCTTGTTAAGAAGGTGAAGCTGGTGTCTCAGCAAATCAGACCCCTTGGAGAAGGCGTTGAATGGCCTGTGCCCCGTTTTCCTTTTTCTCTTTCCGCACCATCAAAAGGAAAAGTGAGAAAATAGCAGAAACATTAGTTAAATCCTGAATTATATCCCATAACCTACAGGAATAATCTCACTACACTGAAAACTGACAAAATTTGTAGGATTTTTGATGAAATAATTAGTATCCTAATTATTAATAAAATGATAAACTTTTGGCTAGGTTTACATCTTTAACAAATAATACTTTCAATTAAAGACTTTCAGGAAAAAAATTAAAGGTAGCTTTTAACTATTATTTATGGTTTACCTGACTTACCAGCACTGAAGACAAAAACTTTTAAAAATGGCTACAAATGCCTTGTTCACAAAAGACTTTATTATCTAGTGATGCATACTGAGAACATACAGAAATCTGCATGGTCCACTTCACATGCAGTAGAACAATCTTCACTTTACAATAAGTGAGTGTCAACTGTTTTATGCAATAGACAACACCTTAAAGTCACATTCTTAAAGAAAAGCTTCATTTACAAAAGAAATAAAAGGTAAAGAAGCAATTACCGCTTTTAAAAAGCAGCTGCTTTGTTCAAGAGTGGAAGGTTTATGCCTGTATTGAAAGACAACATGATCACAAATAATGAAAACAATGAACAAATGAAAAACACTTTTACCATAAAGCAGTACACTTTCAAAATGACATACAAATAGTTAAAAATTTCATTATGTTGTCTATCTAACTTTTAAATATGAGGACTTTTAGAATTGGGCCTCAACATTTGTAATTAGTAAATGAAAACTACGTATTGTCTATGTCACTAAGAACTGTATTTAACAAAATGTATATAAAGTCTATAGCAAGTTGATTTAAAAAAAGTAAAGTTAATAAGAAACAGTACACTGAAGGCGCTCTATCCATCAAGCGCGTACTCTTTTAAATTTTAAATGTGATGAACAGAACAGAAATTGTAACTATGCCACAGTTGCAATGCCAAAAAATAAAACAAGATCAGTTATCACACATGCAGGAAATTCTGCCACAAAGCTATTATCCCTCATTTGTCAATTGTTCCAATAAAATAACATCTTAAAACACCAGTGATGTTGATGGGTTAGCTTACCTTCAGTGTACTGAATGTTGTACACAACCTGCTTTAAAAGAGGAGACCATCCCTGCAGGCAGGCTCAAGAAGGAACAGACCCCTTTCGGCACTGACTACACCAAGGGCATGCTGCTGTGGCCTGCACACACACACCTAGGAAAACGTGAATATAAACAGCATTTATGCTGGCCATTTTATCTGAAGACCAAAATGAAGCCAAGTCTGCTAAAAACAAATCAACCACCCAGTATTACTACTCATTTTTTAACAGATGCTTTTGTCTTTTATGTGAACTGCAATCATATACATTAGCACTGTAATTTTGTGCAGCCTTGGCAATTAAAACAGTTCTACAGTGAAATTTCACATAAGACACAAAACAGATTAGCTAACATTTCTAAAAGAAATTATCACCCTTGGTGTTAATTCAAATATATCATGCTTCCTCAAATTTGCTGGAGAAATATTTATAAGTTTATATACATTAATAAACTGCTGTGAAATTTCTTCAGTCTTTGTATTTAATTACTTAAACCCTTGGAGTTTCTTCATCTCGTTTAAATTTTTTCCTGAATGAAGGCATGCTGTAGGGCCTGGTTGATGCTAATTCGTTTAGCTGGGTCCAACATTAGGATCTGGTCCAACAAGTCCTTTAGCTGGTGTACTTTTTTACGTTGGTCTTCAGGAAGTCGCTGGCACCCAATCAAGTCAGCCAACAGGTCCTTAGTTGGATTAATGGTGCTCATAACAGTAACTTTCTCCTAAAAATAATTTTTAAAATGCATATCTCTAAATAAGTTACTAAACATATATAACTTAAATCAGACTGTTTCTGAGTCTATCAAAAATAAAGTATACATAAAAATCGATAACACAGTCATGTGCCTGCTGCTTAATAATAAAGCAAGAACAGACTGCATATAGACAAGTGGTCTTGTAAGAGTAGAATACTACATTTTACCTATACCTGTTCTGTGTGTCTATTAGAGACAAAAATATTTACCATATATTACAACTGCCTACAGTATTCAGTATAGTAACATGCTATACAAATCTGCAGCCTAGGAGCAATAGACCATACAATAGACCCTACGTGTACAGCAGACTGCCTACCATCTATGTTTGTCTAAGTATACCACATAATGTTCACACAATGATTAAATCCCCTAAACGCATTGCTCCCAGTCATTAAGCGATGTGTGATTCTCTATCATCATCTACTCACTAAAAATTTTTATGTGACTTCCTCTATCCTCTACATTTTATCAAGAAGCAATGAAAAGACTAGAATGGAAAAGGTCAACCCCACGTTAGTAATGAAAACAGTAAGCACTTGCTGTGTGAACTGTACCTTCCCTATCCCTAACCTGAAGTGGTAAAAGACAAACATGTAACAAGTCAATGCTCTGAAGGGTTAAATGCTCTGACAAAGTCAGGGACACATGGTTATAAGGTGACAAAAACAAGAAAATCATTACTTCAAACTGGAGGTTTTAGAAAGACTCATACAGAAGTATATTTCAGCTGAGGCTTGAAGTTCGTAAATTTTTTAGGGACTTAGGTAGTGCAGAGAATGAATAAACAAAGGCAGAGAAGTTTGAACCAGCATGTTTTCTGCTCAAGTGTGGGGGGTTTACTGAGCACACTGAGAGAAGGGGAAACTGCTGAAGGCAGTTTATCATGAAGAACCTGGTCTTTCATTCCTAAGTACTTAAATATATCTTATACATAATAAGGAGTCAATGAAGAGTTTTAAGCACAAAGAATAGTATCATCAGAGATGTTTAAAAAGAAAAAAGGCTCGGTGCCTGTAGCTCAATGGCTAGGGCGCTAGCCCTATACACAGAAGGTCGCGGGTTTGAGCACAGGCCAGGGGTGCCAAACAGTGACAACTACAACCAAAAAATAGCCAGGCATTGTGGCGGGTGCCTGCAGTCCCAGCTACTTGGGAGGCTAAGGCAAGAGAATCACTTAAGAGTTGGAGGTTGCTGTGAGCTTTGACACAACAGCACTCTACTGAGGGCGACATAGTGAGACTCTGTCTCAAAAAGATAAATTAATTAACTAAACAAAAAAAAAATCACTCCAGCATCAGTACAAAAGACACATAGGAAGACAGAAGAAAGTAATCCAAGGGACTGGGGATGAGGGCCTAAATATAACCTATAATAAAATCAAATTCATCATACTAGAAAAACATTTTAAAAATCCTTTCATCTTTTTCATAATTTATTATTTTATTAAGGAACTGGCCAATAGCAAAAACGGAATTACTTTGTTCTCTTTTTTTAATTCACAGCTCCTAATGCCATCTAGTACTCAGTTCATTAATGATAAAATAACTATTTAATGTAGCATATTTAAACTGACTTACCCTCTCTGTTACTTTATCAACTTCTATGTACATGAAGTTCAAATTTTGATCAAAATGTTGGTCTTTAAATACACCTTTACGAATCATCTACAAAGCAAAACAGAAAAACCTGAGGTTTGAACTATCATGAAACAGGTCTATTAACAATTTAATACATAGTAAGTTACACAACATATTTAGTCTCTCTGAGTTTGTTTGACCTCAGATTCCTTTGCTTTCAGTACTTTTCTACACACCTTTGGAAAAGTTAATAAAAACGCTGTACCAGTAATTATGGAATAGCATGAAGTAATATTTTCTGAAGCAATAGCTTAAAAGCCAATTATTTTACTGAATTCTGCTTTCACTATGTAAAACTGGAAATAAATACAAAATCATTTGTTCTTAGTAAAAATACTGAGGTCTTTTCTCTGAGTAGTCAGAAAACCGAATGGTATTTTATACACGTTCCAAAAACAGCACTGACATGACACAGGTCAGACTTCATTAAGCCAAATAGCAACATAGCTAATTTCTGTGTATAACTTACTCTAAACAAGTTCAACATTAACTTGGACAGTATCTGAAAGTCATAATGGCTTTCTGACCTACAAGGAGAAAAATAAGAAATTCAGCAAGTAAGCTGCAATCTTAAAACTTAAGATAATGGCTCTCAGATATTTTAATGAACACCTAAATTCTTGCTTCCTGTTAAACAAACTGGCATCATTAGCTGAAGCAGCAGGTGAGTCAGAAAGGTATCATATCAAATGAATTTTCTTGGTACCCTTCTTTCCTAATAACCTCCAATCTTTAATAAAGTGATTGTCATCAAGTTCCTCTCACAATATCCAATATTCATCTTTTCATTCTCTGACCATAAAGTATCCCTTACATTTTAACACACCTGATATGCATCTTTTTTTCACTCCACCTTCCAAATTTGCAACTTTTACCAACAAGTTTATACACCCAAGAAAACTGTTGCTTCTCTGCCCATCACTGACAAAGTTCTCTGATTCTCTTTTGATAGATCTTGGGTGATTAGAAACACTAATTTAAACACCAGAAATGGGGAAAAAAGCTAAGAAATCTTGGTAGCCATCTATGTGCCTCTCAAAATTTGCTTTGTAGCTCACTAGTGGTGAGCAAGTGTCAGCAGTCCATCAGTTTATGAAGCAGTAAGACCTTGAAAAAATAAGCTCACGTTAATGTCCTACCTTATTTGGCATCTTTCCCTTGAGATCCATTGCGAGCTTCAACATATGGTTATTGGTTTTGCCAGGAAATAAAATTTTTCCAGTATAGAGTTCATATAAGGTACAACCTACAGACCACATATCTATACCATAGTCATAGCTTTTACCTATAACTGAAAGCAAAATGAAAAGCTGTAATATGAGGATAAAATGACTATTATTTTTATTTCCATTCATGGGGGACTGACTTAGTATAGAGGATAACCACAATTTCAATACCTTAGTTTGGTGATTAGTTTCATGTTCTTTCCCACTAATTCTTAATAAGAGACTCAAACTTTAAAAACGGGAGTATTGGGCAGAAATTGAAGAGCTTAAAAAAAAAATACACCTTTCTTCTCTTTTTTTCATTTCACCTTTTGGTGAAGTGCTAATCAGCCTAAACCAAGGCAACAAGCAAGAGAAAAAACAAAGGTCCCACACAATCTATAAATGTGATAATCAGACCTTGAATAATCAAGAGCAGTCTTCTAAAGTCGAAGATTTTCCACAACTGTTTTGCTACTCCTGCCCGACATGATCAAGACTCCTGTCACAACTACCTTCATTCCACCTGAGGAGGATGAACTTGCTATGGTTCCCTTTCTCATGAATGAACTTGTGCAGCTGCTGAAGCATGATGGAAAACAGTGCTTAGACATTAAATATACTGCTTCCACCACATATGATGGCCTAGGTCAAAGAATATTTTAAGAAACTTACTGATTTCAGGAGCACGATAAAATCTACTGACAAGATAAGGTGTTATGTCGTTATCCGCAACATGTGATGCTGACCCAAAATCACAAAGCTTTAAAATAGTTTTTGATTCATTAACCTGAAAAACATTTAAAAATTTTTTTTAATTCATACCAGGAATAATTAAGACAAATAAATAAAAATAATTGGTTCTGAGAAGCCAACAATGAGAACAAAGCCCCTCATTTTAAAATTCCTCTTCTATTTGTTTAATTCAGTTTCCTACTTATGAAAGAGTAAAAGCTATCAAATATTTGATTGCAATTAGTAAACTTTTTTCAATGAGGAAATGTAAGATAATACCAAGTAAGTTTAATTTTTATAACATTTTTTAAAGGGTGGGGTAGTGAGAGATAAATGTAACTTCATGTAGCAATCTTCTAAAAATGCCCTGAAAACCTGCATAAAGTCAAGTTTTATTAATAAGGAATCAGACCTAAGTTAACTTTCAGATGCCAAAAATTATAACGGCAATGAAAGCAGGATGATTCAGATTAAATTCAGACAAAAACATTCTTCATCCGAAGGTTCTAGATTCCCAAATTTAGCAATCACTTCAAGTCTAAAAATTATTGAATCCCTTAAATATAAAGAAGGTATTAGTCAAGAAAATGTTAAATACATCTGGCAAAACTGATGATAAACATGAACCCTATATTAGTCATTTGTTTCTTTTTTTCCTTTGTAAATACTTCAACATACACAGTAACAGTGACATCTGCTGAGAAAGGCTGGAGTTGCTCCCATGACTGCTGCCACTCATGAGTCAGAAGCATGTTCAGGATTAACAAGTGAAGATAATTCATATTCCAGAGTCCCTTCCCCCCTTCAAAAGAGACACACACAAATTCCGAGTTGGGACTTGAACTTGGCCTACTATTCCCACCCCAAAGAAACACAATACTTTAAACAGCCCTAAGCATTCTGCATAGGGATATGATAAAGTTTGGTCAGTGTTACAAATGGGACTATTACATTACAATGATATACAAAGAATTCCACTAATAACAGAAATGATAATTTTTAACTGCCACACTGATTACCAATTCTATTCAACTTGGGAATCAGGAAATAAGGTTAGCTTAAAACGGAAAAGCTCTTTTAACAGTATAAGTTGAATGTAACTACTTAAAGAGATACAGTTTTGTTATTAAGAGAGAACACCTGCAATCATTTTAAAATTAGAATCTATCATTGAAACTCTTAGACTGGCTGAAATGCCTTAATAATTAGCAGGGTGTCCATACTCGTGTATGCACTTTAGTTTACTATTTAAATTGTACTCCCTCCATGAGGAATGTGGGAAGGACTTCTACCACAATGATGGCTAAAATCAAAGGCTTGGGCTTTCCACCTGTCTCCATGGTTTATTGTTTACTTCCACAGGAAGAAGGGGAAACAGTTTCTGAAATCTGTTATGGGTTTTGCATTAATTCAAGGAAAAAAGCAGTTTTAAAAAGAGCTTCTAAGACACTGGCAAGTGTCTCATTCTCTGTCACAATGGTTATAAAGATGTTCATTGTATAATTACATTTTAAACTGTACATGTTTTATACATTCTTTGATATGGAAAATATATTCTAAAATTAAAGAAAAAAATGAAGTAAAAAATCAACTGTGAAGTTGGCTAGGCAATTCTACAATTCATTATAATGAACCTGTCACTTCAATGTAATTACTCAGCTCTTCTACGTTATATTAGATAAACAATGCAATATAAACTCAAACATAAAAATGGAATGTGCTTCAGTCAATATTAACATGGTGGTCTGGAAGGAAATATTTTAAGTTATTAACAAAAAAGAAAACAGAAATATAAACTAAAAAACTTAGTAATTAAGAGTCCTTAAACTTTAATGAGACCAGAATCTTTTAAAGAATTTATTTTTTATAGTTCAAATATCTTCCAATAAAGGAGACTTAACATGCTTAGCTTTTCCTCAGAATCTCTCTCAACAAGCATCAGTTGTAGGAGAACTGATACAAGGCATCCATTTAATGCAATGGAGAACAAGTAGGTTCCAGGCAGATGAGCTAGGAATTTTCCAAATTATGAACATGCCCCCAACTGTGACCACCACAGAACATGGTAAACGAACAGTTGCAGGGAGAGGAGTGTGCGTGCGCATTAATCACACCACTATGTGAAGTTATTTCCAAATCTCAAATAAACATTTAAAATCTATATAGTATTATACCAAAACTTGTAAGTATGAGATGTTAAGACTTCAAAAGGGATGTCTTTCAATATAATATTTAACAACTGACATTTACTGGGTTTGGGCCCCAGGAACCCAACTCAACTCAACTCTCTACTTTTGTTTAAGAGTAGGTAATTCCCTTTAATGTCCCTAATTCCATCAGTCCATAAAATTCCGGAGGGAAAAAAGTGTCGACATTCCTTAGTTCAAAGCAGCAATAACAACATGCAGCATTTTTTCAGATACCTGAGCCTACACATTATTACTATAGTAAAGCATTCTTTGGGTTTATGCATATTTTGAATAAATCAAAAGAAAAAATGGCCCACTTCCTCCTCCTTCAAACTTTTCTATAAAAGTTCATGGCCCAATTTCCAAAAAAGGTAAACATGAGTAAAGTCATTTGAAATGGTTAATACATACACTGAATTATGTTCCTAAGATGTCATTTCTGGAACAATATGGTAATCATCACATTGCCAATAAAAAGTGGTATAGGTGTACAGAGTAGCCTAGATGTTTGACTTACCAGGATATTGTCTGGCTTGATATCTGCATGTAGAATATTGCATCTTTTAAGGAGTTTCAATGCCAGGAACAACTGTTGACTATAGGATCTTACAGCTTTAATATGAAGACCAACATCCTTACCATATTTTTTTAACACCTCTCGTAAATTCATACTTTGGGACAGAGAAAAAAATAGAAGTTAAAATGCAAAATGCATACTTTCTAGCATAAAGTAACCTCAAGTGCAAAATATGATAAATAATGAAAATATTCTGCTTATGAATTTGCACCTCCAACATCTGATAAATTACTTTACACTAAAATGAGAGCATATCAAATTACCTTAACACAATTCCCCAATAAAATTTATTTTCAAAGAAAGTAGAAATAAAGATATACATGGCAAAATTTCTATTTTGATTTTAGAATGGGATTACATTTGAAAGCACAATAACAAAGTCATATTGTTGAAAGTGAAAATTGTATTTTTACCTTGCCACTGTCCTTTCTTTACATTCTGGCTTAATCCTTCCTTGAAGTATTTAATTTTAAGAAAATCTCTCTATTGACCTATAGGCTACATGAGCTTGGGGCCTGATAATACAGTCACCAATGTCAACATACTTCAGAAAGCTAGCTCTTAAAAGTTAAACATGAGAGCTGAATGGAAAAAAACAAATCAATACCCCCAAAATCTGTCATAGCATTTATCCAAAATGAAGTTGGTAGAGACCAAGAAGCTAAATTTTTAGTTTAATGCATAGGTTTTGGCATTGTACCTGAGAGGCTCAAACACAAGACAGAGATGCTGCTTGTGGTAAAAGTGTCTGAAGAGTCGCAGACAATGAAATTTGTCATCAGGATCAGCATCGTTAAGTTTTTTCAAAAACTCTAATTCTTTTAAACCAGTCTTTTGCCTAAAAGAACAGAAAAGTAGGTTAAAATTGAATATATACAGAAAACTAAAGTAATATTTGCTAGTCCTAGTTTGATCTAGTATAGATAATATAAGGAGTTTGTATTTTTAAAGTACTAATACATCTATTATTGAGGAATTAAGTCTCTATATACATCACTCACACAACACTTTTATGTACTATTTCCATGAATAGAGTTTATTTCCAAAATAATCAAAATATGAAACAGAAACATTGAGAATCCCACCTTGCTTGATGGAAAATTAGTCTTCCATGTTTATTTCAAAATGTCTTTTTTTTTTTTTTTTGAGACAGAGCCTCAAGCTGTCCCCCTGGGTAGAGTGCTGTGACATCACAGCTCACAGCAACCTCCAACTCCTGGGCTCAAGCAAGTCTCCTGCCTCAGCCTCCCAAGTAGCTAAGACTACAGGTGCCGGCCACAACACCTGGCTATTTTTTAGTTGCAGCCGTCATTGTTGTTTGGCGGGTCCAGGCTGGATTCGAACCTGCCAACTCAGGTGTATGTGGCTGGCGCCTTAGCTGCTTGAGCCACAGGCCCGAGCCTCAGAATGTCTTGATATGATTATTTTTACCAAAAATAGAAGCTACAACACTGTACACTAGTTTGGTTCCTTTAAGAATATGTAATAATGGATGCCTTACCAAATTTTAATACTTGGTTATCTTATAAAATTTTGGTTACAATTTGTCAAGCTGCATTTTAAAGTGAATGGCTGTAATTCAGAAGTTGAGGATCTGATCACAAAAAATGCCAGGCATGGCAGCTGCGCCTATAATCCCAGCTAGTCAAGAGGTGGCGGTGGGAAGATCCCTTGAGGCCAGGAGTCTAAGGCTGCAGTGAGCTATGATGGTGTCATTGCACTCCAGCCTGAGTGGCAGAGAAAAACTGTCTCTTAAATCACAAAACAAAACAAAAAACCAAAAACCTACAACCCAAACAATGTAAACTTCCTCAGCACTTCCTTCCCACATTTTAAAAACTTTACAGCTCAGTGTGTGGGATAGTGTATGCTTTATAATGTATGGGTATGGCAATTACCTATTATGTTACTGGAAAAAGGAGATGAAAGATACAAATAATTCCTATCACTCTAATCAATCAGTTTTCACTTTTTTGTAGGCCACCATGTATTCTGTGACAGCTAGCTAATCTATATAACCTTTTCATTTCTCACTACTGGTCTTGAGTTAAGATATTCACAGCAAAAGGTAGCATAAGATAAGCTGCAGAAAGAAGGAGTCCAATTTGGTATTAGTGCACATAGTAAATACTGAAATACACGGAAATGAATCAAATACAATCAGAATATTGCATTTTTTAAATTCAGTTCACTTTATAATATTTAGTTTTATTAATGATTCACAAAAAATTGTTAAGGATAAAAAAGGCTAATGATTTCTCTCTCTTTACACAGAGCATGTACTTTTTTAAAAATTTATTTATGATTCTTTTTCTTTTTATTGTTGGGGATTCCCTGAAGGTATAAGAAACCAGGTTACACTGATTGCATCTGTTAGGAAAAGTCCCTCTTACAATCCTATCTTGCCCCCTAAAGGTGTGGCACACACCAAGACCGTACCTCCCTCCCTCCTTCCCTCTCTCTGCTCTTCCTTTCCCCATCCCTCCCTCCTTCTTTCTCTAGCCTATTGCATTCTTGATATGAAACTCAGAAAAACAACAAATAGGAAACTTTAGATGCCATGACTATAAATTAAAAATCCTTGCTCAAGTTGGGACAACAAACTGCAATCAAAACCATCCCTGTCATTTTATAGATACAATACAGACTGTGTTATGTATTACACTTTTAAAAAATGGCATTTAGGCCAGATACAGTGGCATACACCTATAATCCACTTTGGAAGGCAGAGGTGGGAGGATCACTTGAGCCCAGGAGTTCAAGGGCTGTAGTGAATTATGATCATACTACTGCACTCCAGCCTGGGCTGGAGTTTCTAGAAACAAAATTAAACAAGAAAGGTAATATTTAAAAATATGTTCATTTGGCTGGCCGCAGAGGCTCACGTCTATTAATCCTAGCACTCTGGGAGGCGGAGGTGGATGGAGTGCCTGAGCTCAGGACTCTTTGTTAGAGACTCTGTCTCAAAAAAAAATAGCTGCTGAGTGTTGGGGCAGGTCCCTATAGTCCCAGCTACTTGGGAGGCTGAGACAAGAGAATTGCTAGAGCCCAAGAGTTTGAGGATGCTAAGAGCTCTGGTGCCACATAGCACTCTACTGAGGGTGACAATGACTCTGTCTCAAACCAAAAAAAAGTTCATTTGTAAATCATCTGTGTTAGTAAAGGTTTCATCACACATGTCTTAAGAACTTACATGAGCTCATTGTTTCTGATGATCTTTACAGCCACTTCTTGATTGGCTCTTGCATTATCTCTGGCTCGTACAACATTACTGAATACACCTTGCCCAGTGTAGCCATACACATTGTAACGTTTGTCTAGAACTTCACCTATGTTCACACCTAAAAAGCAAATTAAAAAAATTAGAATATGACCATAATAAATAGGATCATAAAGTAGAAAACACAGTGTAGTCACTTGAAACTTGGGTTAAATCTGTGCTATGTCGTTTCCTTGACACAATGAAGAACTAAAGCAATTTCTCCACTGATCACTCTTTAGGAAGATGGTTAGAAGTTAGAGTACCATGCTGATGATTTTAACACTGAGTAGAGAAGAAATGTGCTCAATGAAGTGTTTCTAACTGCAGTCCTACATGACAAATACTGCATAATTGGCATCCAAAGTTTCCTGTTTGTTGTTTTTCTGTTTTATATCAAGACGAACAAACAAAATACCCCTTCCTTATGGAGGACAATCTCATGACTGAAAATAACTTTGAATGGATTTAGGATGTACATCAAGGTTTATATCTTACTTGAATTTGTGATGTTTCTGTTGATAGGCTGCTTACCAGAATACAACACGGATTCAGGCAGCTGGAAGATGCGCCATACTTTCTAAGTGATCGCACTGAGATTATTATTTTTCAGGATTCTTCAATATGCAATTGCATCAAGCAATATGCTTTTACAAAGCATTATGGTGAACTCTAAAATCAGTATGAAATGACAACTTACGATAATAGCCTTCTGCATCAGTCCAGTTGTCTCTGAGGTTGGGATTCTCTTTGAAATCTTTTCCAATGCCAGCAGCCCGAAGACGAGCACTCTAAAATTAAAGAGGTAACATGCACAGTTTTCCCACTAATTAGGTATTTAAAGCACTTCCTTTAAAACAAAAAAGGGTAAGACCAGCTACAATTTAATAAAAGCAACTATTGCAAATTAATTACTTATGTAAAAGCAATCAATATAGCTAAAACATAATTACCAAAGTATCTCATACCACAATAATGTTCAGGAAAAAAATTAACAGAATACCTTCAAAGTTTTTATGAATGATTAGGGCATTATAAATGAAAATAAAAACTCAAAACCAGATCTGATTTTCTATAGCTGTTATAACATTTGCCTTCTTCATATGTATGCATGAAGTGTTAACACTTAATGGTTACACTAGTTGAGTCTGAAAAGTTTCAAAATAAGATTATTTGGTACTTCTGAAGATTCTTTATTGCATCTTACTTTCAATGATAATCCGAAAATCTTTCAATATGTGTGTGGATCCATTAGGAAAGTTTGGAGATACACAACAATCAAGAAATAAAATCTGTGTGGATGGAAAAAAATGGAAGTCTTCCCAGGAACTCTGATAAGCTGAGCAAGTTGAAGCTTGCACAGGTGAATCATAAAGGACACTGTAAACTGTGTTTCTTGGAAGTGAAATAATGGATCATAAGTCTATCTCAAAACTTTTGTAGTGACCCATGTATACCACCCAGGCCAATGGTAACTGCCACTACTTTCACTGGCTCAACACTAACTTATCCTCTCCTAATCCATCTATTTTTTGGTATTTCTGTCATGCATAACAAATTGCTCGAGCCAATACCAATACCTTCAAGGGCCTGTACACTGTTTATCCTATCTCATTTTTATTCCTTATGTTTTATCCTTCCTGCCTCATATTTCTTATGCTTTGAAATTTAATGTTAAAAAAGCCCCACACTGGCCCCATGTGCCAGAAGTGGCAGGTTCAAACCCAGCCCCGGCCAAAAAAATAAAAAAAAAAGCCCCACACTTTTGAACATGTTTATAGTTGTACACCTTTTCAACAAAAGACACTGATAAATCTTTAAGAAAGAAATACCTAAAAGACCAACATGTCTTAATCCATGCCTTGTAACATTTTCAACTCTTCTATTAGGTGCCAAGTCCTTAAGTTCTCCATTGCCCTCAATACTAAAGACCAAAAAGGAGACTCTTCTAGTAAAGACCTGGAAAATATTGTTATCTCCTTATTTTACTTAACTACCACATGTATGTTAAAATGTGTGTATATCTATATTGATACACATACACAACTACACACTGAAATCATTTGGTGGATGACATTTAAGAAGCTCTCAAATTTTCTGCCATACTTGTTTTAAATTCTTGACATAATTTCAGATGTAAAAGGTGCAACTTTGGTAGTTTCCAGATTCCCAGAAGCCAGACTGTCAAATAATAACATTTATTACACTTGCTTTACCCTTCTTTCTCAATATATACACATATGCATTTTATATATGTTCCTGTTTAATAACTGATTTTAAATTACTTACATCAAAATATGCAGCAAACATATCATCAGATTCTGTAAACATGTCAGGTGCCAAGAGCTTCTTCTGAGCTGAACCTTAAAGGAAATCAGCGTTTGCATTTGAAAAAGAGACACAAAATGCAGTCAATGGAAAGTCACTAATAGTAATTCAAGCTTTCTTCCTCTTGCACATCAGTTTTTCATTGATACTCAATTTAAAATCACTGCATTTCAGAAAGTTAAAAAACCCAATATTAGCTTTCACCTCTGTTAGTTTAACTGAATAGCTAAACAATGACCTTGTATTAAAACGAATATTCCTCTTTATATCTCAAATGGTTGATATGCCCACTACAAACACGGATTACAAATACACATTTATTTCCATCTTTTTTTTTTTTTTAAGAGACAGGGTCTCACTTTGTTGCCCTTGGTAGAGTGCTGTGATGTCACAGCTCACAGCAACCTCCAGCTCTTGGGCTTAAGTGATTCTCCTGCCTCAGCCTCCCAAGTAGCTAGGACTACAGGTGCCTACCACAACGCCCGGCTATTTTTTGTTGCAGTTTGAACCTGCCACCCTCGGTATATGGGGCAGGTACCCTACTCACTGAGCCACAGGCGCCAAACATGGATTGTAATCCATGTTTGTAGTGGGCATATCAGCCATTTGCGATTTAAAGAGGAATATTAGTATTTTGATCTTAAGTCCAATAATCCCATAGAAAAACTAGGCCAAAAATTTATCTGACTCACCATTGTTCTGCTCAACTGTCATTAGATTATGCTTGGCTTTTACAGAGGCCTCAAATGTATCAACATTTTCCCGTTCATACTCTTTAACATCGGCAGCTACTCGCTCCAGAATGTCATCTGGAGAAGGTGATCGTGTTCTAGTACTGCTCTGGGGACTGCTTGGTTCAGATGGCACGGACATATTGCTATCTTCAGCAAGATATTTGTATTTCTACAATAATAATACAGAAAATAACATTAATTAATTTACTAAGAAATGCTGCACTGAAAAGTCAAAAGTGTCAAATAAACATAAAGCAAGAACAACAACAAAAAAGATATTTATACCTTGGTTGCACCAGATCCACAATCCCTTGTGTAATTCCAAAATTTACAAAAATCTAGAAGTTTTTCTGTATTTGGTGCACTTTTATCAGGTAGCAAAACTTGACCTGACTAGATGCTATGTAGTGTCTTATCCACCACCCTCCCCCTCCCCATGTGGTTATTACTGTGCTTCACTAGAAAGACTAAAAGAGTTTGATTACGGGGTTCACTCCAGATGGCGCTAAGTAATATACATAGATGCACCATATTACCTTTCTAAAATTCAAAAATTTCTGAGTTCTGAAGCACATCTGGCCCCAAGGATTGAAGATAAGGGATTGTGAACCTGGGCAAGAACAAAAGAAGATTCAACCAAGTTATCAGGGCTATCAGTTTAATAACAATAATTTCACCAGTGCCCCCAGAAAAGAAAGCTTCCTTTGGAATTCAGTTTTGCCTTACTTCCTTTCTGGTGACTCAATTCTTTCCTTCACTCCAACATGACATACCTGATTTATGGTATTCTAGGTATGTTTAGTTGAGCTGCCAGGGCTGTTCTTTCCTTTTGTCTTCTGTCCAAGCAAGTGGTGGTAATTTTCCAAGGCAGCAATACTTATTGTTAAATGACTGTATCAAGATCTATGAACACCACCACCTTTTCCCCACTCAATTTTCTTTACCATCTAGCTCTTTTCAATGTTTAAGCAGCCATACGCACATTAGAAAATTTGCTATTATTTTATTCAACATTAAGTTTAGTTTTTCACCTGTTAACAGGTCTAATTTTGCTAAACAAAATCCTCTAATTTATCCTATACTCATTTAGTTCATTAACTTAAAAAAAAAAAACAACCAAACTTCAAATTTTCATGTCCTATGGAAGTTTATATCAGACTTTTATGTATAACCAAGACAACTATGTTTTAATAACTAAAGAAACTACCATCTTTTTTAAATCTCACAAAGATAATTCTATACTTTCCTTTTCCAAAGACCTGTTGAACTAATGCCACTTCTTCATTAAAGTAAAAATATCTTTATTCAAATAGTGATTATTTTAAAAGACTGATAAAAATTCTACTAAAATGACATACCTGAACAATTGCTTGCCTTTGGATTCTTCTCTGTTCTATTAGGGCTTCTTCATCTTCTTCTTCTACATCAAAGTCTTCAAGGCTTTAAGAGGAAAAAAAATCTTTCCAGATTCTAAAAATCATTAACTCTTACACATTTTAATATCAAAGACTGGGAAATGTTAAGTATCACTAAGTTAAGGCAAAAGTCTCAAGCCATTTTACTATCATGTCTCAGCTGATTTGGAATCCCAGCAAGTTCTTTAACCTCCCTTTGTTTTCTACTTATCTCATGGTACCAAAATTTGGAACCAAAGAACAATCTTCTAAGTTTAAATGACATCATGGTTCTTTCATGACCTTAATAAAGTTATTTTATCTATTTGGCTTCAGTTTTCTCATCTATAAAAAGAATGAGGGTTGGGACAGATAAGTAAATTCTTATCTTTTCTGGATCACAGAAATCTCTCACATGAAAAGCTACAACCCAATCCCTATCAAAAATGCGCATGCAAACATTTGCCTATGATCTGAGGAATGCAGCTCTTCCTCCAAATATGGGCCCTGACACTTCCCATTTATTTCTCAAAGGCCTTCGCAATATTTATTATCCCCTCCCAGTACAACCTTTTCTATGATCCTATCTGCTGAATGTTTTCTAAAGAAGCATTAGCACAGCTTGGCACCTGTAGCACATTGGTTACAGTGCCAGCCACATACACCCAGGCTGGCGGGTTCAAACCTCGCCCAGGCCAACTAAACAACTGCAACAAAAAAATAGCTGGGCATTGTGTTGGGTGCCTATAGTCCCAGCTACTTGGGAGGCTGAGGCAAGAGAATTGCTTAAGCCCAAGAGTTGGAGGTTGCTGTGAGCTGTGACTCCACAGTACTCTACCCGGGCAATATAGTGCAACACTGTCTCCAAAAAAACCCCAAAAACCAAAAAACAATGAAGCATAAGCAAACTGCATGTGACTATACTAGATCTATATAGAACACCCTTCCCCTATTCAACTTTTTTAATCTCCTAGCTTTAATCAAGGTTTCTCAACCTTAGCACCGTTGCCAGATTGTTCTTTTTGGAGGAGGTTATCCTGTACATTGTAGGATGCATTATCCTTGGCCTCTAGCCAATAGATGACAACTAAAAATGTCCCCAGAAAGACAAATAACCTCAGAACCACTGTCTTCAAATCAGTCCTTTTTATTTTTGAGATATTCCACCTAGACAACTAAGTCTGGATCTTAAAAATTCACCCACAAGACACTGAAATAGTTCTCCATTTTCATATTATAACAAAGATACCTGCCACCAGAGAGCTTCAATTTTAAATTATCATCTGACACAAAACAAAAAATCTAAACTTGGTATAGATATTTTCCTCCCAAATCTATTGGCAGGACTAATACATCAGTTGCTCAAGAGTCACCCTGGCTAAAGCTAAAACCTCTAAATTCAGAAAACCACTACACATGGCACATAACCTACACTATGTGCACAAAAGATTAACTTTTAAATTCAGGACCAATATTCAAGTGGAAATTATTTCCACTTTCAAGTCAAATAGGGGCTTGTCTAAACTGGAAGCATTAAGTTATGGCAAAGTTCTATTCTTACTTATCATCAGATGAAGATTCCTGCTCAACTTTCATTCCTTCGGAAAGACTTCCTTTAAATTTATCCTCCTTTATTTTGCTTCTGCTCCTGCGTCTACGACCACCCCGTGATCGAGATCGCCTTCTCAAGCGTGATCTGCTCCTCCGGCTTCTGTCCCTATTTAAAGAAAGTGACAGATACACATTTTTTAAAACGCCAATTAAAGTGGGGGAAGGCATGTGTGGGGGAGTGGGATATATGAGAACTTGACTTTCTGCTCAATTCAGCTCTAGAACCTAAAACCCTTAAAGAAATAATCTATTCTAAAAATGTTATTTAAGGCTTAGCAGCTGTAGTTCAGTGGTTAGGGCGCCAGCCACATACACCTGGCCTGGGCCTGCTAAACGACAACTGCAACCCAAAAATAGCCAGGTGTTGTGGCAGGCACCTATACTCCTAGCTACTTGCGAGGCTGAGGCAAGAGAATTGCCTAAACTCAACATTTGAGGTTACTGTGAGCTGTAATGCCACAGCACTCTACTGAGGGTGACATAGTGAAACTCTATCTCAAAAAAAAAAAAAAAGGTTACCTAAAAATTTTAAATAACAATGTCAGAAAAAGTGAGATCATCAGCTTAGGTAATACTGAATATAACAAAAACATAGCTACAGGGTTTACCTAATTTTAAACTAAAAAATGTTTCCCACAAATACACACTTACCTGTGTGCTCTATGGGAATCAATACCTACAGTTTCTTTGTATTCTTATAGCACCAAGGTTGCAGTACACAGAAAGATGCTGGAGTCAAGGAAGAGACTGACTTCAAAGGGCTATGAAGGAACTGTGGGGTGAGTGGAAATGTTCCCTACCTGGACTGTGATGACTATCTGACTCATATGTTTATCAAAATTCATAAAACTTTACACCAAAAAGGGTTTTTTTTTTTTTTTTTTTGAGACAGAGCCTCAAGCTGTCCCCCTGGGTAGAGTGCTATGGCATTACAGCTCACAGCAGCCTCCAACTCCTGGGCTCAAGTGAGTCTCCTGCCTCCGCCTCCCAAGTAGCTGGGACCACAGGCGCCCGCCACAACGCCCGGCTATTTTTTGGTTGCAGCCATCATTGTTGTTTTGGCGGGTCCAGGCTGGGGATTCAAACCCGCCACCTTAGGTGTATGTGGCTGGCACCTTAGCCGGTTGAGCTATAGGCACCGAGCCACCAAAAAGGGTTTTATGTAAGTTATTTATTTTTCAATGAACTTGACTTAGAGAAAGAATAGGATAAAAAAAGAATAGGATAAAAAAGAATAGGATAAAAACATGTAAAAAAATACTCAGGCAAAGAGAATGTAAAGATAGGATAGCACAGATGCCAACAAAATCTTGAAATATGCAAACTGAATGGAATAGTAGTAACAGATCAAATAAAGCTGACTACTAGTCCAACATGAACAGATAAGGTAAAACAGAACTAAGTCAGTGTATGTTCAAACACTCCCAGAAGCCTCAGGAATTGCAGATACTCTATCCTCTGAAAGATGGGTGTGAGGTAAAAGCCGAAAACAGAACTGGCTGAAAGCCTTTAAGAAACTGCTAGACTTATGTTTTTCTCCCTAACTCAGTGGAAATGTCAACCAATCCTTTCACACCCTAGCAGAACACTTACAATTTACTTTTTAAAGAAGTGTTGGTTGTTATAAAAACTGGCACCAGATGCTAGGAGGCACCGTACCAAAAATAAAGGGATTAAGGGGACATATACATTATGAAGGACCAGAAGCCTACTGGCAGCCAGGTCTATGTGCTGTCCCCCAAACAGAAGAGAGGATTCTTGAAAACTTTCTGGTCTGAGAGAAAAGATATACAGTTAGTGGTAACCCAAAATCTCTACCTAATTACTTCAAAGTGATACTCACTAATTGCCAAGTTTTACTCTGTCACAGTGGATGAAAGCTGCCATTCAGCTCTCTCAGTGCCTAAACATTAAACCAGAATAGGCAGAAGAAATGAAGGATCCAACTGTTTGAAGAAAGACTTCAAATGAAAAAGTAAATAAGCTAAAAAGGACTCTGGAAAGAAACAAGGTACAGAGAACAAAGCTATAAAGAATAAAAATCTCACAAAATAAACTCAGTATCATGCGAGAAATAAAGAATGCTATTTCCAGAAAACACGAATAAAAACCAAAATAAAGGGCGGCGCCTGTGGCTCAAAGGAGTAGGGCGCCGGCCCCATATACTGGAGGTGGCGGGTTCAAACCCAGCCCCAGCCAAAAAGTGAAAAAACCAAAATAAAAAGGAAACAAAGTCTTGTAATAAAAATGTGGCATTGTAATAAAAACCTATGAACACAGAAATTTAAACACACAAATTGAAATAATCACTAGAAGGGTGAGAGAAGGCAGAATGAGTAAAATTGCCCTACACTGAATGTACAACAAAAATGAAAAAAATGAAAGTGAGGAAAAAAAAAAAGGAATATAGATGGCCCAATGTGGGGAGAGAGGGAAAGAGAGATGCAATGAGGAATAAGCCAAAAATAAAAGAAAAGAGACAAAAAAATTCTCAAAGTAGAAAGCCATAATCTTCCTGATATAAAGGGCCTATGTAGCAGCAGGCAAAATAAATAGGACAAAAAGAGCCACACGCCAAGGTACATTTATTAAAAAGAGGAAGAGAGGGGAAAGTAGCAATCCTTTAAAAATGCCCTGGAATTGTAACAGGACATTTCAATAGCAGTATTAGAAACTAAAAATCAGTGAAACAACAATTTCAAAATTCTCAAGGAAAAAATGATTTCAACCCAGGATTCTATTCCTTTCCACACAGTGAGGAAAAAAGGGCATTTTTTAGAGATATAAGCCCCCCCCCCAAAGTCCTTTCCAAGAGATTTCCTCAGGAAGCTACTGGAGGTGTGTTAACAAACAAGGGAGTAAAATATCATGAAGAAACTGGACACAGGAAATAGATTCACACTGCAAGAGAGAAAACAAAGAAGTACCAAGAAAATGGTGAAGGGAAAGCAACCCTGTAAGGATAAATATATGAATAGCCCCTAGAGATCAATTTGGAGCCAGAACACCAGGAGTCTCAGGAGAAAGTCCCCTCTTCCTTCTTCCCCTCACTATTTGCTCGGCAATGACAATAAGCAAACATTCATAACAACTCTACTGACCTGGAAAAATAAAAAAAAGTGATGAAATTAGGCAAAACAGAAACAGGGGTGAGGAGCAGTACTAAAAAAGCCCTCATTGTCCAAAGTACTCTTAGATCATACATTTCCATTTCCAGGACTACCACATATAAAACTTCTCAGAGATATGTAAAGATGGCCATAGTGTAAGCCTTTGCTATCTTTTAAAACTACATTCATGTATTACTTCAATTAAAATCTTAAAAATAATTGGCAAATAAATGTCCACTGATGTTTTAAAGTTAAAATATTTAATGTATATGTTATTTTTAAAAATGATTCCTGGCTTTAAAAACCTTTTGTATTAACCAACTAACTAATAAACTACATGTACTTCAGATAAAATGGTTTCTATGGTGAATTAAATAGTATTTTGCCCCAGAGTCTTCAATAAGTATCAATATATGGGATATGAGAATCTTACAAAGTAGCAGGAAACTGGGCTATTCACTATCTCTATGATCTATCTTAGGGATCTATGCCCAAGCCTAGCTCATTTAATATTTAATCTCTTACTTTTAAAAGATTAGTTTAACTGCATTTTTAATAAGCAAGGATCTGTTTAAATTTGAAGAGAAAACTATATAAAAGAAAAATGTAAAGCTATGGAATTGCACACCCTGGGGTAAAAGGAAATTATGGGACTACAGCTATAATTTTTCAGAGAAAAATGGTCTAAAGAAAACCTACCAACTGAGCTCATTGGAGTTGCAAAAGCATTCAGAGTTTAACGAATCAAAAGGATAACATAAGTAATCTATCTTTACCTTCTTCGAGGAGACCTGCTTCTTCTTCTTGGAGACCTGCTACGTCTGAGTGGGGAACGAGACCTCCTTCTTATGGGAGATCTACTTCTTCTTCGAGTTGGAGACCACCTACTGATGGGGCTGGCATCTTTTGATCTTTCACGTCTACTGAGGATATCATCTCGAGGTCGTGTTCTTAAGGGGATCAAATGCAAATTAATAGAAAAATAAATTAAACTAAATGAATTTGTTATGTATGTGTAAAGAACATCTGGAAAAAAAAGGCACACTGGTGTATGTGTTTTGTAACAAAAAATTCAGATGAACACAATGACAATGTGTCACAGTAGGCACACAATGCAGTCTTATTTCTTCTGGTGTTATAATTTGAAGACTTATTGAAGGTTATTCATGTTGTTAAAGTATTGATTCTAATTTCAAATAATGCAAATAAAATTAGCCCAGTAACTAGTACTCCATTTTCCCCAATACTATTTCTGCAATCAAGAATTTATTATTTTTTTCTTTTTTTGGCCGGGGCTGGGTTTGAACCCACCACCTACAGCATATGGGGCCGGCACCCTACTTCTTTGAGCCATAGGCGCCGCCCCCTGCAATCAAGAATTTCATTGTTGGTCTCTCTGTTGAGAAAGGGACCCGCTTCCAACTTTCCTTGCAAGTGCTCTAAACTTTCTCTTTGTTCTTAAATAAAATTTCTCTTTGTTATTCAAAAAAAATTTTTGTTTTTAATGTCAATTAAGTATGATAGCATCTTACAATCAACTATTAGAACTAAAAAACCAACTCTGCAACACCCATTTTCCAAGTATCTTTCAACATGATTTACTCTTGTGTGTTTAGTAACTGGTCTTTCTACAACTATTTAAATAGGTTTTGAACATGTCCTAGTATTATTACAGATTTGAACAGAACTATTCAATCTGAACAGTCAGACTATAAGTAGGTTTGTCTCCATAATTAATTAAACATCATTATGTTATTTTCCCCATTTAATAAAAGATAAAAATATAACCTGGCATTTTTAAACATAATGTTTGGAACCTAAATGAATCTTTCTCTAATCCAGCCAAAATAAGTAAGATAGACTTTGACTCAGATCTGTATCATTATTTCTTGGCAGGGCCATCTGAGAAAATTCTTTTATTTATACATCATGTTACATAAACATACTGTCTCAAAGACTGGTTAAAAAATATAAACAGATAAAGTAAAATAGTGTAGAATGGAGTGTTATATGCTTCAATGCAACGAAAATAAAAACATTCAACCTCACTAGTGATCTGAAAAATTTAGTTTTTTTAAAAAATTAAAGAATAACAAAATAATACTATATAGTATCTTAGTAATAAAGATCTAGGGAAAAGGACAGCCCATACAGTCAGGGAAGTACAAACTGATCTAGCTTTTCTGGATGGAAATTCGGCAGTTAACTTTCCAAAATGTAAATGTACATACTCTGAGACTTTATAAGTCTACTTCTATGAATCTACTCTATAAACAAAACTTTGTTTATATATATATATATATATAAAACCAATGAACATCTTTGCATGTATTAGTGAAAAACTGGAACCAATCTAAATTTTCATCAGTTTCAACAAGAGAATTATAACATACCTACACTGACTACCATGTTGCTATTACAAAGAATGAAAAAGCATATGTATGTATTGTCACAGAAGTGTTTCATGGAAAAAACAAGCCATGTTAAAATGAACAGCATAACTCCTTTTATGTAAAAAAAGAAAGCCCTTATTTTCATACAAATGTTCATACACAGATAAAAGACATTCTTAGGAGCAGTGGGGGAACAGAGTGAGCAAATTCACAGATTTCTACATTATTTGGATTTCTTTTTAATTCGTATGTACCACTTCTATAATTAAAAAAAAATTTGTTTCAAATACTCAGCTCTAATCCTTAATAAACTCCTCAGAATTTGGTCTTCAATTAAAAGCAAACTGAAAGACCACCAGAATAATTATGAAACGCTTTAGGTAATGGAATAACAACTGCCTTAATGTAGAAAGTTAAAGAAAAAGGGGGTTATTTCACTATATTGCCACTTAGAAGTAATCAAAAGTCTCTCTTAAAACAGAACACTTTGCAAACATTCTTTAAAATTTCTCTTCAGAATATTTGTTAATCTTCAAAACCAATTTATAACCATATATGGAAAACATTAATATGAATATAGTAAGTAGCTAAGAATTCATGATATCTTTTCATAGCATAAGCCAATATTCTTTTTGGTTTTTAAAGCGACATGGTCTCACTCTGTTGTCCTGACTAGAGTATAGTGGCCCAATCATAGTTCACTGTAGCCTTCAACCCTTGGCTCAAGCAATCTTCCCACCTCACACTCCTGACCTTAAGCAATCTTCCCAGCTCAGCCTCCCAAAGTACTGTGATCAGAGGTGTGAGCCACTGTGCCTGGGCCAACATTCCTTTTATTTTATTTTATTTTATTTATTTATTTATTTATTTATTTTGTAGAGACACAGTCTCACTTTATTGCCCTTGGTAGAGTGCTGTGGCGTCACATAGCTCACAGAAACCTCCAACTCGTGGGCTCCAGGGGTCCTCAAACTTTTTAAAGAGGGGGCCAGTTCACTGTCCCTCAGACTGCTGGAGGGTTGGACTGCGGGCCCCAGGACAAGTCAGCTGCTAAGCAGGATAGGCAGCGGCGGCAAAAACACCAGGCAGGCCGTATAAATGTCCTAGGCGGGCTGCAAGTGGCTCACAGGCTGTAGTTTGAGGATGCCTGGTAGACAGTTTTCTTGCCTTAGCCTCCCGAGTAGCTGGGACTACAGGCGCCCACAACACCCGGCTATTTTGTTGTTGCAGTTTGGCTGGGGCTAGGTTTGAACCCACCACCCTCAGTATATAGGCCCGGTGCCCTATCCACTGAGCCACAGGTGTCACCCCCAACGTTGCTTTTAATAATCAATCTTACCTTTCAATTTCATAATACTTAATAACTGAAAATGATGAAGATATGAAAAAAATCAAATTCTAAGTAGTGTAGACTGGTCTAAACAACTCTCCATATAATTTAGTTCTATGATCCCAGGTAAATTATGTTAAGATCTCTATTCCCTCATTTATAAGTTATGTATAAGAGCCCTTTACCTTGTGAGGTAAGACAATCGCATGAGGATCTGTGAGAAAAGAACTCTGATGGACTATATTATTCAAATGTGTTAAAACAAACCCAAAACCAAAACAAAAAATAAATGTGATCATTAAAAATATAAAATTAAATCATTTCTTGCACTATTTTTCCTAAACTTAAGATACTTTTCTCAACAATGAGATTACATGAGTTTGTTTTTGGGATGTTTGGCCCCTCCAAATGTCATGTTGAAGTTGATCCCCAGGGTTGGATGCATGGCTAAGTAGGTGTTTGGGCCATGGGACAGATCCCTTATGAATAGCTTGATAAGGGGATAATGAGGAAGATAATAAGAAAGTTCTCTTTTTATTATAGCCGTTTCAAGGAGCCTGGCACCACCTCCTTCCTCTTTTCTTCCTTCTTACCATGTGACATGCCTGCTTCCCCTTGATTGGAAGCCCCTGAGACCCTTGCCAGAAATAAATGCTGGCACGAGGCATCTTGTACAGTCTGCAGAACCATGAGCCAAACAAACCTCTTTTCTTCATAAATTACCTAGCCACAGGTATGCTTCTGTTATAACACACACACACAAATTGTGTTCCACAAAACGAACATAATTCAACAAACAAATTTTCCATTTTAAGTTTGATTATATTTGGGGGGCCCAAAAGGTTGTTAGTTTCATTTTATATTGTTAAAACTCAAAATCATCCAAATGTAAGAGAATAATAAACTGACCACAATCTTTAAACTGATTTTTCCTCCCCCTTAGAGGAGTTTCAGCCTACACCATTCAATGAAGTGGTAATTCTCTCCGCACCTACCCTGACTCCTAAAGATTTATCAGCCAAATTACTTAGAATTCAAAGAGTGATTTAGCAAATTAGATACTAAATTAACTCAAGAACCAGCGGGGGTGCATAGTATTTGCAGAAAATCCACAATCAAGGTATCTACTGACAGAAGTGTAAATAGTTAATGGACTAGATTATATTTAACATTATTACACTCAATTACAGAGGAAGAAGTAGTAACATTACTTGTAATTGTCCACAAGTTCAATTTTCCTTTTAAAATCTGGTATACATATGTATTAGTAAAAGAAAATTAACACATTATAAACAAGTTACCTTGGAGAAGAAAGTCGTCTCCTCTCTGGTTCTCTTCGTTTTCTTTCTAAGGATCGGCTTTTGGCCCTCCTACCAGGTGACACTGTTCGAGAGGGTGATTTGCTCTGCTTAGATCTTCTATCATTTAAAAGTGGAGATCTACTTCTTCTTGACTTATCACGTTGTTTTGGAGACAAACTTCTTCGTTTAGGACTACGACCAGGTCTTCTACTGGGGGACCTGTTTTCTTTCCCAGATGAAGCATCTTTAGAAGGAGATTTAATTGGTTTCTTTTCTTTATCAGTTTCAGATCGTTTTGATTTTCTCTCTTTGGACCGTGACCGTCTATCTTTGGATTTACCTCTTAAGTCAATTGGGGATCCAGACTTTTTACCTCGATCCCGACTTCTTTCATTTATAATTGGGGATTTTTTCCTATCTTTTGCCTTGCTTTTATCGTCAACTTTAATCTTATCATCAGGAGGTGATCTAGTCTTCCCAATTTTCTCTTGAGATCGCCTTCTAAGGATAGGGGATTTTGATTTTCTTGCTTGATCTTGAGATTTACTTCTTTTGGATGGGCTTTTAGACTTTTTCCTCTCTTTTGACTTGCTCCTAGTTGTTTTCTCTTTAATTATTTCAATACCTCCCTTACTTTTCTTTTTATCAGACCTGTGTCTAGTCCGTTCTTTGGATCTGCTTTTACTTCGTTTTTTTGCAATATTTTTATTGTCCACAAGTTCAAGTTTACCCTTTGTACTTGACGATCTAGTACTAGACCTATTTCCATTTCTTGTCTTTTCATGAATCTCCCCCTCTTCTTCAGAGCCAGACTCATAACCTTGTAAAATGAGCCCCATTCCAGACTGGACCTTTCCTTCCATTAACTCATTATCAAGTTCAGCTTTAATCAAGGCTCTCTGTTTTTCCAAGTCTTCTAGCAAAGCTAAATCATCAAGTTTAGTTCTTTTTGCTGGAGACAAGCCTTCTTTGTCAGAAGCATCAATAACTTCTTTTCTTTTGTGTTTCTTATGTTTATGCTTATGTTTATGTTTTTTATCTTTGTCCTCTTCTGAGGAATGTTTATGTTTCTTATGTTTACTTCTGTGTTTGTGCTTCTTTTTTTTGTGACGACTGTGTTTATTTTGAGATTGGTCTTCTGATACCTCTCCATTTTCTTCATTTATACTCTTTTCAGAATTATCAGCATCCTCCACCCTGTATATGTATCAAACACATTTAAAATTACATTATTTAATCAAAGAATTGCAAAATACAAGTAATGACAAGATACATCTCAATGCAATATGTAAAGTTAATCACTAGAAGTTTTTCAGAAGAGCTTTAGACATTTATCTCAAAGAAGATGTTTAGCAAAAACTAAGTTAGATGATGATATAACTTTAATGTAGTTCCAATAGTTGAACTCACATACCAAAAGCACCAGAGGATACATAATAGGGTGAGATTTAAAAAATTACAATTAACAGAAAAAGAATCCAAATTGGATTATAGTAGAACCTAGTTAATACTGATTTAGTTAAAATTGTCACCCAGTAACTAGATTTTTAAGCCAGCATTTCTCACATATACTTTAAAACAATTAAAAAACTTTCTTTCCTTTTTTTTTTTTTTTTAAAAAGAGACAGAGCCTCACTTTGTCGCCCTTGGTAGAGTGTCGTGGCATCAATCATAGCTCACAGAAACCTCCAACTTATGGGCTTAGGCGATTCTCTTGCCTCAGCCTCCCAAGTAGCTGGGACTACAGGCACCTGCCACAACGCCCTGCTATTTTTTTGTTGCAGTTTGGGCAGGGCCAGGTTTGAAACTGCCACCCTTGGTATATGGGGCCCGCGCCCTACTCACTGAGCCAAAGGCGCCATCCTTTTTTTAAAAAAGAGTCAGAATCTCACTTTCTCATCCAGCCTGCAGTACAGGGGTCCAATCATGGCTCACTGTAACCTAGAACACCTAGGATAAAGTGATCCTCCCACCTCAGGATCCCCAGGAGCTGAAAACACAAGTATACATTACCATGGTTGGCTAATTTTTAAAAAAAATTTTTTGTAGATATAGGGTCTTGCTATGTTGTCCAGGTTGGTCTTAAACTCCTGGGCTTCAAGTGATTCTTCCACTTCATTCTCCCAAAGTGCTAGAATTACAGGCATGAGTCACCACACCTAATCTCTCTCTCTCTCTCTTTTTTTTTTTTTGGTAAAACATATTAACATTAGGGTAGTGCCTGTGGCTCAAAGGAATAGAGTGCTGGCTCCATATACGGGAGGTGGTGGGTTCAAACCCAGCCCTAGCCAAAAACTGCAAATAATAATAATAACATTAACACACCGGTAAACTGATTTCCTCTACTTGAAATCCAGCAAACTTGATGTTTCTACAATAAACCTTACAGGTCACATGTTTCAAGATTTCACCTTACCATCTTAAAAATCTCAAGCTAATATTGAGCTACCTCCCAATTAAGAACTCAATTAATACACACAATGTACATACGTGGTGTCATGATATTGACAGTGTAAACACATCCCCAAAAGTTAAAACTTTAAAGAGAACCAGGCAGGAGTTAGGACTATTGGCCTGTAGATGCCATTGAGCAATCAAGCAACATCAGGTTGAACATGGAAGGGCCTTCTGCAGGTCAACAGTCTAATACTAGCAACTTCATATGGTTCAACCCAGTATTTTTTCAGCAAGTTATTTAATCTCTTTGAATTTCAAGTAAGAAATTAGTTTTCCCAAATATGCTCAAATTAGTAGGTGCTATGCAAAAATTATTAAAAGATGTTCTATGTTTAAGTGGAGTTACACTGAGTTAAAAAGTTTATGATTCTAAATTATTCTATCATTCCCTTGGTCTTCAATAATCCCAGGTTAAACAGTGGTTTAAAAACATTATGTAACTTTTCCCTTTAGATTCACTCTACAATTAACTAACACATTCTAGAATATGAGACCAAAGGTGACTTTAAATTATCCATATTCAGACCTTCATACTATTTTTGAAGGAAGATATGAATTATTTTGTCAGGTCTTCAAATTATATTCTCCTATACTTTTAGTAAGTTTATTATTTGTGCCATATACTACAAATAGCTCCTTGCAAGCTAAGAAATCATCAATCAACTTGTCAATCTCTTAAAATTTTCTAAAAATCACCAACTGTATATAGGCATTAAGCTAGGTAGCAGGAAAACAGGGATGTTCAAGACCAGTATCTGCCTTTCCTCGAAAAATTACAGTCCAGTGGAAAAGTCATAAAACACTGGAGAAGTGAGATGATAAAGACAAGAATAAGGATATTATGAGAACATTAAAAGATCACCTGAACTTACTGTGATAATCATCAGGGCAGGTGTTTTGTAGGTAGTCACAGGAAAAAAAACACCTATCTGTTAAGCAGAGACTTTAGGGGAAGAGAAATATTGATTAAGGAGAGTGAATTAAAAAATAAAAGCTGGATAATACTGTCTTAGAGAATGAGTAAGAAATTAGCCAGGGAAGAAAGGGGCATTTCGGGTAGAGAAAGCAGGTGATAAAAGGCATAGTTGTATATAGAAAACAAGTAGATCAGCATTGTAAGAATATCAAACTTGTGAAAGACACTGGGCTAACAGAGGTTACAATTCCAAGTGGACCAATTTCAGGTGATAGTAAGATACACTATGTGATTCTGGGATTGAATGGTTGAGACATTAGAGTTCACTGTATTGAGAATCCCAGAAACTGAAAGATCAGGGTGCTGGTTAAGTTGTCTATAATGACACTGGCAGTTCTGAGAAAAATGGGAGTTGTTGGGGTATAGACTCTGGACCACCAAGTTCACTGAAAATCTCAGTCTTTAACAAACTCAGTGGTGGTAGGAGGAAAAATGGTGACATGACTGAGAAGTTATTAGCCCTTAACGATGAGGGGCAATGGAGAACACAAAGCCACCATATAACATCAAGTTCAAAGAACTTTGATTCTGGGGAGTCAAACTGCCAGTCTCCATTTCTGGTACTATGCAGTATGGGAAAGTAAAGAGTATTGAAAAGATAGGCAGAGGAAGCGACATTCTCTGGTGAAAGTCAGATTTTAGTTTGGGCCAGATCCTCTCTAATGGATAAATACTATGTACACTAGAGTTTTCTGAATCATTAATATTTCTCGAAGACTTAGAAAAAGAAAGTGTATAATACTGCTGTTAAAAGGCACCAACAATGGTCTATATGGAGAGGAAAAAATACATAGATTTAGGAAAAAAATCCAAAGACATTTCAGCTTTACTTCTAGTACAGGTCATATACAGGTAAACCTCCTTCCTCAGAAGGTGAGGTATGTCTTTTTCTCCTAAACCTTGACTTATGGGGAAAAAGTTTTAAGAGAAATTAGGATAATTTAAGTCATGAAGCTAGGTATGAAGAACCTATTTAAAGATTAAGAATTGTTTTTAGGTTCACAAAACTTAGGTTTTATACACATAAAAAGTTTGAAATTCTAGTCATTAAGCTGAAACTCAAACTACCTAACTGTCCTTTAAGACAAAGGACAGGTGAGTGGTTAAGCACTCTCCAGACCCACACTGCCTGGTTCTACTACTTAACTAGTTATGTGGCGTTGGCAAGTTTATGAGATGGCCAGCCAACTGTCAGGCATCTCACCTACAAAATGGATAAAACAGCACCTACGTGAAAGGGTGTTGTGAGGCTTACATGGGTAAATCGATGTTAAATGCTTAAGACAGTGCCTAGCACAGACAAAGTGCCCCTCCCATAAGCTGCTATTATTGTATATATGCTGGATAAATACATTTATTCACAACAACCCTATAGAGCTGACAGGGCTGATAATAAGAATGTTATTTTGCTCTTCCCCAAAAGGGCCTGAGGTGATCTATGAAAATGCCTTGCTATTCACTTGACCTAGAAACTCCACAAAGTCATGCAAGTCAAGAGATTCAAATCTTCATGTTCACTTTAAGAACACACATGAAACTCCCCAAGCCATCAAGGGTATACATATGTGAAAAGCCACTAAGTATCTGAAGAACGTCACTTTAAAGAAACAGTGTGTACAATTTGGATGCTGAACAACGCACCCAAGATGCCTAGCCAAACTTACAGAGCTCATGGTTGCATTAACCCATACCTGGGTTCCCCCTGCCACATAGGGATGAGCCTTCCTGAAAAGGTACAAATTGTTCCCAAACCAGAAGATGAGGTAGCACAGAAGAAACAAAAACTTATGGCACAGGAATAGATGCAACATAAAATAAACACAAATAATAGTTTAAAAAAGAAATAAAAACAAAGAACGTTATTTTAAGGAATACTATCAAAGAGCACCTGGAGTCAAACTACCTGGTTCAAACGCTGCCTTCAACATGAGAAAGCTATTGTAACCTCAGGAAATCTGCTCCTCTGTGCCTCAGTTTCCTCAACTGTAAAAACTGGGGAAATAATACTGACAAATCATAGGTTTATTATGATAATTAGATGAGTTCACAGTATAAATAGCTACCACATTAAGTGCTCAAGAAATGCTGTCTCCCCATTTGACAGATGAGACTTTGAGGTACAAGGAGGTTTATGGGTTTAAGCTTGTGAGAAGGCTGATAAAGTTGGTCAAAAGCTCTCCCATTTGACTGAAGATGGTTTTACAATGTGATGCTATGTCACTATTCTTCATGCAACTTGATTATTGCTTCCTACCTTATTCAGAGCAAAAATTAACTATACTCACCTGCCCAACCTCTTCCAACCCTTTGAACCTATTACTCTTCCCTATATATTCATCCTGCTCCAGCCACATCCCTCACTCCCTTTTTAATCTACCCATCTGCACATCTTCCTTAAATAACAGATGTACTCACATCTCAGAGGCTTGGCACTTATAGTTGCTATTTCTCCGGTTGGAAATGCTTTCCCTACATACATGCACTGTTGGTTCCTTTGGCCTACCTTAGCACTTTGCTCAAATGTCACTTTCTCAGTCAAGCTGTCCTGGTCAATCCACTTTAAGTACAACTCCCACCCCATCACACATATTCCCCTTCTGTGCTTAAAATTTTTCTCTATAGCAATTGCCAACACCTGACATAATTCTTGTTTGTCTCCCCCTATTGCAACGTAAGCAATATGAAAAGAGACTCTTATCTGTTTAGCTCACTGCTCTATCTCTAGGGCATAGAAGATTATTTAACCTATAACAGGTACTCAGTAAGTATTTTATGTGTCAAGGAAATGATGTATACAGACAGAATAATCTATAAAAGCTGTCTTCATTAGACTAAAGCTTGTTTATACTACCTACTATAGACTCAATACTTTTAAAGATTTTGCTTTTGCTTCATTATCTCTCTGCTAAGCTCTATCTCCAGTGCACAGGGCACACATAACAGGCATACACCTATTTATTGAATGCACAATACCCTAAATTATTTAAGTTAACTCTCTCTCTGAAGAAAAGTCCACTTTTTGAATTCTTATCTTTCCGAATGCTTTCTAACAATTTATGAAAGTCTTAGAGGAGTTTCACTCAAAATTCTTAAGCGTTTACCCATACAGGAAGCAACTTACTTCTCAAAAAAAAAAAAAAATAGTCTAGCTCCTAGAGCTTCTGGGGATCAGAACATTACGATGCCCAGTGTCATGTATAAGGGTCATTACCATGAGGGACCCATTTCTATTGTAATTTAATGGATATCATCTCAAGGAACAACGAATAGTTTCTGGTAAAAATGCTGTTAAGTTTCTTAGAGCCAACTAGGATTAACCTTAATAAACGCTAATCCTTAAACTAAGAGTTTACTAAGAGTTCTTTCAGTAGGACTAGGCATACAGCAGACCGTCACTGGCCTTGGTTCATCTCTCAAAGAAAATTTCATAGAAAATAACAATTGAAGTTATACTAGGTAAGTCAAGAAAACTTAAAGCATGACTCAACTGTATGACATGTTACATAGAGTGAACTTGTGCTAAGGCAGCTAAATTAAGTTCATTATTAGTAACTTTTAGAGCAGTGGTTCTCAACCTGTGGGTTGAGACCCACAGGAACTGTATTAAAGGGCTGCAGCATTAGGAAAGTTGAAAACCACTGTTTTAGAGCTTTAGGAAAAAGTTTCTTATTAAGAATCTCAAAAGAAAAAAGAAGAAACTCAATGATCTTCTTAAATTGTTTATATTGACATAAATATAGGCTATATAAATGTACACTTTAACATGTACATGTTGCAATTTAACATTACACATTAAGCAAGTGGATGTGTAAATGAACCTAGTCTACAGCACATCTGTCATAAAACAAACATTTATATAGAGAATCTACTGAGTACTAGGTGACCATCCTTTTAGAAGCACAGACAATACGGATGCTTAATAGTATTTTGTTCGTTTGTAAAGTTTTATCCTCAAACAACTTAGGTCTTGAAGGATCTGGCACAATAAAAATAATCATAAACAAGTTTAAAATAATAAAGTGATCAATCACTGGTGTCATTTTAACTTCCTCTTTCAAACATTTTCCCAAAGAATAGTCTTGCTTGTTATGCTTTGGAGACATAGCGAACTGCTTAATTCAAATGTTTGTACCAGTGAAATAGTGTTCAAGTTAGACAATTCTCAGAACTTTTTTTTTAGTGATGAACTAAGTTAAGGCCACTCCTTCTTTACGGTATTTTTTTTTTTTTTCAGAGACAAGGTTTTACTTTGTTGCTCAGGGTGCAGTTTAATTCCTGAACTCAAGCTACAGGCAAATGTTGTCACATCTGGCTTTAAAATACTTTCAACACAAAATTAACATATATGGAAAAATTATATAAAAGACTAGTATTACAACAAACTTCCCCTCCGGCCACATCCTTTGTAAATCAGAATTGGGAAGTTTGAGTTTTAACAAATTAGATATGTCACATCAAAAAATTATTCTTTTATGGACAGTGTAAAGAAATAAAAAATGATTTCAAACTTTAAAGGCAATTTAAAAAGAGGTGCAATGTATAGTGGGAAGCCAGGCAGCACATTTAGTAGCAATGTTTTAGAATCAAGACTGCTAGAGTTTAAATGTGTCTGTCACTTATTGTAACCTTGGGCAAGTTACTTAATTTCTCTGTGCTTCAATTTCATCTTCTGTAAAATACAGAAAAATAACAGATTCTACCTCTATAGGGTAGATGTACAAGATGTAAAGCCTTTGAGAAACTTAAAAGCCACTTTTTAGTGGTCCCAGCTACTTGGGAGGCTGAGAAGAGAATCACTTAAGCCCTAGAGTTTGAGGTTGCTGCGAGCTGTGACACCATGATACTCCACAGAGGACAACACAGCGAGACTCTGTCTCAAAAAAACCTACCACTTTCTATATTTATTCTTCTACATTTTCTTATTTTGAATAAACTTCATGTGACTGTAAACTACTGGGTATCCTCTAAAGAACTGTTCTAGACACACTATATTTGGGCACTCATTCTCAGCAGTGTGCCTAGTATTTGCTTTCACATCAAACTTCAAATTAGTGAAACATACAAACCAAATATTCCATTACACTAAATGTTCTGTGGGAGGGGAGAGAAAGTTAAACACTGTCTCAATTATTTACATTGCAGGGGCCTAAATACATACATATTTTATTAAATCTAGTATTTGAATAAAGCATGTGAATAAAATATGGCTGACAACCACTTAAAATGAATCTGAACCATCCCTAAAACAAATGGACATAATATTTTTTTATTTTTTTATTAAATGATAGCTGTGTACATTAATGCAAATTAAATGGACATAATACCACAGAACTTTTCAGATTAGTAGAAACTTTAGTTGTACAGCATTAAATCTGTACTGTGTTGGCATAAATTCTGTAACTGGCACCCAGTTAACTCGGAGAGAAACAATAAGAGACTAAATTCAGCTTCAAACTTTAGAATCCATTGGTTCTCTGCTAAATCAAACTGTGAAAATAATAAAGCAGCACTAAAAAGCCCTTAATGAAAAACGTGGTATAATTCTCTACCTAACTGAACCAAGCAGATTAATGAGGAGCCCAGAGCTGGATGCACAACAATGGAGTGTCAGATTGTCTGGTGGCAAAGATTTCTCCTATCTCTCAGACACAAGTTGCTGGGAGACTATGTAAGATGGCTGGAAACAAATTAGTGCAGTTTCAAAAAACGGTTACTAGAAGAATATTCCTTTAAAACACAATCTCTCTTTAAGATCTTATTTGACTTTTCCTAGCATAAACACGAAAAACAAAATACTTTTAGTTAAGCAACGGTTAACCCTTGCAGCATATGCAAGTATGCCTCTACTTGGCCGTATGTAGTCTTACGTTAGCTTATTGCTTATAATTATAGGCAAACAGTGGTTTGGCAGTAGCTAACAATTCCCACTTCTACTTGTAAAGAAGGACTACAAACGCAGGCAAAAAATGCCAGGCCCTAGACTCTATTTTACTTTGCCTCAAGTTTGCAAGTTGGTAAATAAAGTGCCAATAGGCAGGGGGAAAAGAAGAAAAAAAAAAACAGAGTGATCGCTAGAGTTAAGATTAAGAATACCAGATGAGAAGACGGAAATATCCCACTGGCTACAGACTAGCTATGGGATGGTCCAAGAGTGTGACCCCTTCACCTCTTTACTTACAAGTCCTAAAGAGGACATTAGCAGCAGCAGGACAGCTGCGGGAGGTGGAGACTCAGCACAAGAAAGACTTCAGGCGTGCCCTACCTGCTACCAACGACCCTCGTATCCCCAGCATCGATGCCGCTAAGTGTTGCGGCCAGGGAGCGCCGCTTGGTCTCCGAGGGAGGAACAGGAAGGCGCGACCTTACTGCCGCGGCAGCCGCCACGCGCAATGGACCTGTAGAGGCCGCTCGCGCCCACGCCTCCCGGGGCAACGACGCGCGGCAGGCCTTGGCCGCCTTCACCCCAACAGCCGCGGCCTCCGGGAGAGCGAAGCTCGAAGGCCGCCCCCGCCCGTTCCCACACCTACCGCCCCACAACGTATCGGGCGGAGAAAAGCAAACTTTGGCTCTCGCCGTTAGGCCTGAACTTTCCCGCCCGCCAGTGCAGGTCTCCGCCGTTTCCAACTCAGCAGTGCCTGGGCTCCGACCTCTAGGCCACTCACAGAGACTACTTACTCTGCCTGCTCCCGCAGCGACAGAGTCTCTGCGGCGGCCATCTTGAACTTCCTGACTCGTCGGCGGCGGTGGCGGCGGCTCCCCGGACGGTGGAAGCTAGGGGAAGCGAAGGAAGAAGGAAAAGAACTGTCGCGCATGTGCTAACAGCGTAGGGAAAAGCGAAGTTCTGAGTCCGCGCTAAGAATCCGGATACAAAACCCTACATCCGGGGACAGAGCGCAGGGCGTCGTGACGCAACTTCCGGGGCCATGGGGGTGGTGCCTACTCAGGATAAAGGATTTGTCCGGCTTGAGCTGTCTGGTTAATGCTACAATCAGTTATCTAATCCTGGGAACCGGCTGGAGGAGGGGCAAAGGAGTGTGAGCTACCAGTATCGCATGTACAATTCTGAGAACTACTAGTTCACTTTGGGGACCAGATGTTGGCTAAAATTTTCTTAAACTAGAGCAAACAAAATGATGATTTTAACAGTGTTAAGAGACATAGTAAATGCTTACCCACCTAGATAGCTCAAAAGAAGTGGCATTAAGGTGTGTAGAAGGGCATTTAAGGATACTGGAAAGTTGAGGCATTACCTCAAACGTAAATGTCTTTTAATATGGGACTATATTATACGTTTATTTGAAATCTTTGAACAATCTTCAATTTTTGTATCATTCAGGGGTAACATGATTCAGGAATTGTTGGGTTCGTTGTTTCTGTGAATGGAATTTTTAATATTTTTGTCCAAGTTGCATTAGAAAATTTTTTCTGTAAGAACACTACAGTAATGAGATTAAATTAAACACTGTATGGGAAAACATTTACTAGCCCTTGGAGGGCTCTCAATATTAAGGAATCTCTTACACACACACATATACATACATATATTTTTATACTCAGAAACCTAAGCAGGGTGATGATCACTTTCCTTCTTGTTATCAACTTTGCTTGGGTTTGTCCTAGAAATACAGGCTCAGAATCTCTGGTCTCCTTATATATTTCTTGATTTCTGGAGAGGAGTTCCAAATATTCTTACAAAATAAACCCCAGGTTGGCTGAATTCGAAACACATTAAAATGTTAAGTATTTCTCCTCACAGACTCTGTTAATAACATAGAACGCTAAATTAATCCTTAATTCTTTTTGTGGATAACCCCCAACCGTCTCCCATTGTAGCATTTCTTTATATGGTCCTTAAAGATACTGTTTTCTTCATAAAGGATTTCTTCCCTTCCTAACAGATTCAGGTATAGTAACTCAGAAAACTTCTTTCACAGGAAAAGGTTTTCAGAAACGTAACGAATGGATTTTCAGCCATATTTTTATGTACTAATGGTGTGTAATTTAGGATTTGAATCCTAACTGTACCTACCTCAAGGTTTTTATCCTGATGTATCTTTTTTTTTTTTTTTTCCTGAGACAGTGTCTTACTCAGTCACAACTAGGTACAGTGCCATGGCATTTTAGCTCACAGCAACCTCAAACTCCTGGGCTCAAGCCATCCTCTTGCCTCAACCTCCCGAGTAGCTAGGACTACAGGCACCTGACACCACACCTGGCTAGTTTTTTTTATTTTTAGTAGGGATGGAGTTTTGCTCTGGCTCTCCTCAAACTCCTGAGGTCAAGCAATCCACCCACCTTGACCTTTCAGAGTGCTAGATTTCAGGCATGAGCACCTGGCCTTCCTGAAACATATTACAATATTCAGCCTTGTATTTACCCTTAATTTTCTTCCGCGCCCCTCTTTCACACTTGAAGGCAAGGCTACCTGTCACTAGGACAAGAATAACTGACATGTAGTTAAAAAAAAAAAAGTAGTATTTTTAAATCAACAACTTTAAAACTAACAGTATATAAACATGTAAGTAATGGTTATGACAACTGAGTTCCCAAGTACTAAGCGTTATTTTTGAACCAAAATCTGACTTGAAAGTCTTATCAGCCTACTTCTCACAAAAATATAATTCTGTTTAGCATCTGCTTATTGAACACCCACCTCACAGCTTGTGTCATTCAAATGTTTCTTGAGTGAAGGTCATGGAAAGAGCACTAGGTTGGGATCCCAAAGTGCCTTATTATCCTCGTTCCAGACGCCCATTTTAAGAAAATGCCTTTTTTCCCCTTGTCGCTACCTTGTTGCTGATTGGTAAGTCAGAAGGCCATGGTTTAGTCTCGATTTGTTCAAACATATTATCCCCCAGGTTCTCACCTGCTCTACATTATTTTGCAGTAGGCCTTGGCTCTATGTAGAGATTAAACATCCTGAGTGTGGGGAAGGATTAGGTTGGGCAAAATAATAGGTGCTGGCGGAGCTTGTAGCTCAGCCGATAGGATGCCGGCCACATACACTGAGGCTGGCGGGATCGAACCTGGCTTCGGCCTGCTAAACAATGCCAATTGCAACAAAAAAAAAGTAGCCGGGCCTTGTGTAGGGCGCCTGTAGTCCCAGCTACTTGGGAGGCTAAGGCCAGAGAATCGCTTAAGCCCAGCAGTTGAGAGGTTGCTGTGAGCTGTTGACGCCACAGCCCTCTACCCAGGGCGACAGCTTGACACGCTTTCTCAAAAAAAAAAAAAAAAAAGTACTAAGGTTATTCAGGTTTGAAACCTGGTTGTGATTTAAGTTTAGACTCGGACAAACCATTTTTAAAAGAGCATGGTAAAAATAAAGTTTTAAATATGGTGCTGGCAAGAACTTTCCATAAAAAATCCTCATCAAGTTCTCTTGCACAGTACTACCAGCTCGGACCTGTGAAATAGTAAGGTTGTCAAGGGCACACCCCAAACTACGCTGCTTTAGTAGTTTTGAAGGAGTGGGCCTTTCTGAAGGCAGAGTTAAAACTAAACATGTACTTACTAATTTAGTCATTCTGCAAAGATTATACAGCAACAAATTTATGCCTAAGATTTACTACCCTGTTTCCTAAGCCTCGGGAACCTTTGCAACAGAAAGCCACCTAAGGCAGCAGCCGTTCAAAGGAAGGACGCGGAAGGGACAGCTTAGTGGTGGAAGCGGCTCCCCGGAAGTCCCGGAGGAGGCGGAGCCTCGGCAGGCGCGCGCTTTCCAGCGCGGCTTAAGGCCGTGGCTTAAGGCGCATGCGTACTTGCGTCGGGAAGGAGGGGGATGAGGTTAGGGGGCGGATCTACGCGAGCGGGAATGGGGGCGGTACCCTCTGGCCACGCCCGGAAGATGCCGGTTGAAGCTGAGGGTTGCGGGCTGCTACTTCTTTCAATTGGTTCTTCCCCACCTCACCGCCCAGCCTGGTGTCTCCTCCCCGGAATTCCGAGCCAGCTCTCAGCGGGTGGCGTCGCGTTGCTATTTCGTGAGGCAGTTTGCCGGAACCGCCTGGCTGGACCTAGGAGTAAGTCGATGCGAGAGCCCCGTTTGCGGATTTCTGGCCCCGGGGCCTGGCGTCCTTTCCGCGTCCCTCCCACTTTTGCTGGTCGGACCTGTGGAGGCCGCAGTGGGTGAAGCCGAGATCGGCACTGCTTGGCGACGGAGGCCTTGGAAACCACTTCTCTCGGCGTCCCGCCGCGGCCAAACACTACCAAAAGTTTACTGACCCGGAAACGAGGTTTTGGGGATAGGCACGCTCTTTTGATTTTGCGGTCTTTGCTTACTGCCTTTTAAGTTATTACTTCCAGACGTGATACACACTTCCCGAAATAGTTTAAAAATGAATTTCGAATTGTGTTTCACCTGTGATAAGGGATTACATGTGGGCCATCTAAACTACACTGACATCCTCAGTCCTTATAAGCCTTTAATAGGCTCGTTGTAATCTAGGCTACAAACAAGTGAAGGAGTATCATAAACTTTTGATCCACGTAGAGTTGCCTGATGTTAACGAAAAGAACGTAGGTCGTGTGTGTAAAGGCTTTGTCTAGTTTAAACTTGAATTGGAAATTGGCGCTGTTAGAGAAAACGCTGCTTGAGTTTTTCCTTTTACCTAACAAACTTTTATTTCATGAAACCGTGATTTAGTGTTTAGTTTTGAAGAAATTCTGGCTGGCGCATTTATGAAAATCAAGAACGTACAAAAAAAAAAAGCAAAAGAAAACAACACCCCCCCCCACCCCCTTGGAGTTCCATTATCCGCACTAAACCAACTTTAACACACTGGCTTATTTTGGTGTTTTCCCACGTGAAATAATAAATTTGATTGTACTAATGTATAGAATGCGATAGTTCAGTGTAATGTGTACTGTCTCAAATTTTATATAATTCTAGTTTTAATAAACCCTTTTAAGTGTATGACCTTTTGTCTTGTTACTGGGTGTTGAGAGGGTTTCAGTTTGGCCGCGGTTGTGTATAATTAGTGTATAATGGGGCAGTAGCCAGTATTGAGAAAATGAGCATTCAAGGTAGATAGACCTGGACTTCACCACTTACTGTACAATTTCCAGTACTTTATTAAATTTGTTGACCCTTATTTTACATATCAGAAACATAGGGATAATAGTTCTCATTGCATAAGGCTGTTAAAAGAAATAAATGAAAGAGTAAGTGAAAGTGCCTGGACCATGTATTAGTAAATGCTAGTTAATTACCATAGGCAAATTTTTGTTTCTTCTATTTATTAGGATTTTTTTGTAACATGTATGGTTTATTTCCAAATTTTGAATGTGGTTAATTACTATTACCATGCTGGATGTAAGGAGTTTGATATACAGCTTGATAAAATATTTTTTTACATACGTAATACGTGAGTTAGAAATAATTTTTTGCAATAAGAAAAAAATTATAAGCCTACTACCCGTAGGTAATTGTCATTCACATTTCAAGCTTTACCATCTCACATTTTTATGCATACAAATGTGATTTTATACACATTTATACAAAATCAGATTATTTTCTAAATTCTGTTTAATAACTTGCTGAGAACAGTAAAGAGGCCAGTGTAGGAGAGTGGAGTGACTAAGAGAGTGGGAAATAGAGCAGGAAAGGGAAATTGTGGGATTTAGATTTCATTAAAAATTTACCAAAGTTGAGGTTAAGGAGTGATATGATTCAATTTGTTTTTGAAAGTTCACTTGGCTGTTGAATGGAGATAGACTGTAGGAGGCCAGGGTACGAAAGATGGACTTCCATTAGAAGACTGTTTCACTAATCCCTGTGAGAGATGGTGGTGGCTTAAATCAGTGTATAAATTGGAAAAGTGGATTTGAGATATATTTTAAAGGGAGAGGTTATAGTATTCTGGGGTGCCAGAAAAAAACTACTTAAAAGGAAGATCCAGATGCAGTCTCTCAGGGAGAGACACTGAAGGAACAGATTTTAAGGAAAGAAAACTGAAGAGTTTTCATGTCATGTGTTGGAGAATCTACTAATGTCTAATTGCAAGTGAGGTCTTAAAAGACTTCAACTCTTGTTGAGGTTTCAATTTGTCTCCTCATTTAGGTAAATTTTTTCTACATGTATTCTTTGCATTTTTTGTTGTTGTTGTTTGTTTTTTGAGACAGTCTCAGTATGTGGCCCTCAGTAGAGTGTGGTAGCATCACAGCTCACAGCAACCTCCAGCTCTTAGGCTTAAGTGATTTCTCTTGCCTCAGCCTCCCAAGTAGCTGGGACTACAGGCGCCTGCCACAATGCCTGGCTATTTTTTTTTTTTGTCGTTGTTTAGCAGGCCTGGGTGGGGTTCGAACCACCAGCCTCAGTGTATGTGGCTGGCCCCCTAATAACTGAGCTATAGGCCCCAAGCCTCTACATGTATTCTTTGTTACAGGTGCATATATGCCTATAAATGTTTGTCTTCCTGGTGAATTTATTAAATGTGTCTCTTTTTCTCTAGTAACATTTTTTTGTTGGTCAGTTGGTTGGTGTTTTGAGACAGAACCTCACTCTGTTGCCTTGGGTAGAATACCTGGGCATAATATCTCACAGCAATCTCAAATTCTTGGGCTCAAGTGATCCTCTTGCCTCAGCCTCCCATGTAGCTGGGCCTATACATGCCTGGCTAGTTTTTAAATTTTATTTTATTTTGATATTTCAGTTTATTTTATTTATTTTTTTGGACCCAGGCTGGGAGAGCTGTCCCTGGGCTGACTCCCTCAGAGATGGAGTTCAGTTTTTCTGTTTTTAGTAGAAATGGGGTCTTGCTCTTGCTCAGCCTGGTCTGGAGCGCCTGAACTTGGGCAATCCACCTTCCTTGGCCTCTCAGAGTGGTAGGATTACAGGCGTGACCCACCACACCCTGCCTCTAGTAACATTGTTTTTTATAGTAAAATCTGTTTTGTCTGGTATTGATACAACCATTCCAGCTATCTTGTGGTTGCTATTTGTACGATTTGTGCCATTGAATCTAAAGTGTGTCTCCTGTAGACATCATATGGTTAGATCTTATTTTTTAAATTTAGCCTGACAATTTCTGCCTTTTTATTAAATTGACATATGTTCATATTTAATGTTACTTTTAATATAGTTGGCTTTATATTTGTTGTCTTTGTTTTCTCTGTTTTAGGTCTTTTTCTGTTTCTCTATCCCTCCTTCACTGCTTTCTTTTGCATCTAGTGAATATTTTCTGTTAGCATTTTAAATTTCTTTGTGATTTTAAAAAACATTTTTTTTATAGTTTTTGACCAGCTTCACTGGTTACTCTTAAGGCTTACCGTATATTGTATACATACTACAAATTACTGGAATCAGTTTTATACCAGACTCCAGTGAGATGTGGAGACTTTACTTCAATATTGAAGTTTTATTTAATTCTCTTGCTCTTTGTGCTATCATTGAACATATTATATCTACAAATGTTACAAACCCAACAATACATTATGTGTGTTACTTTATATCTTTTAAAAAAGGTGAAAGAGGAAAGGAGACAAGTATATAATTATAGCTTTTGTTACATTCACCTTATTTATCATTTTGTCATCTGTTCATTTCTTGTTCTTGTGGATTCAAGTTACCATCTGGAGTAATTGTTTTAGCCTAATATAGCTTTGTTCCTACCCACCTCTTTTGTACTGTTATTAACAAATATGTTACATTCCTGTATGTTACCCTGCATTATGTGCATATCTTACACAGTTGCTTTTTTCTCAGGTGTACATTTCTTAACTTCATTGAGGTATAGTTTATATATCTTAAAATCACCCATTTTAATTATACACGTCAATAATTTTTAATTTACATAATGCTCAAATATCACCAGGTTCTTTCCCCAACCTTATTGAGGTGTAACTGACAAAAATTGTATATATTCACAGTGTATAATGTGATATTATGACATATGTATACCTCATACATTTTGAAATTATTGTCACAATAAAGCTATCACTTCATAGTTTCCTTCTTTCCTTCCTTCTCTCTCTCCCTCCCTTCCTCCCTAGGAGAATACTTAAGATCTACTCAGAATTCAATATTATTGAATAGTAATAGTAGTTGTCATGCTTTACATGCAGTCTCGAGAATTCATTCTTATAATTGCAAGACTGTACCCTTTGACCAATTATCTTTGTGCCCTTCCCACCCCAAACCCCATTTGACCCCATTCTTGATAATTGCCACCTCGTCTCTCTTCTCCTTTAGTTTGATTTTTTAGAACCCACATGTAAGTATCTGGCTTATTTCACTTAGCATGCCTTTCAGGTTCATCCATGTCGTTGCAAGTGGCAGGATTTCCTTTTCCAAGGCTGAATAATATCTCGTTGCAATATAGTATATATACAGTTTACACACATACATATTCTTTAACTGTTTATTCATTGATGGACACTTAGATGGTTTCCATATCATGACGATTACCAGTGATGCTGCAATGAATGGGTGAGTGCAGATATCTTTTAAACATACTGATTTTATTTCCTTTGGATGTATACCTAGAAGTGGGATTGCTGGATCATATAGTAGTTCTATTTTTACCTTTTTGCCAAACCTGGGAATGGTTTTCCATATGGGTCTTCCAATTTTACATTTCCACCAACAATATATAAGGGTTCCACTTGCTCACCAACACATATCTTTTGACTTTTTGATAATATTCATCTGAATATTATAGGTATAAGGTGGTATCTCATTGTGGTTTTGATTTATATTTCCTTCATAATTAATGATGATAGATACTTTTTCATATACCTGTTGGCCATTCGTATAGCTTTGGGAAAATGTCTATCCAGACCTTCTGCCCATTTTTTAATAAGCTATTTGGGTTTTTTTGTTTGTTTTGTTTTATTGCTGTTGAGTTGTATGAGTTCCTTGTATACTTTGGATATTAACTCCTTATTAGAGATACAGTTTGCCAATTATTTTCTCCCATTTTGCTGATTGTTTCCTTTGCTGTGCAGAAGGTTTTTAGTTTGATATAGTCTCATTTGTCTATTTTTGCTTTTGTTGCCTGTGCTTTTTGTATCATATTCAGAAAATCGTCACCAAGACCAACATCAGGAACTTCCCTGTGTTCTTCTTTTCTCGTTTGGATGCCTTTTATTTCTTTTCCTTGTTTAATTGCTGTGGCTAAGTTCATGTTCTCAATCCTGTGTTGAATATCAGTGGCAAGCATGGGCATCCTTTTTTTTCCCCATCCTTGTCACATCCAGCTGTGTATGAGCTGTGGGAATCATCCAGCAGTTCATAGTTGCACACTTCCTCTTTGTGCAACCTCATGTAGAATCATGCATGTGATCATCATAGTGTTCAGCAGAGTCCAGGAAACCCTGTGAAGGTTTCTGGAGTTATTTTTTTTTTTACCACTTACCTGTCTAGAACCCTGCTCTTCAACTTCCAGTTGCTTCAGGCTCTCAGAACACCACCCTTTAACACCTCAACTTATCAGGACCACTGTGATTGATTGACTTGAAGTTCTCTTTCCTTTCCTATGGTCTACAATGTCCCTGAAGACTAAAAGCTGTGGCATTTTTTAGGGCTGTCTTCATTTGATTCTCTTTTAGAAACAATAGTTCTGTGATATGTTTTGTCCAACATCTGAAAATAGCTGGTTTTATATTTTATCCAGTTTTCTAGTTGTTAAAACACCAGATTAACTCTGGCTCCTATTATTCCATTATAGCAGGAAGCAGAAATGCTCTAATAAATTTTTAACATTAGTTAATAATGTAAGCATGGATTCTAAGAATGCATTCCATAGATCTTGAAAATCTATCCTTTATATTGTATGCATTTTTTGCAATTAAAGAACATATCTTGCTTTACTTATGTGCATGATAAAATATCAATTTCATATGCCAAGAATTAAATTCAATATTAAGGAAGGATCATTTCTTAACTTTATTATCCTTGTCCATCCTATTAATCCTTTGAGCTCTCTTCTATTAATATAACATTTATCAATAACTAATTCTTTTGTTCCCTTTTTTCTTTCTTTATTTTTTGAGACAGAGTCTTACTATGCCCTCAATAGAGTGCTATGGCATTACAGCTAACAATAATGTCAAACTCTTGGGCTTAAGCAATTCTCTTGCCTCAGCCTCCCAAGTAGCTAGGACTACAGGCATCCGACATAACGCCTGGCTATTTTTTTGTTGTAGTTATCATTGTTGTTTGGCAGGCCAGAGCTGGGTTCAAATACACCATCCCTGGTGTATGTATGTGGCTGGTGCCCTAGCCTCTGAGCTACAGGCACCAAGCCTGGTTGTTCTTTTCTTACTGGTTTGCTTGTAGATTCTTATTATTAGCCTTTTATCAGATGAATAGCTTGTGAATATTTTCTCCCATTTTGTAAGTTATCTTTTTCCTTTGTTGATTATTTCCTTACCTGTACAGCTTTTCAATTTAGTCAAGTGCATTTACTTATTTTTGTTGTTGCTATTATTAGAGTTGTCTTCATTGCCCAGGCTGATATCTAGAAGAGTTTTCCCTACCAGAACTTCTTATCGTTTCATGCCTTACATTTAAATCTTTTATCTATCTTGAATTAGTTTCTGAGAGTAGTGAGAAATACAGATCCTATTTTTCTTCTGCATGTAGCTATCTAATTTTTCCAGCACCATTTATTGAACAGAGCTTCTTTTCCCAACCTATATTGTTGTCTGCTTTGTCAAAGATTAGTTAGTTGTAAGCGGATGGTTTTATATCTGGGTTCCCTGTTCTGTTTCATTGGTCTATGTCTCTATTTTTGTGCCAATACCATGTCGTTTTGGTTACTATAATCTTATAGTATAGTTTGAAATCTGCTAAGGTGATGCCTTTAGATTTATTCTTTTTGCTTAATATTTCTTTGGCTGTTTGTGCTATTCTGGTTCTAAATAAAGCATAGAATTATTTTTTCTAGATCTGTGAAATATAATGTTGTTATTTTGATAGGGATTGCACTGAATAAATCTATAAATTACTGTAGGTAGTATGGATATTCCAACTATGTTGATTTTAAAGATCCATGTTTTTCCATTTGTGTCATTTGCACTTTCTTTCCTCAGTGTTTCATAATTCTCTTTGTAGAAATCTTTCACCTTCTTGGTGCAGTATATTCCTATGTGTTTTATTTTCTTTGTAGCTATTGTGAATGGTATTGAGTCTTTGATTTGACTCTCAGTTGACTGTTATCGGTGTATAGAAATGCTACTGGTTTGAGTACACTGATTTTGTAACCTAAGACCTTGTTGAATTTATAGCATTTATCAATTCCAGGAGTCTCTTGGTGGAGTCTTTGGGATTTTCTATATATACGATCATGTCATCAGCATAAAGTCAATAGTTTGACCTCCTCTTTGCCAATTTGGATACCCTTTGTTTCTTTCTCTTGACTGATCACTCTGGCTAAGACTTCTAAGCAATATGTTGAATAGAAATGGTGACAGTTGGCATCCTTGTCTTGTTCCAGTTCTTGGAATGCTTTTAGCTCTTCCTCATTCAGTATGACAGTGGCTGAGGCTTTGTTATATATGGCTTTTACAGTTTTGAGATATGTTCCTTCTATGCCTAGTTTGTTGAGAGTTTTTAGCATGAAAGAGTGCTGAATTTTTTAAAATATTTTTTCCACATCTATTGAGATGATCTTTTTTATAGAGACAGAGGCTCACTCTTGTCACCCAGGTTGGAGTGCAGTAACACCATTATAACTCACAGCAACCTTGACTCAAGGGATCCTCTTGAACAGTTAGGACTGTAGGCATGCACCACCAAGGGGGCCTCCTGAGTAGTTAGGACTGTAGGCGTGCACCACCATACTAGACTGGGAATTTTTTTTTTTTTTTTGAGACGGAGTCTCACTGTCACCCTTGGTAGAGTGCTGTGACGTCACAGCTCACAGCAACCTCAAATGCCTGGGCTTAAGCAATTCTCTTGCCTCTGCCTCTCAAGTAGGTGCCCGCCACAAGACCTGGCTATTTTGTTGTTGTTGTTGTTGTTGCAGTTGTCATTGTTGATTTTACCTGGCCCAGGTTGGGTTCGAACCCACCAGCCTTGGTGTATGTGGCCAGTGCTTTACCCACTGAGCCAAGGGCGCTGCCTCTGGCTAGGATTCTTATAAAATTGAGCTCTTAGTATATTTCAGAGAGTCAGTAGAGAAAGTCTTCAGTTCAAGTCTATATTCATTGAGTGCCTCTTATGAACTAGTTGCTTGGTTATAGAAACTCATCTGTCATGTAAAGCTAGGTATACCCGATGTAGTTTAGTTATTACAGCATAGTGAGGGGGAGACTGCAGTTGTTGGCTGGGGATTTTTGTGTGTCTGTATACATCTTCCATAAGAGGGCAGCAAAGTACCAGGATAATTTTGGTCTTACCATGTAGTCTTACAGCGGAGTTTTCCTCACAGAATCTCACTTTCTTGCCCCTGGTAGAGTGCTGTGGTGCCGTAGCTCACAGCAACCTCAAACTCTTGGGCTCAAGAGATTCTCTTGCTTCAGAATACAGAATAACTGGGACTACAGGCGCCCGCCACAGTTCCCAGGTGATTTTTTTAGAGACAGGTCTCGCTCTTGCTCAGGCTGGGCTTGAATTTGTGAGCTCAAGTGATCCGCCTGCCTTGGCCTCCAAGAGTATTGGGATTACAGGTGTCAGCCCCTGCACCCAGCTTATATTACAAACTTAATAGAAGTCTTCCAAGACTAAAGGAAAACAGAAGGCATGGTTACAGTTTTATTTAGTTTCTCAGTTGTCTTTTATGTAGTATAATATGGTTTTTATGCTGCATCGATTCTTTTACATGGACTATGTTATCACTGATAGCCCAGTGATTGGACCTGGGGTTACTTGTTAGAGTTTGAATCCTGGAAGTATGACTTACCAGCTTACTTAATCTTTCTGAGCCTCAGTTTACTTATTTATTTGAGAAAAAGGGAAGGGAGAGAGCAACACATGGTTTTAATAACCAGAATAGAATTTCTGGTTCCTGAAGAGGCTAAAAACAGTTAAAACATGGAGCTAGAAAAAGTCATGGGTGTACATTATTTACTTAAAGAAAATCTGTTTAGGGTGAGATAAAGGAAAGTATTGGTCATTGCTCTCTGTAGCTATATTTATGTACTAATTATTATTTATTCATATATTTTCTCAAGCCAATTAACATACACTCTTATTAAAATATTTTACTGTCTTAAATAGTATGTTGTAATTTGGTCACTCTAATTTTTATTTTCTAAATGAATAAAATAATATTTGAAACACTGAGTTTGCTTCATCCTTTTTTAATTTTCACAAGTTTATGTGATAATTGATATTTCTTCTTATTCTTGATGTTTGATGTTTTTCATTTGTTAAGCTCTCTTATTATTTCTTATTCCTTTACTTATTTCTTTCCTATTTCTTTTTTCCCCTTTGCCTGTAAAGTTCTACTGATTGTTTTTTATCTATTGTGATTAAATTTTTATTAGCCATACTTGAAAGGTATCTTTCTATCAATAATGAAAATTAATCAGTATCTAGCCTACTTCAACTCTTTTTTTTTTTTTGAGACAGAGTCTCAAGCTGTCACCCTGGGTAGAGTGCTGTGACATCACAGCTCACAGCAACCTCCAACTCCTGGGCTCAAGCGAGTCTCCTGCCTCTGCCTCCCAAGTAGGTGGGACTACAGGCGCCTGCCACAATGTCTGGCTATTTTTTTTGGTTGCAGCTATCATTGTTGTTTGGCGGGCCCAGGCTGGATTTGAACCCATCAGCTCAGGTGTCTGTGGCTGGTGCCTTAGCCGCTTGAGCCACAGCTGCCAAGCCCCTTCAACTCTCAAATAAGATAAAACATGTAACCTGATTGTTTTTCATTCTTTCTTTGTTATAATATGTGCCTGTATTGTAAGAAATAATCTAAAATTTTAGTCTCAGATTCTTTTTCTTTTTAAAATGGATTACAAGTAGTACCCAGAAAACATTAGTTATAACTTCTGCTTCATGATACATTTCTCATTAATTTCCCATGCAAGGCCTTCATTTATTTTTAACTTACTTTTAATACTGATTAAGAATCCATGAAGTCCACATGTAATTCAACAGCCTGAATCTTGCTATTTACTCACGTCTAGTTATGTGATATGGTTCCCACTCATTTCTTGCCTCCGTGCATTTGGGCAACTATCAGACCTTGGTTTTTTGCCATTATTTCTTTAATTTGCATGGTTTTATCTGTTTCCTAAAAATAGTATTTAAAATGCTTGTTTTTAATTGTATTAAAACAAGAGTAATGCTGTATATAATCTTCCAAGGCTACAGGGAATCTCCTAACGCTACTTTGTTTTTGAAATAAACCAGAGCTTATTTTCCATCCTTCTCTTGATAGGCAGTTAAGTTCTTTCAAAGTTTTCCCTACTTCCTATTGTATTTCAGCAATAATTTCTTTTGGTGTTGAACCAATAAGTAGAATTGCTGTGGATCTCTTCAAGATCTCTACATGGTACTAAGGATTTTCCAAAGTGATCGTACCAATCAAGAATCCCACAGAATGGAGAATAAATTCTGTGATTAGCATTTTCTCTAACACTTGGTATTTACAGATTTGATATTCTCAGATTGAATAAAAGTAGAAGTTATTGTAGTCTTGATTAGCACTTCTTTTGTTATTGACAAAGTTAAATATCTCTCTGTTTATTCCCCATATGTTTTCTCATGTTGAAATGTCTGTTCATGTCTTTTGCCCATTTTTCTATTTATTTTTTGTTTGCTATTGATTTGAAGCTCTTTGTATATTCTTGATTTTGATTATCAGTTGTATGAATTATAAGTATGTTCTCATTTATAAGTAGTTTTTTTGACATCTTGAAAATATATTTTGAAAAACAAAAAAATCCTAATTTTAATAGTCAAATTTATCTTTTTTATTTTATAGTTTTCTTGTATTGTTTAATTTTTTTAACTCTTTCTACTCACTAATTGTAAGATATTTTCATATATGCTTTCTACTAAGAATTTTTAAGTTTTGTTTCTGACATTTAAGCTTTTAATACATTTGGATTTGTCTCTTATATCTGGCATGATATAGAACTCTTAATTTCAACTTTTATTACATGTATAATTTTTTTTCCACTTTCTTTTATTGAATAGTCCTTAATTTCCCCATCTATTTGATGTTTCTTCTGAGATAGCCCAAATTCCACAGATGCTTGGGTTTGTTGTGGCTCCCTATTGAATTCAGTTAACTTGTGCAATTTTTTTCATGCTGTCTTAATTACCATAGCTTTATACTAAGTCTCAATATCTGATAGGGCAAGTTCCTCTATCAGAAATTGAGTTCCTCTTCAGAAATTGAGAAGAAAAAGAAGAGGAGATTTAAAAAACAAAACAAAACAAAAAAAAAACTTTGTTTTTTTATGCTTTTATGAAGAATTATCTTAATATGATCCATAAAAAAGATCTACTGGGATTTGATTAGATTATATTATTGGCTTTTCTAACCCATAAACATGATGTAGTTCTCCATTTAGTCTGGTCTTCATTTAAAGTCCAAATGTCTTTCTATAGTTTTTTGCTTAGAGCTCTTACGTGTCTTTTGTTGAATTTGTTTCCAGGTACTGTTGGAAATGTTTTTTTTTTTTTTTTTTTTTTTTAAGATAGGGTCTACTTTGTCATCCAGGCTAGAGTGCAGTGGTGTCATCATAGCTGACTGCAACCCCAAACTCCTGGGCTTAAGCAGTCCTCCTGAGCAGCTGGGACTACAGGTGTGTGCCTCCTTTCTCAGCCAGTTTTTCTATTTTTTACAGAAATGGGGTCTTGCTCTTGCTCAGGAAGGTCTCAAACTCCAGTCCTCAAGCAGTCTTCTTGTTGTGGCTTCCCAGAGTGGCAGGATCACAGACATGAGACACTACACTCAGCCTCTTTGTGGTTTTGATTTGTATTTTCCTAATAGCTAATGATGTGGAACATCTTTTCATTGTGCTTTCCAGCACATGTGTATTCATTTGTATAACTTGTTTGGAGAAATGTCTATTCAAATCCTTGGCCTGTTAATTTTTTTAAAATTGTCGTAAAATTTACATAACAAAATTTACCATTTTTAACTGTTTTGAAGTTCATAATTTCACTGCTAGTAAGTACATTCACAATGTTGTACAACCATTGCCATGGTCCATTTCCAGAACTTTTCATCACCTCAAATAGGAACTTTGTAGTCAAATCTAGATATCTCATGTAAGTGAAATCATACAGTGTTTATTGTTTTAGGTCTGGTTTATTTTCACCTAGCATTATGTCAAGGTTCATCCATATTGTAGCATGTGTTAGAATTTCATTCCTTTATAAGAAATACTCCTTTCCGTGTACATGCCACATTTAAAAATTTTTACTTACTCATTTGTTTATTTTTCCTACTGCCTCTAGAATTGCAGAATACCACATTTTGTTCATTCCTTTATCAATGGACACAAGTTGTTTCTACTGTTTGGCTATTGTGAATAATGTTGCTATGAATAGTTGTATTTAAGTACTTGTTTGAGCCCCTGCTTACAAGGCTTGGGGATATTGTGATATAATAATTACACACAGCTCCTAAAGCTCTTGGAATTTCCAGGTTTCTAATCATGACTTGATCTCTCTGGGGACCCATCCCCATCTTGAAGCCGTACAGTGATTTTCAAATGATAACTGGTGTGCCATGAGAGGATCTTAGATGTGCTGCAAAATTTTTTAAAGATCATTAATTAAATTATTTTCTAAAGAAGTTCAAAGCATATTAAGTGTCTTCTTTCTTTTTTTATTTTTTTTATCAACATAGTTTAACTGTGCTGTGGAAGTTCACAGGTTCAAGTGTGTTGTGAGTTAAAAAAGGTTGAAAAACACTGATTGGGTCTCCATCTAGCAAATTATTGACCATGAGGAGGGACCCTAGATGACTTCAGGATCAGTATTGTTTCCCAGAGAGACAAGCTATGATTAGAAGGTTAGAACTTTGATTCCTGTTGGGAATCTCTGAGGAGAAGGGAGGGATTTGAGATAGAGTTAATTGACAGTGGCCAGTGATTAATCACTCATAGCTGTATAATGAAATCTCCTTTAAAAAATCCTAAATAGTACACAGAATATCTAGGTTAGTGAACACAACAGTATACTGTGACAGAGTGGTGTGCCTCCTGGGTAGTTTCATGTCCCTCCCCCCTCCCCGGCCCTAGAGTCTTCCATTTGGCTGTACCAGAGTACTAGTATCCTTTATAATAAACCAATAACAGTAGTAAGTAAAATATTCTCTTGAGTTCTGTGAGTTGTTCTAGTAAATTGTTAAACAGGAGGAAACTGTATGAACCCTCAGAATTTTTAGCCAGTTAGTGGAGTGACAACCTGGTCTTGCAATTGGTGTCTAATGTGGGGATAGTCTTGAGGGACTGAGCTTTTAACTGTGGAAGGAGCACTAGCTCTGGGTAGATAGTACCAGAAATGAATCGAATTACAGGATATCCAGCTGGTGTCAGAGAGAGATGGTGGAGAAATGGTGTTAGAAAAGACTTCATGCATTTGGTGTTAGAAGTATTGTGAGTAAAAACAGCTTCATTGTATACATGGAAAATAATATGCTGGAATTCATAGGGAAATTCTGTGTTTAACTTTTTTTTTGTTTTGCAGTTTTTGGCCGGGGCTTGGTTTGAACCCGCCACCTCCGGCCTATGGGGCCAGTGCCCTACTCCTTTGAGCCACAGCCGCTGCCCGTGTTTAACTTTTTGAGTAACTGCCAAACTGTTTTACACCACAGCTTTACCATTTTACATTCCCACTTACAACTCAGGAAGTTTCCAATTTCTCCTCATTTTTGACAATACTTATTATTTTCTAATTTATTGATGATAGCCATCCTGTTGTATGTGAAGTGGTATTTCATTATGGTTTTGATTTACATTTTTCTAATGGCCTGTTGATGTTGAGCATCTTTTCATGTGCCTATGAAGTATATTTTCTTTGGAGAAATGTCTATTTAAGTCTTTTGCCCCCTTTTTTCATGAGACTTATTTTTTTTTTTGATATGGACCCTCTGTCACCCAGGATGGAGTGCAATGGCATCATCATAGCTCACTGTAACCTCAAAAATTCCTGGACTCCAGTGATTCTCCTGTCTCTGGCTCCCAAGTAGCTAGGACTACAGTCATGTGCCACCACACCCAGATCATCAGTCCCTCCCTCCCTCCCTTCCTTCCTTCCTTCCTTCCTTCCTTCCTTCCTTTTTTCCTTCCTTCCTGCCTTCCTGCCTTCCTGCCTTCCTGCCTTCCTCTCTCTCTCTCCCTCTATCTCTTTCTCTTTTTCGTTCTCTTTTTCTCTCTTTCTCTTTCTTTCTCTCTTTCCCTCTCTTTCTTTCTCTCTCCCTTTCCCTTTCCCTTCCCTCCCCTCCCCTTCCCTTTTCTTCCTTTTCTTCTTTCCTTTCCTTCTTGCAGAAACAGGGTTTCACTCTTGCTCAGGCTGGTCCCAAAGGTTGTTTGGTTGTTGTATTCTTGCATTACAGCAAATTTTTGTATAGTACATACTAACCCCTTATTAGATATATGCTTTGCAAAATTTTTCTCCCATTCTGTGGGTCGTCCTTTCACGGTGTTTCTAATATGCACAAAAGAATATTATAGGTATGAATTTTCTATTTTTTTCTTTGTTTGTGCTTTTGGTGCCATATCTAAGAAACTGTTACCTCATCCACGGTCATAAAAGTTTATTCCTGTGTTTTCTTGTAGAACCTATAGAACTCTTAAAACACCTGAAGTTATAAAATATGTAAAAATTAGCTATTACCCTGTAGTGTGATAGAGGCATCTACCTTCATTCACTCACAGTTCCCAAGTTGATTTTTGAAATTGAGTTCTTTAACTTTCTTCTTTTTTCAAGATTATTTTGTCTATTCTGGGTCCCTTGCATTTCTGTACAGATTCTAGGATCATCTTGTCAATTTCTGCAAGGAATCTAGCTGGGATTTTGATTAGGACTACCTTGAACATGTAGATCAATTTAGGCAGTGTTTTAACTTTTTAACATTATCAGGTCTTTCAATCCATGAAAGATTGTCTTTTCATTTATTTAAGTCTTTTTAAAATTTAGATCTTTTATTAGGTCTTCAAGGATGTTTCATAGTTTTCATCTTGTACAGGTCTTATACTTTTCTGGTTAAATTTATCTCTGTATTTTATTCTTTTTAATGCCATTGTAGATAGAGTTGTTTTATTAATTTCATTTTGGGGTTCATTGCTAATATACAGAAATAAATTGGTTTTTGTTGTAGAGACAGAATCTCTTTCTCTCTCTCTTGTCATCCTCAGTAGAGTGCTATGGTGGGACAGCTCACAGCAACCTCCAGCTCTTGGGCTTAGGCAATTCCATTGCCTCAGCCTCCGGAGTAGCTGGGACTACAGGTGCCTGCCACAATGCCTGACTACTTTTCTGTTGCAGTTTGGCCAGGGCCGGGTTTGAACCGCCACCCTTGGTATGTGGGGCCAGTGCCCTACCCATTGAGCCATAGGCACCATAATATACAGAAATAAAAGTAAAATTGATTTTTTAATTAATCTTATATTTACAGCCTCAGTGAACTTGCTTATTAGTGCTAATGTTTTTTATAGATTTCTTAGGATTTTTTTTTTTGTACAAGAACATGTCATCTAGCAGTGAATGACTTTTCCATGGATTTTTCCCCTTTAGAAAGCTTGAAGTGACAAAGAAAGATATACTGGGTCTAGTTTCTTTCCTTCTCTTTTTAAGGATGCATTTCTTCATTGAAAATAATCTAATGAGAAATTATCTCTCTGAATTTCACATCACTAGCCCGTTCTAAATGGAACTTGAGACAACACAGCTTAAATTTTCTGATATGCTCAATCATGATCAATGTGCTAATGAATGAAAGTTATTAATTAGCAAACTTCTTTAAAAGCTATGCCTTTATACCCACTCCTTGCTTAGTTACCTGATAATGGGCTGCCTTGAGCAAGGTGGCTTCCTTTAGCTTTCTGAAATACTGAAGCTACTGATAGCTGAATGTCCTTTCTGCAGCTGGGCAGCAAGTCATTTCTCACAGGGGATCTGGGCATTCTTCTGTTTTTGTACTGTGGTCCATTCTTTGTGTCACTTGAAAACCCTTCTCCATTTTTGTTCCTTTTGTTCTTAATGTATGTTTCTCAAGCCTCTTATCTAAAATCTCTAAAGTAGTTCTTTAAACCATTGTAACTATAAACTCTCTTAACTATAAAATGAAGGGGATAAAATTGTCAGTCATTTTAATTTTATAGTAATATTAAGAAGTATTTATTATACTTAAAAATTAAAAATAATTTGTTCAATATGTTTGACAAATTAGTTTTTTTTTTAATAGCAAAAATGTATCACTTCTACAAAAACGATTAAAATTGTTATATAAACTAGTGGTTACAAATAATACAAAGCTCTCCAGCAATGTGCTTAATAACACATTGAGTGCAGTTGAGCATTCCAGAAAATGTTAAGCTTTATTGTCTCAAATTCCGTGGGCTATTGATGTGAAATTCAGAGAGATAATTTTATTAGATTATTTTCAATGATAGAATCCATACTTTTAAAAAAGAAAGAAATTAGGCCTGGCATATCTTTCTTTGCTGCTTCAAGCTTTGCAAAGGGTAAAAAATCCATAGAAAAGTCATTAACTGTTACAAATGTATTGTCTCTTTGGTTGGGATGTTTATTTCTTTGTATTCTAAAACATGTGTTTATTTATAAGCTAGTACAATTAGTGGATTCAACAAGCTCTGTCATAAACAGGAAATAATAAAATGATAATAACCAAAGTAGGTTCTTTTCTCTGTGTCTGCCAGGTACGCCAGGCAGGAAGGAAAGGAGGAAAAAAGATAAACACAAGAGAGAGGAGGGAAGGAGGCAGGAGGAAGGGAGGGAGAAAGGGAAAGAAGAGAAGGAGAAAATTAACTCTTCATTTTCTTTCCCTGAGGAACATCTTTTTGTTTGATTTTCTTTTTGTGTGCAGTGAATCTTTGTTTCTTCCCCTTACCCAGTAATCTCTACCATCCCTCCTTGGCTGATAGAAAGCTCTGGAAAAAAAATTGAAACTTATCTCCAAGTGCAGTGGCTATAAATAAAATAACTTTGGTCCTCTGCTTTTTCAAAAATCAGTGAGCATTGGATATTAGAAAGCTGCCTTACTTTTATCAGAAAGAGAAAATCTTTGTGTTCATTATCAATTCCTTCAAAGGAGAAAAAAAGGTTTGGATTAATAACAGAAGTCACTATGTGCTTCATGTATATTTTCTCTTTTAGTTCTCAAAATAATCTTCTGACATAAGTACTGTTATCCCATTTTACAGTTGAGAAATCTGAGTCACAGAGAATTAAGCAACTTGCCCAGACTCACATGGCTACTAAATAGTAGAGCGCTGGATTTCTCCTCTGAACCAATGTGCTATTATCGAAGGTGTCAACTGAGGTTAAAAGCAAAGCAGTTACTGAGGGAAAACACAACTTTCTCAAGATTTGAGCTTGGGAACGTTTCTTATTCAGATATTTACAAAATTGATGCCATATGATACCATGAACGGTTTTTCACGACAACTCTCTGGTAAATAGCATGAAGCTATTTTACGTGACAAACCTTTGAGGAGCTACTATCTTGTGAATCTGGTGTATGGATTTTCAGTTGTGTGGCGTGATCCAAAGACAGATTATACATTTATTAGGTGAACACATGGATCCCACGTCTTCTGAACACTCCTCCCTGAATACGTATTTTGAGACTAAACTTCTAATAAGCATAGTTTAGCAAAAAAATTGATTTTATCCTTTCTGTTAGGAACCTAGAGTAGAAATATTATGTGTTGTCAATTAAAGGCACATTCTTGAATTTTGACAAACCAAGCAGAAGGATTAAAATCCTTCCAGGAATGCCTGAACAGAAGCCCACCTGACCTCAACACGGAGGATGTGAATTTCTAAGGGTCTTTCTTGGTGTAAAATTTCATGATACTGTGGAAGTGACATACAGCTTCAAGTTTATATAATTTCAGTTCTTAGATCCTAATGTCTTAATGAGTTGCTGTAAGAGTAAAGTGCTTCCATGACAGTGTTATTATTGGTAATAGAAAAGGAAAAATAGGGAGAACAATTGTAGATTACTGCTTTCTATGGCTAGACCAGAGCTTCTGATCTGATAAATATTCCCCTTTCTATATTTCTGTACCAATCATAATTTCTAAAATAGTATAATACTAGATTCTAAGCAAAATTTAACTTGTAGTTATTTTTATTGTAGAAAATTTAGAAAATAAAAATAAACATTAAGAAAAAAATAAAAGGCGTCTTATAGAAGACTGAAACTAGACCCACACCTTTCACCGTTAACTAAGATGGACTCTCACTGGATTAAAGATTTAAACTTAAGACATGAAACTATGAAAATACTAGAAGAAAGTGTAGGGAAAACACTAGAAAAAATAGGCTTGGGTGAAAATTTTATGAGGAGGACCCCTCGGGCAATTGAAGCAATGTCAAAAATACACTTTTGGGACCTGATCAAACCTATCTTCTGCACAGCTAAGAACACAGTAAATAAAGCGGGTAGACAGCCCTCAGAATGGGAGAAGATATTTGTTGGTTATGTCTCCGACAAAAGTTTAATAACCAGAATCCACAGAGAACTCAAACGTATTAGCAAGAAGAAAACAAGTGATCCCATCTTAGGGTGGGCAAGGGACTTGAATAGAAATTTCTCTAAAGAAGAGAGGCGCATGGCCTACAGA
>NW_003852421.1:1032270-1034183 GCF_000181295.1 Otolemur garnettii | reverse complement strand
TCTTCTCAGTAAAGTATCTCAAGAATGGAAGAAAAAGTATCCAATGTACACAGCCCTATGTTGAAACTAATTCATAGCTTTTATAGGAATGTCATAACCTAATTATAGCCTTAGAATATGGGAAGGGGGTGGGAGAGGGGAGGTGAGGGGGATGGATGGGGGAGGAAGGGTGATTGGTGGGGTCACCTATATGGTTTATCTTACAAGGGTACAAGTGAATCTTTCTAAAAGCAGAGTATGAATGTCTTAATGACTGAGAGAATGACATGAAGGTTATGTTAACCAGTTTGATGAGAGTATTTCAAAATGTATATGAAAACAGCACACTGTACCCCATGATTGCATTAATGTACATACTTATGCTATAAGAAATTAAAAAAAAAGAAAAAAAGAAAAATCTCTGACAATCCTCTTAGAGGCTACAAATCTCAGTCCTGTCTGTTCCTGCATACACATGCCAACATGCTTAAAGGATCAGAATATCCATACTGTTATGTAATCTACCTTATTCATATAATAATGTACCATGGATGACTCTTATTCTTTAGAGACAGGGTCTTGCTCTGCTGGCCAGCTGCAGTACAGTGGTGTGATCATAACTCACTGCAGTCTGAACTCCTATGCACAGGTGATCCTCCTGGCTCAGCCTCCCAAGTAGCTAGGACTAAGGCATGCACTACCACACCCAGCTAATTTTTTTTTTTATTTTGAGAGGGAATCCATGGTTAACTCTCAATGTCATTAAATACTCATAGAGGTAGTAGCTGCAGAGTATTATATTATGTGGACATGCCCAGGACTAATGATGCTCTGCTAGTACCTTCTATGCTGTTGAAACAGCTATTCTGGTTGTTAGAATATTGAAAGACTTCCATGCTGATTGGTAAATAGTGCTATCCCAAGTCCTTTGAATATCTCTCATTGGATGCCCTTCCCAACTACCTAGTAGCTAAAAGGTTGACACCTGGCTCTTTAGGGGCTTCCAGCTATGATAAGCCTGTTTTCTGATTGGTCATTGCCCACATCAGTGGTTAAAAACTTTGGATATCATTCTTGAATGTATCATAATATACGATATTGTTGGTAATATTCCATCTGTTTTTTACAAAGTGTTATTCTGTTAAGTATGTATTTTTAAAGGTCTTCTTTGAAATTTTATATCTTTTTTTAAATTAAATCGTAGCTGACATTAATGCCATCATGGGGTACAATGTGCTGGTTTTATATACAATTTGAAATATTTTCATCAAAGTCATTAACATAGCCTTCATGGCATTTTCTTAGTTACTGTGTTAAGACATTTATTATATTCTACACCTAGTAAATTTTACATGTGGTCCTTGTAAGACCACATGGGTGTAAGAGGCCCCATGGGTGTGGTCCCTGAAATTTTATATCTTGAGGAGGCCATAGGTTTTCATGGGGAATAGATCTCTGAAATTATTACCACAATTAATGTAATAATATATATTTATTGAAACAGTGGTTTGTCATATGAAAATCTTAATATATATGCAAAGCATAATTGAATATAGACTTTCCCTTCTGTATAGACCAGAGACCATGGCATTTGTGTGAAATTCATTGTTTTATGTCACTTTAAATTCAGACATTCAGTGCATATCTCTTCCAAATATAAAAATTCTTTTACTGTAATGCAGTAGTATGTTAGACTTCACCATCCTTCCATACTGTTCTTTCTTATATTTCTACGTATTCTTTCTTCACTTACCCATTTCTAATATACCTATATGTTTTTCCTGATATTTTGTATTTCCATTTTTTAATATTTCACATTATATGGTTACTTTTTTATAATTAACCTGCATTTGACTTCATAATAGTTACCAGCTTTCATCTGTTTTAAATAAGTAGCTTCATTGCAAGGTTTAGTAAAAAAACAAACAAACAAA
>NW_003852421.1:1027746-1031663 GCF_000181295.1 Otolemur garnettii | reverse complement strand
CCCTGGTTCTAAGTCACCAAAACCTCTCACCTGGTCTCTCTGCTTCTATTCCTTTTCCCCTTAGAGCAGCAAAGTGATGTTTCAAAACATTAATCAGAATAAAAATCCATCAGTATTTTCTCATTATACATAAAATAAAATCTAGACTCCTTACTGTGGCCTATAAGGTCTTCCGTGACTGACTCTCCCTGAATTCTCAAACTCCATAAACCTTAGGCTCTTTTGAAATTCTCAGAGCTTATTTCTGTCCCCAGACCATCGTGCTTGCTGTTCTTCTGCCTAAAACTCTCCCTCCATATCTGTGCAAGCTTCACTCTTCCTGGTATTCCTGCTTCAGCTCAAAGGACACATTCAAGACCTTTCAGTCTCCAGAAGCCTCCCATTCCTGACTTCTCAAATTATCCTCATCTCATTGCCCTGTTTTGGTTTCTTCTATTTAAGACTATATACTATTGTTCCTTTTACTTTAATAATTGATTACTAAATCGGCTATAAGTTCTCTAAAATTAGAGATCAGGTCTGTTTTTGTCGGCATCTGTTTGACAGTGCTTAGCATATGGTAGGATGTGATAAATATTTGTTTAAATAATTTATTTCATTATTAGTCCATACTCTTGCCTATTTAGCAAAAGAGACTCTTGTTATCTTCATATGAATTTGTCCCAAAAGTTTTGGTTGTTTCTGTTTCTAATCCATGTCTCCCCACAGGATTAGGATTACCCCCATTTCTATCAGTAGATGATGAATATGTAGCTTTAGTTTGGGATTTAAACATTACATCACAATTACCTAAAGAAAGTTACTGAGTCTAGCCACTGAATAATAGTCCTTCTAAAGAAAATTTTAGATGTGTATTTCATTTCTGATAGGTGTTTTATTTTATGAATAAAAGGCATCTTGCCTGGGTAAAAGCAGAAGGCTGTGCTTTTGTAGTGCTTTTCTTCCTGTTTTGGAAAGGATTTCTTGTTAGCTACCCTGTCATGGTAATGCTGAGTACTCTCTTGGAAGGCCAGAGCTCTTGGTTTCCTGGATGTTTCTAGGCTTTGTGTTTTTGGAAGGAACATTTCCATGGTTACACCCATTCCTTCTACCGTCCTTGAAAAAACAAAAACAAGTAGAGTAATCTGATTCCTGAATTACTACTGCACAGATGTCTTTTGTATTTGCCTACACATTTGCACTGTTGTGCAAGTTCCATTTCCATGCATTTATTCCCTTCAGAGCTTTTTTTAAATGAAGCATTTTTAGGATTAGGAGTCAAAGATTTGGATTGGCAAAGGAAACAGGCATGGCCTGTGTTATGTTAATGGTCTGATGGCAATGTAGGATGAATTTAGAGGTACTGTATATGAAGGCAGAGATTGTGTTAGGAGCAAAACTAAATCACTGCACATTCACATGTATGTGGAGAATTGGTACTGTACTCAGAAAGACTGCTGTTCTTAAAATAGCGTTCAGTTTTTTTAAATATAAAGTTTCATGTTGGAATATTAAACATATGCATTTTAACTGACATGGAACAGTAAAACTCCCTTTTCCTTGGAACAGCTTAGATGCTCATTGCTGTTGTTTTGTATAAGCCTAGGCGAAAGATGCATGCAACAAAACATTATACATGCTTGAATTTATATTTCTGAGTTAATTGGAAGTAAGATGAGGGGGAGGAGGCCTTTCCTTTCAGAATTAATGGAAAATCTAAATTATGAAAAAGTAGTTCAGTTTTTTTTTTTAAAGTTAAAGTAGGAGTTAATTTATACTGAATTTCTCAATGAGCACTGTACATGAAAAGTTTAATTTGCATGTTAAGTGTCAGCCTGTAGACAGCTTGTCAAGTAATGACTTGTACATTCTGGTGTCTGCCTCCATTTGGCTTGAGCATAAGATGCTATCTTTTTTCCTCCTGAGAGACCTGAGAGACCTACTTTGGTATCCTTCCCCAATGTATATCAATTATTAGTTATTACTAATGCTAATTATTATTAATTTATAGATGCTTATGGTTGAAACATAAAAATACTAAAGGTGAAAAAAACTATAATCTTAACTTCTAGAGATAGATTATTTTTATAAGAACGTATTAACATGTATGTCATAACTATTTTTTTAAACCAAAAAGGAATCATACTATATATACATATTTGGTTTTCTATGTATCTTGAATTTCCATGATAGTATTGTGAACAAAAGTTCTCTGAGGCTGGGCACAGTGGTTCACACCTGTCCAAGAACTCTGGGAGTCTGAGGTTGGAGGATTGATTGCTTAAGGATAGGAGTTTGAGACCAGCCTGAGGAAGAGCAAAATCCTATTTCTACAAAAAATAGAAAAAGTAGCTAAGTGTGGTGTCATGTACTACTGTAGTCCTAGCTATTGGGGAGGCTGAGGCAGGAGGATCACTTGAGCCCAGGAGTTTGAAGTTGTAGTAAGCTGTGATGATGTCACTGTACTCTAACTAGAGTGACAGAATAATACCTCATTCCCACCCAAAAAGTCCTCTGAAGAGGAATTTCCTCATAAATATGCTTTATTATTTTTAATTTTTTTTCTTTAGCCATTCTTGCAGTTTTTATACATTCTGCTTCCTTAAGTATTTCATTACTATGTATTTCTGGAAGTAAAACTTTAAGGGTAAACATATGTGAAAATTTGATAGCCACCAGCCAATTATGTTAACATGTACCAGTTTATTTATTTATTTATGTATTTTTTGCAGTTTTTGGCTGGGGTTAGGTTTGAACCTGCCACCTCTGGCATATGGGGCTAGCACCTCACTCCTTTGAGCCACAGGCACCACCCCCAGTTTATATTTTTAGTAAAATCCTATAGAGTGATTCTTTCACTATATTCTTACTAGCTTAGTCATTATCAATTTTTTCTTTTAAATCTTTGCCTAACAGGTACAATCGCATACCTTTTTCTTTTCTTTTTTTTTTTTAATATTTTGAGTAGTGAAGTTTATGTATTTTTTCATGTGATTATTAATCACTGTTATTTCTACTTTTTCAAGCTATTCACATACATTTTTTCCTTTTTAAAATGTGTGGATTTTTTCTTACTACCTTACAATAGGTGCTTTTGTCAAATATTGCTTATCTTTTTCTCTGCATTTGTTGATATATTATCCCGTTTAATCCTCATATAAGTCTTGCAGAAAGGAGATATTATTTTCATTTTTCACACATGAAAACTGGATAACTGGAATTCACAGAGCTTAAGGAATTTGCCCCAATTCACAGTTAGTTTTAGAACTGGCATTCTAACAGTACTCAATGACAGAAGGCACACCACAAATTATTATAATACACCCTTTTATCTCTCCTTGTCTTACCTCTTAATTTCATGGAGGGTTTTTGTTTTGTTTTTGTTTATGCTATGAAGAAGTCTTAAATTGTTAAGTAGTCAAACTGTATATGGCTTCTGTTTTTTTTGCCATGCTTATAAAACCTTTCCCCACTCCCACATTGTAGAAGTATTCAGGGTTTTTTTTTTTCTTGTAATACTTCTATATTTCATTCTTTTTGAAATCTTTGGTATATCTGAAATCATTTTATGTAAGGTTCAGATTTATGTTTTTTCCTAAATGGTTAACCATTTGTCCCAATTCCTTTACTGAATGACCTTTCCCCATGACTGAGAGGATATGCTTACATACTCTTTATATCTGAGTCCATATGTAGACTCTCTTCTGGCATAAAGAAGTGCTATTGACTTTTGTATGACAACCTGTTACCTATCCAACTTCTTAAATTCTCTTACTATTTCTAGTATCATGTCTATAGATTCTGATTTTCTGTTAAATGGTTAATCACTCTCTGATAGATTGTCTTCATCCTTTTCAATCCTTTCTCATCCTTTTGATTCAATTTATTTTTCTTATGTGTTATTGGTTATTTTCTTTGAGACAGAGCCTCAAGCTGTC
>NW_003852421.1:1010726-1027451 GCF_000181295.1 Otolemur garnettii | reverse complement strand
AAAACCATAAGGCTAAAGTAGCTAAAAGCTAAACTGAAAATTTGATCTTTACAGTTGCTAAGTTAACTCTAGTCACTGGATCGTGTAAGCAAAAGTCAGGACACAGAATTAGGAAAAAGCAAGACTGAGAATTGGAATGGGGACCCTTGAGAAGATTCAGAGATCATTTGCTTTCACGAACATAAAACCTTTAATTAGTGCTTCTTTAAAAAGTACAATAGCACTATTTTAGTTGAGCAGAACAAGTTTCGCTTCATCTGGATCAATTAATGAAGGAATGTGCAACTTCTTAAGACACCAGTGAACGTATTATTTATTAAAAGGACACACCATTCACCTTCATACTTGCAGATAGTCTCAAGGTTAGATTCTTGGTACATTTGGAAAAACTACAGGTATATAACATGTCCTGCTTCTTATGTGTTAATGTTCAAGCTAGAGCTTAATATGTCCTTCATGAAGGTATTAAGTAATGTAGGTTTCTAAGCTGCGTGCAACTAAAACTTTTGCTTTATAGCTAACATCTGCATCCATTGATGTTATCCAGTGAGTAAAATACAGGTCGAGTGCACAAAAAGCCTTTATTTTGTATTCCTCTTTCCTCTTCTCCAACTCTTCTTGTTCTTTTGTTTTCTTATAGCTTATCTTTTGCCCTCTCAGGAAAGAACATTTATATAGGTTTTAACCCAATGAAGCATAGCACTGAATCAAGGGAGGAAGTTAGGGAAAAAGAGAACCGTTTGAGTTAAATGTTTACTCATTGATTTACTCATTGATCACACTTGCATTGTACAAGGGGGATTGAGCTGTTGACTTGTGCGCTGTGTTCACTCCTAGGCAATTTCCTTATCTCATAATCTGAATTATTCATCTGTCCTCATTTTGGCTTCTCTTTAGAATGGAAGGATTGGGGCCATATATGTCCTTTAAATTTACTTTTGATCACATTTTTTACAATATGAGTCTAATTTTTGAGTGAATCTACCAATATTCTACATCTGGAATGAGCCATTTATCTCAGGAAGACATTTGCCAGCATATCAGTAGATGCTAACTGAAAGTTAACTTTTTCTAAGAGTTCTGACGATTCTTGAAATATCTAGTACTTGTTTTTAGGAATTGCCTTCCGACTTGTGCATGTTTTTACAAATATTGTCAAAGGTAATGAATCTTTGCTAACCAACTTTGATTTTTTTGTGAATGATCAAATAGATGTTTATAATACATTGCATGGTATAGAAAAGAGGATCAAGCTGGGTTATTCTAAATTTCTAATAGAAAAAAGACGTGACTGTAATATAAGTTACTAGATTTTTGTATGTGGTAGGTAAGTTTGCTTGTAATCTGCCCTGGGTAGGAATTGTAAAAAATATTTTACATATAAGGATTATCATCATTCTAAGGATTAGTGAATGATGAATATAAAATATTCTTGTATATTCGTGTATGTATGTATGTGGGTGTGTAATTTTTTGGAAAGTTTCCTTATTGACCCCTCTCATAGCTAGTATGTAATACTTAATATTTTATTATAAGTAGTATAATTTATGTAAGAATATTATCTTTTTCCCAGTAATGATTATTCTAAACTAAATTATGTAAATTTCATGTAACATAATAGTGAAATTAAGAATGGTGGAGTGTTAAAGATATTAAATGATTTTAAAATTGTTATATTTCAGTCAAATTTATAGAGGTATATTGTGCTTTTTAAGTAACATTAAAAAATGCCCCAAACTGCCTCTTTAATAAAGTTTATTTCTTTTTTTTTGAGACAGAGCCTCAAGCTGTCCCCCTGGGTAGAGTGTCGTGGCATTACAGCTCACAGCAACCTCCAGCTCCTGGGCTCAAGCGAGTCTCCTGCCTCCGCCTCCCAAGTAGCTGGGACCACAGGCGCCCGCCACAACGCCCGGCTATTTTTTGGTTGCAGCCGTCATTGTTGTTTGGCGGGTCCGGGCTGGGGGATTCGAACCCGCCACCTTAGGTGTACGTGGCTGGCGCCTTAGCCGGTTGAGCTATAGGCGTCGAGCCTAAAGTTTATTTCTTAAAAATAAACATACCTGGTGGGTTTTTTTTCATAGCAACCAAATTTTTTTTTTTTTTTACTTTATCACTATGCCCTCCCCAGAAGAGGAGGCTACTGAGTTTCATGGAAGTAAATCAGTTATTATCAGTGATCTTGCTCAAGATCACACAGCAAGAAGCGTCAGACTTGGAATAAAATTCTGTAACCCCAAATCCTGTGTTCTTATAAGGTAATTTATATATGTATATCTTTGTAGGAGAAAAATAGGGAATGGGTGAAAAAGCATTAGATAAGATCTAGTCTGGCCTCTGTCCCTGAGTTTCTGTGTGATCTCTAGCTTTGCATCCCCCACAACCTTGAACTCTGCTAGTTTAGTGGTCTTGGTTCTTGGGGCAAGAATACTTCCACCAGGGAACACAACAGGAATCTATCTGACCACCTTGTTAGGCAGATAAGAGGATTACTGTCCTAAATGGGACAACTTATCTTGATTATCAAAGGTAAACTGGTTTCCTATTGCACAATGGAGACAAGAAGGCATACCCTGGGACCCAGGGGATTCTCTTGACAATTTCTTAGTACCACTGTGTTCTGCAGTAAAAGTTACAGAAACTGTAGCAACCAGAACAGGCAGAACCATTTATGGCACAGAAACTTCAAAAATCCAAATTTATGTTACCTTACCAGACCAAAAGACAAAAACTGACTGGCTGAGGTGCTTGCTGGGGACAAATGGAATAAAAAAATGAATGTGGGAGAAGAGATTTATAAATAACTGATTAGCTACAGAAACAAGCACTGTAGTAGATATTTAAAGATATTTTCTGTCTTGCTTAGATCTGGACATTTGTACACTATAAACTGATAGATTTTTTTTATCCTTTCCCATCCCATACCCTCTAATAGTGTTAATGTATAATTTGTGATTGTGGCTACTTTTGTGCATCAATATTAGGTTATAGGACAGCGAAGGAGATTGTGAATCAGAAGGTAAACATTTACTCAAAGATGGATAAAGTTAAAGGTTAAAAATAGGATGTTTGGGTGCTGACAAAGGGGTAGATTGTGATGGATTCTCTTTTGTTAGCCCACACCACTCTGACTCATTTGGGGACTGAGAACTATATTTTCCAGAATCCCTGTCCCTAACCTGGTCTTTGGTTAGAGCATGCTCTTGAGAGAAACTTGCATGAGATTTGGAAGATGAAGGTGAGTCAGCTACAGCCAAATGTATGTGTGGGTAGACAAGAGATACATAGTGGCTTCCTGGCAGACTCTTGAGACTTACCTTCTTCGTTACTGAGTTCTGAAATGATTGGTGAAAGCTTCTCAGAGATTTTTGGGAATTTTAACAAACTTTTGCAGTCTATCTTCCTTAATGATTCAGACTGAGATCTTCAGCAGGAATTCCTCTGATCTGTTACAGGTCCTATGACCTCTATTCATTTACCTCTTCCCATAGTCATGAAAGCCCCTAAGTCTATATTGAATTCCTTACACAAAGAATACATAGGCCGGACATGGCAGTGGACACCTGCAGGCTCAGCTACTTGGAAGGCTGAGGAAGGATCATCCCCTGAGCCCAGGAATTTGAGTCCAGCCTGAGCAACGCAGTGAGATCTCATCTCTAAAAAAAAATTTTTGTAAGTTTCTACAGAATACATAAAATGACTTTTTTTTAATGTTGTCGTGACAGGTACAAGATTCTAAAAACTTTTAGAAAGAATAAAAGATTGCATACAAAGAATGAGAAATCAGCCTGCCATCGAACGTATCAATAGTAACATTATAAGCTATATGAAAATGGAGCAGAGCCTTCATCATTCTGAGAGAAATTGCTTTCCAAGCCAAAATTTTGTATCCAGATAAATTGTTAATAACGAGAGTAAAACAAAGACATTTGCAGGTGCAAAGTTTCAAAATTTTACTTTTTGTCTACTTCCCTCAGTAGATGCTATTGAGGGATATGCAACATTAAAATTAGGAGATGAAGGTGAAAAACTTAGAAAGATATGTGGGATCTGAGAAGCAAGGAAGCCAGTATGGGAGAGAGATGAGAATTTACGGGCTGATGGTGGATGAATTCCCACATGACAGAGATCTGAGGTGCAGGCGAGATTGGGCAGTAGTATAGAAACTATAGGAGAGATGTGGTCAAAGGGAAAAAGAGGAGAATCCATAGACTGCCTGATGAGTTTGATCACACTGGGGAATTCTTCAGCTCTACCACAGAGTTTAGAAACAGTACATAGAAAATGAAGCAAATGAACAAATGGGCCAGCTCACTCCCCAAAAAACAAATGTTGTAAAAGAAGGGAGAGATAATTATACTATACTACAAAGCTCACCAGTGAACTGTCTTTAAACTGCTGTAACAACAAAAGGATTAGCTATCAGTTTAATAAACTTGTGCTCACCAACTGTACCAAGTGACGGGTTTGTGGAAATGGTCTAGTGTTTTGTAAAAGACTACTAAATTCTTATGCTCCATCCGAAATCAGTATGCAACATTTAAAATAAAGAAGAAATAGAAATTATAGAACATTATTTAGAAATATGGACATAAATATCAGGAGAAACAGCTAAAAGAGCTGACAGGGTTGCCCCTAGGAAAGGAAGAGTAGAACAAGGGACCGCTATTTTGGCCTTACCGTCCTTAGAGTACTATTTAGCTTTAAAATCGGATATATTTATTACTCTGGCAAAAATAAAATTAAACGTTAAAGAAAAGCATAAGAAAAATTAACACCCTAGTGAAAAAAATGGGCAAGGGTACAAACAGGCAAGTTACAAAATCCAAAGGACTAATTGACATGAAGAAAATTCTTATTCTAAAAAATTAGAGAAATGAAAATATGTACCATAATAATATATATTCTTTTATTTTTATTTTTATTTTACTTTTTGAGACAGAGTCTCACTGTGTCACCCTTGGTAGAGTGCTGTGGTGTCACAGCTCACAGCAACCTCAAACTCTTGGGCTTAAGTGATTCTCTTGCCTCAGCCTGCTAAGTAGCTGGGACTACAGGAGCCCCCCACAATGCCTGGCTGTTTTTTTTTTTTGTTGTTGTTATAGTTGTCATTGTTATCTAGCAGGCTGGGACCAGGTTTAAACATCTGCCAGTTTTGGTATATGTGGCTGGTACTCTAACCACTGAGCTACGGGTACCAAGCCAATAATATGTATTTTTTTTTCCTTTTTGAGTCAGAGTCTCACTATGTCGCCCTTGGTAGAGTGCAGTGGCATCACAGCTCACAGCAACCTCAAACTCCTGGACTTAAAGTGATCCCTTGCCTCAGCCTCCCAAGTAGCTGGGACTACAGGCACCCACCACAATGCCCAGCTATTTTTTGGTTGTAGTTGTCATTGTTGCTTAATGGGCCTGGGCTCTGGTGTATGTGGCTGGTGCTCTAGCCACTTGAGCTACAGGTGCAGAGCCTTTTTTTTTATCAGATTTTAGACAGCTTAATTTCTCTGCACACTGTTTTTTTTTGTTGTTGTTTGTTTGTTTTGTTTTTTCCAATAAATCAGAAATGTAATAACACTTTTTTTTGTTTTTTTCTCCAATAAATTGGAGATGTAATAACACTTGAATTTATTTCAAGGTTGCAATGAGGTAATGCTTAAAACCTCTAAATTCATAGTAAGACTGAGTACATTGGATACTTTTTCTTCCATTCTTGAGATACTTTGCTGAGAAGAATATGTTCCAGCTCCATGTACACAGCAATGATTTAATAATAAAATACATATATAAAATCACCAAAAAACAAAACAAAACAAAACAAAACCCTCTAAATTCATATATGTACAAATCAGTGAAAACTAAGAAAGCTACCTCCATATTGCAACCTCTCAGATGTGGCTAAAAAGATAGTGGCTGTTTTCTCATTTGACATTCTTTTATTTTAGAAAATAGATAATTCCAATTATAAAAGTATTCCCCATGAGATACAATAGGACTGTTAAAACTTTTCATGTTTCCCAATTTAGCCTCATGCCAAAATGTTGGCTCTCCGTTAATCCACTTAATTACGCTGGTGGGAAGGGCACTGGGAAAAATAAATATGTAACATAGACTGTTTTTGTCAGATATTTGAAAAGTGCTAGGTCATGTGTAGGGTGACCTTACATCCTAGTTTGTCTGAAACTGTCCCAATTTGTAGCTATTTTCTGAGAATTATTATTATTTTTAAAAAATATTGAATTTTTATTTTTAGTTTTTAGTATTGTCATGTGTCTGAATCTTTATGCTTCAAGAAAAAAGTTTCTTTTTGTTTGATTACTTTTTAATTTTTTTACAATATGGTCACTGTAGAAAAACTGGAATGTATAGAAAAGAACAGGAAACATAGATTCCTTGTTGTCCCACCTTCCTGGGATAAAGACCTGTTAATAGTTTTACATAGACATTTACATTTTTAAATTAACAGGAGTAATGCAGGATTGCCTTTTCTTTGTTAAAAAAATACAAACAATTCAGACTAGCTTAAAATTTCATTGGAAGCCCATCTTTAATTCCAGTTCCCGCCTAGGTGTACCCATGGTTAACAATTTATTATCTTTTTTTCCTTTGAGTATTCTTTTAGAGCTTTTCGACACATTTATTCCCACTGTGATTGTTGATCTCTCTCTCTCTTCTCTCTTGTAATATATACAGACATACGTATATGCAAATATTGTAGTATCATTTTGTGGTGGCTTCTTACAGATAAGTGTTATATACTGCTTATAATTTTGCAGTTTTTAAGTTAAAAATGTCTTTAAAATCTTTTTGTGTCCAAACATAATTACTATATTCCTTTAGGATGCCAATTAGTATCAAATACTACAGATAAGTTATAGTTTATCTACACGTTACTCCACTGATTTACAGTTAGATAATTTTTAATGCTTTAGTATTTTTTCTTTTTCTTTTTTTCAAGATGGAGTCTATGTTGCCCTGGGTAGAGTGCTATGGCAGCATAGCTCACAGCAACTTCAAACTCCTGGGTTCAAGTCATTTTGTTGCCTCAGGCTCCCAAGCAACTGGGAATACAGGTGTGCACCATGATCCCCAGCGAATTTTTCTATTTTTAGTAAAGACAGGGTCTCTCGTTTAGGCTAGTCTTGAACTCCTGAGTTCAAATGATCTACCTGCTTTGGCCTCCCAGAGTGCTACAGGCATGAGCCACCACATCCAGCCTAACGCTTTACCACTGTAAGTATTTAATGTTAGCAATGAACATCTGCTGTATGTTCTGTATACACCTGTATGTATTGTTTATGCATATGTGTGATTTCTTTTTCTCCTTCTTTATTTCAAGGTATTAAAGGAGTACACATGTTTTTGTTACACGTATAGCTTTACTAATGCTTCAGTGGGGGCTATAAGTATGCTCATAACCTGAATGGGAGTTATAATTAATAGCACCTTCTTTTTTTTTTTTTTTGAGACAGAGTCTCACCATGTCACCCTCGGTAGAGTGCCAGGTAGAGTGCCGTGGCATCACAACTCACAGCAACCTCAAACTCTTGGGCTTAAGGATTTCTCTTGCCTCAGCCTTCCAAGTAGCTGGGACTACAGGTGCCACAACACCCGGCTGTATTTTCGGTTGCAGTTGTCATTGTTCTGTAGCAGGCCTGGGCCGGGATCCAACCCACTACCTTCTGTGTATGTGGCCGGTGCCCTACTCACTGAGCTATAGGCACCGAGCCAATAGCAACTACTTTTATTCTCAAAGTGTTCTCATTTGGTGATAAATTATATAATTACCAAAGTCACAGTCTCCTAGAGTATGGGCATTAATTTTGCTGATTATAAGACAAAATGCTTTAGGTACCATCTGGGAAGAGAATAAATTTGGTATATTATACATACATGTATTTTAAGAGAGTGAATCGTTTTCTTGATGACACAGAATACTTGAATATGTGTGTAGTTAATGAAATTAGAATGAGGGTTCTTTTTTCTTTCTCTCTGTCAAAACATGACTTGAATGTATTTAAAAAGTTGCAGAAGTTCTTTTGTTTGTTTAGAAAGATGCTCCTCAGTTTACCATTGGGTTATGTCCTGATAAACCCACCATAAGTCAAAAATATTGTAAGTCAAAAATGCATTTAACACCTGGGAAAACCCATCATAAAGTCAAAAAACTGTAAGTTGAACCATCATAACTTGGGGACCATCCATATTTTGCAGCATATTGACAGGGAATAGATAGATGGCTCCTGGAAAATATTAAAGTCAAATGTTGCAAAGAAACTTTGTCTATAATAAAATGCCAGTATAGCTCCCCTGGAACTTGTTATTTTTAGCAGAACTTTTCTTGATGGCACCATCTAATTTGCTACAGACTGTACCACTCTCTACAATTGATATTCATAATGCTGATCCTGAGAATCTGTAACCTTCCAAACTTTCCTCTATACCACTGAGGGAAATTAAATTATACCTATTGCAGAATCTTCCTTCCCTATCAATCAAAATTTCTTGGAATGGCTGAATTTTAAAAAAAAGATGCACTTGAATATTAATGCACTGGAAAGTGAGGAAGAGTGTCATTACTTTGATAGAAACTGTAAAAAATTTCTAAAAGAGAGAAACCAAACAGGGTCATTTGTATAGAAAATGACTCCAGAGGAAAACTTACCCAAAAGAGGTGAGAGAGAAACTGTAAAAGTAGAGGATATGTTCTCGGGGGATAAAAATGCAGAGAGAGCAAGGAGAGGCCCCCAGGACAAGCACTGGAGTGATTCACTAGGGAACTGCGCTTAGCAGCAAAGTGGCCAATTTCCATTTTTGGCTGAGCAACTGACAAAAAAATGCATTTGCTCTTAACATAAAGCCGACACTTTGAGTTCCAGGGACACTTTTCTGATAATATGAGAATAACATCGTCTTGTCCTCCGTGGTCTTTGTCAGCAAGTTACATCTACAAACTGCATCCACAAACAAGTAAGGATTCTCAAGAGCACAGAGAGAGGGACTTCTTGTTTCTGATTCTACGTGTGCAGAGGTTGGAATTTGCCATTCTAATCCTAACCAGTAAAAAACTGGACAAACTGAAAAATCAATAACGCTAAGAGAAGTGAGATCAGAGGGCAAATTACTGTCCCCCAAATTGGAGACAAAGATAGACAGTTACAGAGAATCAACATACTAAAACAGTGCTGAGGTAGGAAAACCTGAATCATGATGGGCAAATTGCTGAAGGTTAGGTGTGGACAATCCTGAGAGTTAGAAACTCCAGGGGGCCTCCACCAGACAGAGAAGCTCGTGCGCTTGTAAATTTTACCTTCAGGTGCTCACCCAGGTTCTCACAGTGAGTGTCAGAGAAAAATCCCCTGTGCTCCTGCCAAGAGGAAAAGGAACCATTTTGAAATATCCAAAGCAGGCTGTTCTCAACAAGATCTGTCCTTAGAAGAAACTAGTTAACTATAACCTAACCTGCATGGGTTTTATCAGGGCATAACAGATCTGGGGGAAGACCAGTATCCAACTCCAGCCCTCCATAGACGCTGATCTCACCTCAGGAGGAGAAAATAAAGCCTGAGAAATACCTGTGAAGTTCATAGTCCAGAAGCAGAGGCTGACTACAAGGCTGAGACTTAATCTTAAGATCATACAATGCTTTGCCTCCCCAGACACTTCACCACCAGATTACTAACGGCCAATTTACAGCAATTTCTGTTACCAAGTATATCATACCTGGCTATCACAAAAAATTACAAGGCACAATAAAAGGCACAAAACACATTTTCAAGAGACAGTATCACAACCAGACATGGCAGGGATGCTACAATTATCGGACAGGGAATTTAAAATAACTAATTAATATGCTAAGGCAGTCCAATAGATAAAATAGCATATAAAACAGAAAGATGGAAATCCTAGGAAAGCATCAAAAAGAAATACTAGAGATTAAAAGCACTATGACATTGGGCAGCACCTGTGGCTCAAGGTGTAGGGCACGGGCCCCATATGCTGGAGGTGGCGGGTTCAAACCCAGCCCCAGCCAAAAACTGCAGCAGCAACAACAACAACAACAACAAAAACACTATGACATAAATGAAGAATTCCTTTGATGAGCTCTTCAATAGACCATATATGGCTGAGGAAAGAATCTATGAGCTTGTGTATCTATCAATACAAATCCAAAATGGAAAAACAAAGACTGAGAAAAAACAGAATATCAAAGAACTGTGGAACAATTATAAAAGGTGCAACATATATATAATAGGAATAATCCAGAAGGGGAAGAAAGAGAGAAAGGAAAAGAATAAATATAGTTACGTGCCATATAATGACCCCATAATGGTCCCATTACAATGGAGCTGAAAAATTCCTATTGCCTAGTTATGTGGTAGCCATCGTAATGTTGTAGCAAAACACATTACTCACGTTTGTAGTGATGCTAACAGTCATGGAAAAGTATAGCACGTGTAATTAGATATACAGCACATAATACTTGATGATGATAATAAAAAAGTGTATTACTGGTTTATGTATTTACTCTACTTTTTATTCATTGTTTTAGAGTCTACTACTTCTACCTATGAAAAATATAAATTAACTGTAAAACAGCTTCAGACAGGTCCTTCAGGAGATATTCCAGGAGAAGGCATTGTTAGCATAGGAGATGACAGCTCCATGCCTGTTATTTCCCTTGAAGACCTTCCAGTGGGATAAGACATGGAGGTGGAAGGCAGTGATGTCGATGGTCGTAACCTCACGTAGACCTAGGCTAATGTATGTGTTTGTGTCTTGCTTTTTAATAAAAAATTAAAAAAAATCAGTAAAAGCTTATAGATTAAAGATATATAGAAAAAGTACATATATATATTTTTGAGACAATCTCAAGCTGTCACCCTGGATAGAGTGCCATGGTGTCACAGCTCACGGCAACCTCAAACTCTTGGGATTAAGTGATTCTCTTGCTTCAGCCTCCCAGGTAGCTGGGACTACAGGCACCCACAATGCCCGGCTTGTTGTGGTTTTTGGCCGAGGCTGGGTTTGAACCTGCTATCTCTAGCATATGGGGCCAGTGCCTTACTCCTTTCAGCCGCAGGTGCCGCCCAATGCCTGGCTATTTTTTGGTTGTAGTTGTTGTTTGGCAGACCCGGGCTGGATTTGAACCCACCAGCTCCAGTGTATGTGGCTGGAGTGCCCTAGCTGCTGAGCTACAGGCACCAAGAGGAAAAAAATATTTTTGTATAGCTGTACAATGTGTTTTAATCTGAATATTATAAAAGAGTCAAAATTTTAAAAAATCAAAGTTTGTAAAGTCAAAAATTTACAGGAAATTAAGATTTATTATTGAAAGAATTTTTAAAAATAAATTTAATGCTACCTAAGTATATAAGGTTAGACAATTAAATTCATGAACTCATCCTAGAAAAAGTGCTACATACCTCGTTACTGAAGATCACTATGGTCACCTCTGAGATACTCCTCTTGGGAAGCTATGCTCTGATGCCAGTGCCGAGTCCACCCTACAAAGTAATTATGAAAACATTTTTCCTGGAATGGCCATCAGAGTTGTCATCATAAGAGGTCAGACAAGTCCGCAAACTCATCCTATAAAAAGTGCGATATATTTCAATAGTGAATATCACTATAGTCACGAGATGGCCGATGGAAGTACTTTGAAGGTGACCATAGTGATATTCACAGAGTTGTGCAAACATCATCACAATTTAACTTTTAAGCATTTTTGTCCACCTCTAAAAGAAAACAAACTTACCATTTGTTTCCTGCTGTTTCCTCCTTATTCCAGTCTAGGTAGCTACATATATACTTTGTTTCCACAGGCGGTATGTGGTCTTTTGTGAACGGCTTCTTTCATTAACATAGTGTCCTCGAGATTCACCTATATTGTAGCATGTGTCAATACTTTATTTCTTTTTATGGTCAATTAATATCCTATTATATGGATATACCACATTCTGTTTATCCGTTCATCTGTTGGTGGATATTTGGGTTGTTTCCATTTTTAGGCTATTATGAAGAATTCTTCTATAGATGCTGCTATTCATGTTTAAGTTTTTGTGTGGACAAGTATTTTCAGTTCTCCTGCGTTTATGCCTAGGAGCAGAATTTGTGGGTCATGTCGTAACTCTATATTGAACTTTTTGAGGAATTGCCAAAAACTGTTTCCCCATTTTACATTTGTACCAGCCATGTGTAAGGATTCCAGTTTCTCACATCACCAATATTTGTATTTCTTTTTTAGTATAGTCAATCTAGTGAATGTGAAATGGCATCTTACTGTGATATTTAATTTTCATTTTCCTAATGATAAAGATATTGAGCATCTTTTCATGTGCTTAATGGCCATTTGCATATCTTTGGAGATATAGCTATTAAAATTTAGCCCAGTTTTAAATTAAGTGGTTCATCTTTTATTGAATTCTTTATATATTCTAGATACAAGAATCCTGTCAAGCACATGATTTACAGATATTTTTTCCCGTTCAGGGGGTTGTCTTTTCACTTTCTTGGTGGTATCATTTTTACTATAATATTTTGATGAAGTAAACTTTATATATTTTTTCTTTTGTCACTTGTACTTTTGGTGTCATCTGAGAAACCATTGCCTAATGCAAGGTCTCAAGATTTATTCTTATGTTTTCTTCTGACATTTTATAGTTTTAATTCTTACACTCAGTTCTGTGATGTATTTTGAGTTATATTTAGAGAAGGGTTTGGAGTAGGGATTCAGATTTATACTTTTGTATGCGGATATTCAGTTATCTCAGTACCTTGAAAAGACTGTTCTTTCTGTTCTTTTCCCAATGAGTTGTCATGATTCCCTTGTCAAAAATCGATTGGCAAATAGATCAATAGAATAGAATAGAGAACCCAGAAATAAAGCTACATATTTACAGTCAACTGATTTCTGACAAAGAAGTCGAGAACATTCATTGTGGAAAGGACACCCTGTTCTATAAATGGTGCTGGGAAAATTGGATGGTCATAGGCAGAAGAATGAAACTGGATACCTACCTCTCACTATGTACAAAAGTCAACTCAAGATAAATTAAGGACTTAAAACAGGACCTGAAACTGTCAAAATACCATAAGAAAACCTAGGAAAAACTCTTCTGGACATTAGTCTGGGCAAAGAATTTATGACTAAGATTTCAAAAGCACAGACAACAAAAACAAAAAAAGACAAGTAGAACTTAAGTTAAAAACTTCTGCACAGCAAAATAATCAACAGAGTGAAGAGATAACCTGTAGAATGGGAGAAAATATTTGCAAACAATTCATCTAAGAGGGGAATAATATCCAGAATTTGTAAGCAGTTCAACAATAACAATAACAAAACCAAAAACCCCTAAATCATCTCATTAAAAGGTGGCAAAGGACATGAATAGACATTTTCAAAAGAAGATATATAAATCCTTGAACTGTTTAGCCTGGTTGGGATGGGAGTTCATGAAATGATTTTTTGGGCTTCATATGTTTTAACATTTTCATAATACAATCATGACTTTTTTCATACCACCCTTTCAATAACTCCCTATTCTACATATGATCATGAATATTTTCATTTATGGAACTTCTATCCAAGTATAAATATCTACTATTCTGATGTTGCACCCCAGTGTTTAGTATCCCTTAATCCAAGAAGTACCTCTAAGCCAAGAGACACTTGTGAGATTTAACAAGTTAGATTTTTGAAAAATGCCTAATTGACATGGTACCAGCATCTGTTCCTGTTTCTAGTGTTTAACTATGACTTAAGTGATCTTGTACCATATACAGAATTCTGTTAGTGTTGCTATAAAATTTACAGTTCTTTAAGAGTACTCCTAATATTTTGTTTGGCTGTAAAAAGAATGAAATAAAAAAAAAAAGGAAGATATATAAATGGCCAACAGGTATACGAAAACATGCTCAATATCACCAATCATCAGATAAATCCAAATCAAAACCACAATTAGATATCATCTTATCCCCGTCAGAATAGGTATTGTTAAAAAATAACAGATTAAGACAGGAATGTGGAGAAAAGAGAACTCTTACACACTGTTTATGGGAATGTAAAGTAGTATAGCCTCTATGGAAAACCGTATGGAGATTTCTCCAAGAACTAAAAACATAACTACCATTCAGTCCACCAGTCCCACTATTGGGTATCTATCCAAAAGCAAAGTGATCAGTACATCAAAAAGATGCCTGCACTCTTTAATATTTGTCCAAGGACTGTTCATAGCAACAAAGATACGGAATCCACCTAAGTGTCTGTCAGTGGTTAAATGGGTAAAGAAAATGTGGTATATGTACATAATGGAATACTCCTCAGCCATAAAAAAGAAAGAAATCATGTCATCTGCAGCCATAAAAAAATAAAATCATGTCTTTTGCAACAACACGGATGGAACTGAAGGTTCTTATGTTAAGTGAACAAGTGAGGCACAGACAGTCAAATATCATATGTTCTCACACATATAAGTGGGTGCTAAAAACGTGTGCACACAAACATACAGCAGGAAACAATAGTGGAGATTTAGAAGGGTAAGAGGGTAGGGGGAAGGTAAGAAATTGTTCATGGGTGCCATGTACCTTATTTGGGTAAAGGGTACCCTAAAAGCCCTCACTTACTCCCTACACAATTTATGGATGTAACAAAGTTGCACATATACTCCATCAATTTATACAAATAAAAAATAATCAATTGACCCTAATATATCAATTTAATTCTGCCATCTCAATTCTATTCCATTGGGCTATGTCTTTCTTTATGCCAGTATCACAGTTTTTATGTATATTTCATGTCCTTTCAGTGAAATTGTCAAATGTTTAAAATTGTTGATTTTTCTTAAAATGCAGGTCATTTAAAAACATAAAAACTATGGCTTAAATTTGGCAATCTGTCTTTGAGAGTTCTTTCCATAGATGTGAATTTTACAGGCCAAATACATTCATTGGCAACAAATCCATTCTTTAAACATTCTCAAAGGTGTATATAAGAAAGGCTTGACAGATGAGGTTCTTTCTAATGAGATGATGTTACAAAACAGTCTGTCCTTACCTGTGCTCATAAACTTGGATGAGAAACCCTCATTGTTCTCACTGCAAATATGAAATGATTATGCTGAACGTATTAGTTTCCTAAGGCTACCATTAACAAATGCCACAATCTAGGTGGCTTAAAGCAACCGCTCTCGTGGTTTTGGAGGTCAACAGTCCAAAATCAAGGTATCATCAGGGCCATGCTTCTTCTGAAACATACAGGAAAAGAGCAATTTCTTTACCCTTCCTAATTTTGGTAGCCCCAGGTACTCCTTGACTTGTGCTAGTATCACTGCGGTCTCCCTGTGTGTCTTCACATCATGTCTGTGTCTCTGCCCAAATTTTCCCTTTTTATAAGGATGCCAGCCATCTTGGATTTAGGTCCACCCAACTGGCTTCATTTTAACTTGACTACCTCTGCAAAAACTGTTTTCTAATAAGGTCATATTCTGTGGTACTAGGAGTTAGGACTTCAACAGATCTTTTATGAATGGAACAAAATTCAACCCTAACACTGAGCTTCAGAGAATAGTGTTTTACTAGACCGATATTTCAATTTTAAGGATTTGAGTTACTTTACTGTCAATAGAACTGATAGTCTGTTATTGATGATTATTTATCTGGTACAGACCTGTTCTTAAGTGTGACTGTAGCTATTTGGGGTCAGATATAGACATCACTGTTGCTGTATGGAGTAGTTATCTCTAGTCATTTTTGTATTTTATCCCAGATTCATTTGTCTATTTATTTATCCAAAAGTAGTTCTTAACTACCAATGACATGCCAGACATTGCACTGGGCATTGGACTTTATTAGCTTTATTTCCATCTGGCTTAGAGAAAAATGGATGCTAAAAGATGTACTAACCCCTCTGGAACATTAATATGCTATGAAACTTTGTCACTGGGCTTGCTGAATTATGGTCTTAATGTAATGAAACATTTTTATTGTGGCTTTCTGAGCTTTCTGATCTTGAAGTATGGAAGGATGTCTTCAGATGGGTCCCTTCCAAAGCAGTGACTCCAGCAATTTTTGTTCAAAAACTATCATTTAGGCACTATCTTCAACTCTTCAGATGAGTCAAAAAAAGAAAATATACAGAATCCTATGAAGATCTGGGAATCCAGATGTGAAATTCATATAGGAATATGAAATATTTTACGCTTTATGATCAGCAGTAAGACTTATAAACAAAGAAGAAATATAATAACATTCTGAGCCCTTAAGTTACAGAGTAGTCACTTTTAAGAACTTCCACTCAAAAAGATTACAGTATTTCAGTTCCCAGACCACAGCTGGGTACTTAAGCTAACAGTTTAGTTTTCTTTCTACTAGCAACAAAAAGGCTATTACTTTTGAAATGTAGCAAATTCAGCACCAGGAGCCAGAAAAAGAGTCAGCAAGAAATTACAACACCCAGAAATGAAATAAAGAGAGTCAAAAGGGGCTCCGCACCCATAGCACAGTGGTTATGGTGCCAGCCACATGCACCAAGGCTGGCAGATTCAAACCCAGCCCAGGCCAGCTAAGCAACAATGAGAACTGCAACAAAAAAATAGCCAGGTGTTGTGGCAGGTGCCTGTAGTCCCAGCTACTTGGGAGAATCGCTTAAGCCCAAGAGTTTAAGGTTGCTGTGAGCTGTGATGCCACAGCACTCTACCGAGGCAACATAAGGAGACTCTGTCTCAAAAAACA
>NW_003852421.1:1009991-1010341 GCF_000181295.1 Otolemur garnettii | reverse complement strand
CTCTGACGTGTGCCCGCACTGCGGCATCAGGGTTGGAAGTGACCTCTGACGTGTGCCCGCACTGCGGCATCAGGGTTGGAAGTGGGCTCTGATGTGTGCCCACACTGCGGCATCAGGGTTGGAAGTGGGCTCTGATGTGTGCCCGCACTGCAGCATCAGGGTTGGAAGTGGGCTCTGACTCATGCCCAGACTGCGGCATCAGGGTTGGAAGTGACCTCTGATGTGTGCCCGCGCTGCGGCATCAGGGTTGGAAGTGACCTCTGATGTGTGCCCGCGCTGCAGCATCATGGTTGGAAGTGGGCTCTGACGCGTGCCCGCACTGCGGCATCAGGGTTGGAAGTGACCTCTGA
>NW_003852421.1:999426-1009971 GCF_000181295.1 Otolemur garnettii | reverse complement strand
CCTCTGATGTGTGCCCGCACTGCGGCATCAGGGTTGGAGGTAGGCTCTGACGTGTGCCCGCACTGCGGCATCAGGGTTGGAAGTGACCTCTGATGCGTGCCCGCGCTGCAGCATCAGGGTTGGAAGTGGGCTCTGACGCGTGCCCGCGCTGCGGCATCAGGGTTGGAAGTGACCTCTGATGTGTGCCCGCGCTGCAGCATCAGGGTTGGAAGTGGGCTCTGATGTGTGCCCGCGCTGCGGCATCAGGGTTGGAAGTGGGCTCTGATGTGTGCCCGCGCTGCGGCATCAGGGTTGGAAGTGGGCTCTGATGTGTGCCTGCGCTGCGGCATCAGGGTTGGAAGTGGGCTCTGATGTGTGCCCGCACTGCGGCATCAGGGTTGGAAGTGACCTCTGATGTGTGCGCACACTGCGGCATCAGGATGTTCTTTGTGCTCACTGCCCTGAGCACCTCCCCTCCCGCCCATCATCTGCAGTCCACTTCTCTCCCCTCTACTGCCTGTGAAAGTAAATGATTTCTCCTACACTGTCACAGCCATGTCAGCTGTCCTTGCAAGCCATTTGCTGGCTTCTCTCTCCTATCAATAATACTTGGGAGAAATTGAAAGAATACAGAAAAGTAAAGCGTTAATTTGATCAACTCCCATCCTTACACCATTCAGAATTAACAGCTTTTAATATTCAATCATGCTTGTTTCTGTCCTTATTACTATTTTTATTATTCACAGACAAGGATTCACTGTGGTGTCCAGGCTGCTGGGCAACCCAAGTAGTGGGGACAATAGGTTTGCACCACTATACCCAGCTCTTTTATTAGTATTTAAGACATAAATCTTAAATTAATAATTTTCTTTAGTCATTACTAAAGTCCCAAAGACCCTTCTCTGCAAAGACAGTCATCTTCAGAAGTTTAGTGAGTGCCTTTCTATTAATGATTTAACACACACACATAAGTACTGTTTTCTATGAAATTTTTAAACTATACAAAGTATTTTTATAGGGCAGGGTGTGGTGGCTCACACCTGTAATCCCAGCACTCTGGAGGCAGAGGTGGGTGGATTGCTTGAGCTCAGGAGTTCAAGATCAGCCTGAGCAAGAGTGAGATCCCGTCTCTAAAAAAATAGCTGGGTATTGTGGTGGGCACCTGTAGTCCAGCTACTCAGAGACAGGTAGGAAGATGGCTTGAACCCAGGAAATTTTGGTTGCTTTGGGCTAGGACACCATGGCACCTCTACCCAACAGAATGAGACTGTCTCAAAAAAACACTGTTTTTTTTTTTTCTTTCTTTCTTTCTTTCTTTTTTTTTTAGACAGAGTCTCAAGCTGTCACCCTGGGTAGAGTGCCATGGTGTCACAGCTCATAGCAAACTCTTGAGCTCAAACTCTTGAGCTTAATCGATTCTCTTGCCTCAGCCTCCCAAGTAGGTGGGACTACAGGCGCTCATCACAATGCCTGGCTACTTTTTGTTTGCAGTTGTCGTTGTTGTTTTAGCTGGCCTGGGCTGGGTTTGAACCCGCCACCCTCAGTGTATGTGGCCGGTGCCCTACCCACTTGAGCTACAGGTGCTGCCTCAAAAAAACAGAAACAAAAACAAAACCCAAAAACCAAAGTATTTTTATATGCATAACTTTCAGCTAAGCTTTTCCCCACATAATCTGTTAACATTTATTGTGACAACCCAAGTTTAGATTTATTCTTGCCATCTCTTAGTATTCTTATTATTTACAATACTTCCTTTTTGCTTCTTTTTCCCCTCTTTTCCTAATTTCCATTAGATTGATTTAGTTTTCTTTGTTTGATTTTTCCACCATCACCAGTTGAAAACTTATGCATTCTATTTCTGAGTTCTCCTTAAAGTAATCATGCACGAGTTTAATTTATTTCTCTCTAACATCTAGAGTTACCTACTATCAATATCCCCTTATTGAAATAGGATCCCAGGCATTCCAATCACGCTTTTTCGCTTGTTTTGTTTTTAGTTCCTTGGTTTCCTTCTTTCCTTCCTTCCTTCCTTCCTTCCTTCTTCCCTCCCTCCCTCCCTCTTTCTATTTTGAGACAGGGTCTTGCTCTGTCACCCAGGCTGGAATGCAGTGGGCATGATCATGTGGCTCACTGCAGCCTTGAACTCCTGGGCTCAAGGGATCCTCCCACCTCAGCCTCTCAAGCAGACAGGATTTATAACTACAGACATGCACTACCTTGCTTAGCTATTTTATTTTATTTTTTTGTAGAGGTGAGGTCTTGTTACGCTGCCCAGGCTGGTTTTGAACTTCTGATATCAAGTGATCCTCCCACTTTGGCCTCTCAAAATGCTGGGATTATAGGCATGAATCATCATGCCTAGCCCTCCAAGGACACTGTGGTTTTCCTCTGCTCTCCATAGAGAACCCCTCCAAACCTTTCTCCATTTTCATACCATTGGGAATATTAATTCCCATTTAAAAACTGTAATAAGTATTTATTTAGAGAACACCATATTTGACTAAATTTTTGACTGGCCATTGATTCTTGTACATTATTGTCCCCAGGATTAATTTTTCTTCATGCTAGAGTACATCTTTCAGAGAAGGTATGTAGCTGGTAAGCTTTCTGTTTGGGAATGCTTACAAAAGTCCTGATTTTTGCCCTTACATTTGACTGACATTTTCCCTGAATGTAGAATTCTAGAAATTATTGTTTTGCCTTTAGCACCTGAACATAGTGTTCCATTATCTCGTTACTAATACTACTGAGGAAATGTGTCAGTTTGACTATGGTTCATTTTATATAATCTGTTTCTTCACTAGTTACTTTTGGAGCTTTATCCTTGATATTCTGCAGTTTCACTACTATGTGGTCTATCTTCCTATACCCTTCTTTTTTTTTTTTTTTTTTTTTTTGAGACAGAGCCTCAAGCTGTCCCCCTGGGTAGAGTGCCATGGCATCACAGCTCACAGCAACCTCCAACTCCTGGGCTCAAGCGAGTCTCCTGCCTCCGCCTCCCAAGTAGCTGGGACCATAGGCGCCCGCCACAATGCCCAGCTATTTTTTGGTTGCAGCCATTATTGTTGTTTGGCAGGCCCAGCTGGATTTGAACCCACCACCTTAGGTGTATGTGGCTAGCTTCTTAGCCACTTGAGCCACAGGTGCTGAGCCACCTACACCCTTCTTATTCTGTCATATTCAGTGGGTCATTTAATTTTGAGGATTTAGGTCTTCTTTGGTTCTGGAAAATACTCAGATACCATTCCTTCATATGTTGCTGTCTCCCAGTCTTTCTTTTCTGTCTTTTTGGAAAGCCTATGAGATAAATATGACTTCCATGTCTCTCAAATTTTCATCTGCATGGAATTCTGGAAGAATTCCTTTCTGGTCTTCAGCTCATTAACTTACTCTTCATCTCCATCCACTTTTTCTATTCAAAGCCATCTCTTCAGTTGCTTGTTTTTAATTTCAACAATTATAATTTTCACCTTTGACATTTCTTATCTTTTTTTTTATAACTATCAATATTTGCCCATGGATATAATATTATACTGTCCCTCACCACTCTGACTCTGAGCCACTAGATCTTGAAACCTCTATACTTTGAATGTACCCTTTAAGAAAAAAATACATAACACTGTTTATGAAAATAAAGTTATATAGGATAAAAAAATAGATCACAACAGATTTTAGGTGTCTTGGAGCTTCAGGATCCTTTCTTCCATGGTCATGTGTAGGGAGGGGCTGACTGGACTTCAGAGCTCACTTCAGGGTAGGGCTTACCTACCAATTTGTTTCCCTTCTCATCCAGGACTCTGTAACTCCCGGCAACTTCCAGCACTCATGAAGGCTCAAGCTTAGGAACATCAACATACACACATAAAAATCTTTTCAGTCAATTCTGGCATTTGATGTGAGGGAGAGAGTCTGGGATATGTGTTCAATCTGCCATCTTAAAATAAGATTTCTGATTTTAGTCAAGGATTATAGAAACAATTTTTGCCCCTCTTTTTCATCTATTATTTTGTTTTACCTCTTATTGTGGACTAATAGTTTATGCTCTTCTTATAGTTGTCGTTTTATTATATACTATATGAAATCTTTCAAAATTAGGGACTCCATACATGCATACATATAGGAACAGGGTGAGCAAAGAAATTATTTGTTTCTAAATACATTTCTTTTCAAGGAACACTGCAAAATTTAGAAGTGCTTTAAAATATTTATTTGTGGGCAAACTTGCTTTGAGGAGATAAAAATAGAATCTAGTATGCTGGTGCTTAGAGAAATACAGTTTTTTGCTGTTTACTAATCCTCAAAGAATTTGCTTACTAATGCTCTTCTTTGAAAAATTTGAACCCTATAAAGTGGTAATACGTAAGTAAAGTAAAATATGTTTATTGTTCAAAAATCAAATCAGATATTATAGGGTTCATTCTTTAAAAGGCCAGCTTTTTTTTTCTTTGCAAAGGAGATAAATTCTTACTTTCTTCTCTTTAAGGTGAAAACTGCTGTCCACACAATGCTTTTGTGCAAATTAGAGAAAGATGCCCTTTCCTCAGGCGGACACACCTGGGTACTCCCCTTCCTTGGGTAGATTTTGCCCTGTCTGATGATAAGACTTTGATTCTGGATAGCAACAGCATCAGCATCATCTGAGCTTGCTAGAAGTGCAGACTCTTCCCAGTGGATACATTACAGGAGTACATTACACACCTTTCAGGTAAGGGACACACTTGTAACTCTGACTTTCACAATACAAAAGCAAAGTAGGTCACCAAAACATACGTACCCTCATAATAACCTGAAATTTAAGAAAAGAAAAAATATAATAACGTAAAAAATATCATGAAGAAATGAGTATAAGAATAGAGGAGCAAAATTCAAACATTTAATCTAGAAAACCATTGGTGGTATGTAAACCATCTGAGTGTACCTTTACTTATCCATAAAAGTAGAATAAATGAGTAATACAATGATTGGCCAACCAGTGTTTACATTAGTGGCCATTGCACCATTGTTATTCTGAAATCCTAATCCTCTTTCCTAGCCTTACCTCTACACTTTTTAACTTTTTGCCTTTGTGTCTCCTATCTTTCTCACTGCAGATGGACTGGGGAAAACAAAGTTTCTCTCCTTCAATGCTGTAACTATAGTACAATTCCTATAGCACACTGTCATTGTTACTAGGTACCTGTTTTTGAGTAATGTGAAGCATCTGGTAACTAAAAAATTTTCATCTTCTTTTATCCTCTGATAAAATTTGTTCTTGTTTATATCAACTGACCAGCAAAATACAGCATAGATTAAGGTGAGACTAACTTAATGTGATAAAGTTAAGTCAGTAATAAATAGTTAAAGCAGAAAGAAAGGAAAGATGGAAGGAAGGAGGGAGAGAGAAGAAAGAAAGAAAGAAAGAAAGAAAGAAAGAAAGAAAGAAAGAAAGAAAGAAAGAAAGAAAGAAAAAAGAAACAAAGAAAGAAAGAAAGAAAGAAAAGAAAGAAAGGAAGGAAGGAAGGAAGGAAGGAAGGAAGGAAGGAAGGAAGGAAGGGGGAAGGGAAAAAGGAAGGGGAAAAGGAAGAGGAGGAAAGGAGAGGGCAGGGGAGAGGAGGGAAGGAAAGGGAAGGGAAAAAAGAAATGCAGGCCCTTGGGCTTCTTCCATTCAGAGTCAGACAAGACTCCACAGTGATTTACCTGCGTATTATAGTTTGACACATGCAGCTCTATGTTACTTTTAGACATGTAGCGAGAACACAGGGGAGAAAGTAGCAAAATCCAGTATGAGAAGTTCAAGCTCCCTAAAGGATGGAGATGCTTAGGATGATTACTATTAAGAGTTCCTTTGGCTGAATAACAATAACTTCATTCAACAAATGACGGTTTGGGGTTCACAGATATTAACGCATCCATAGCTTGCCAAAAATAGTTCACCTATTCTGAAAGGAGATTGTGCTTAAAGTATGTCAGAAGTTGCCGCTGTGCACCCACAGCACTTAACAGGTAATTGCAGCCATTTACCCTTCATTTCTACCTGTCTTCACTGAGTAAGTGCTGAGAGCTGTCTAGACAGCTCATCACCAACCATCCCCCTGGGGCATGCCAGGGTGCCTCCACCTCCTTAAATGCAGGGTACATTCAAGGTCCTCCAGGGTTGGGGAGTGGTTTAGGCTGTGAGGAGAATAGGGCTAGCTGTTTTCTAGTTTATTGTTACTCATGTCTGTGGTTTGTTCATTCTGACTAGCCTTATCCATTTTCTTCTAGCTCAGTGATAATTTGCACTTTCCTGGAACAACTGCTATGACTAGCAAACTTAGCATGCCTGCTGGTTAATTCTTTCTCATGCATCAGTAAAGTACAGACACTCACTTCTGCAGTTCCTGGAAAAGATCTTGCAGTTATTCACCCTTGTGTTTCCTTTCCTGGGCTTGGGTTTTATTGTTTGAGTGATACTTTTTTTAAGGAGAAGTGGTAAAGCAATTTATTTAGATACCCAGCACTGACTGGGTCACGCTTACTCAACATTTCCTTGGAGCCAGCTCTTTATTGGCAATAATGTGTTATACAGACTACCACAACTCTTCTGCTCTTCTGTCTTAGAAGCTTAACTTTGAAACCGCGTGTAAATGGAACACCTATCAAGGGTTGACATAGACATATATCGAGGTATTTTCCAAATCAAGGCTCTCTCCGTCTGGTCTTTTGGTTATCGAATTGAAAGAGCATAGGATGAACACTCTGTTAGAAGTCCTTTTGGGCTGCTGTAACAATGCAGCACAGACTGGGCAGTTTATAAAGAAGAGAAATTTATTTCTCCCTGTTTTGGAGATCGGGAAGTCCAAGATGAAGCACTGGCAGATTTGTTGTGTGATGAGGGCCACTTTCTAGTCCTTAGATGGTGATTTCTGTGTCCCCACACAATAGGAGACGGAGTGAGCTCCCTTAGGGCCTATTTTATAAGGGCACTAACCCCATTAATAAGGGCTCTAACTTCATGATCTATTTACCTCCCAGAAGGAGGTGATTATTCTCCTGACGCCACCGTCACCATGAAGGTCAGGATTTCACCATTTGAATTTGGGGAAACATAAACATTCAAACCATAACAAACCCCAAACTTCAACAATTAGGCAAAAGTAACAGGTCTTGGCTGCTGCAGGGTCACACTGTCAGGTAGAAGCCCAAAGTTCCACATTCGGAAGTCTGGGAGTAGGCTAGAGGATTCTCTGAAATGGTCCAGGAAATGAATCTCACTTTCTGGGTTTCTTTATAGATCCCCCCTCCATGTTACAGAGACATACCCCTTTCCCTCTCTGGCCACACACCAACCTGTATGGTATCTCAGAACAGCTAGAAGTCTGGTGTCTGTTCCCCAGGAGTGGCTCCTGTCTTTGCAATGGCCCCCATACTGCCAAGATAACCTTTCAGCCAGCTGCAGCTGAATTTTATTGACAGGCTAAGCTCAGAACAAATTTGCACTTTAGCTTTTCCTACCTGTGTGTACAAGGCACTAAGTCTAGCTTTGCTTTTTATGTGAATTGTCTCTTTTTAATCTGATACGGCCCTGCTCTGTATTAACACATTACATTTGCTGATGGGTAATTTTTATCCATTAAAAAGAAACCCAGAGATTCTTCTTTGTCTTTTTTTTTCTTTTTTTTTGAGATAGTCAGTGCTTCTCTGAGACTACTAGTTGATTTTACATGTTCACTAAAGGGTATCTCAGTCACTGCCAAAACTCTTTTCCCACTCAATTAACTCAAAATGTCCGAGACTGAATTCATCATCTTTGCTTTCGGAAGGCAGCTCCCACCCCCATGAGATCCTCCTTTCCAGGTGCCATAGCTCTGCTGTCTGCCAGGCCTTGTGTCTTCTTATATTCTCTGTTCATCAATAAATTTCATTTCGTTTTTCAGATTTCCTCTTAGGTTTTTCCAATCCTAGCTTTGTGGTTACACCCCGTCCAGATCTGCATCCCTTCATACACGTACTCATTCTTGTTGTTGCCCCTAATTACATCCTTGGGCTTAACAGTTCTGTGCTCACCCGACAAACACTAATCGTCACGATATGCTCAGCCTCTGTCCTCTGAATCCATCCTCTGCACCATAACCAGACTGATTTTCCCAACAGGACATTCATTATTGTGCTGGGTGACTGGTTGTTCCTAGTGTGCATTCTTTCCTTCATACAGAGAAGCAGAGTTTCTAGTTGGGCACACAAGCACACAATCATCCAGTTAAAGATGTCCTCTTATCCATTTTTCTAATATACCCCCATTCTGAAACTCTACAATTGGAAGTTTGCATCTATCTTGGGCCATTAATTTTCTTATTGTTTATCTCCTATCTTCTGTTGTTTTAATCTTTTTTGCTCGATTTTGTGGGAAATTTCCTTAAATTTATCTTGTAAACCCTGAGTTTGTAATTTTTTTAAGTCACATTTTTAGTTTCTAGGAGATCTTTGTGTTCTCTGTTCCATTTTTATAACATTATTTTTTTCATCTATGTAATATCTTCTCATTTCCATGAAGCTGTAAGAGACAGTCTTTTTAGATTTTTGTCCCACGTTGTCTCTTGGTGTGTGCATGTTTGTGCATCTTTCATGCTGGGTGCTTACCTCATACATCTGGCTGGCTGTCCCTGGGTGAGGGTGGAGACTGTAAGGCCAATTGTCCACTGTGGTCTTCACTGCAGGTGGGTCGACAGAATCATTTTATTGCAGAACTTCCAAAGTCAGTATTTGTAGGTCTTTTGCCTGGAGCCAATCATCTTCCCTAGGGAGGGAGGTACCTAGAGGTAATAGGCCTGGCTATTAGTTCTCTGGGAAGTCACTGAAGATCTAAACATCAATTAGATGAACTTTCCATCATCTGTCTTGTTTTTTTTCCATCCAGTATTTCCAAACTCAACTGTGCTTGTGTGGCATTGTTTTGCTATCTCCAGAGAATAACTTTCCCATTTTCTGCCAAAGTAGGAGAGGCCATATGGGTAAGATTGACAGACTTAGCAAATGAAAACAGAGGCACCCAGTTAAATTCACAGTTCAGATAAATAACAAGTAATTTTCAATGTATGTTCATGTAATATTTGGGACATAGTAAACTAAAAAATTATGCATTGCTTATCTGAAGTTCAGTGTTCACTGGTCATCCTGTATTATCTGGTAACTCCGCGCTGGGATCAAACTGCTTCACAAACACACGAACCAGTCTTCCTGTTTGGGACCCCATTTTCACCCATATAAGAGGTACCTGGATCTGAATCTTCAGGCAATGAGAATTACGCTGTTTTCCAGTTCTCTTTGCAGCTGACTTGGGAAGTAGCTTTCTTAGATCTGTTAAGTCGGTTACCATTTGCCCATCAGCAAGTGGGCAGTCTTCGAAAATTATATGCATGGCTGTCTGTTTACCGCCTATAAATCCATAAATCATTATAGATTTAAGTCGTCTTTTTGTTTCTGTTTTGCTTTAGTTTTGGTTTTAGTTTCTTTTGTTCAGGATAATATTTGTATTTATTTTTTAGAGTGGCTTAATTGAGGCATTACACTTTTACAGTGTAAGTTGTGCTACTCAACAAACATAAACAGTGGGGCGGCCAGCATCATAAGCGATACTTATGCATGGGGACTATTTCTACTACCTCACGAAGTTTCCTTCTGCTGCTTTATGCTCATCTTCCTCCTTCAGTCGCTGGCTTCTGGCGACTACTGACCTATTTTCTGTCATTTTAACTTTGGTTTTTATAAAATTTCATAAAACGGGATCATAAAGTATGTAATCTTTTGTGTTTGGCTGCTGTCACCTAGCATAATTCGTCAGGCATCATTCCCTCCTGCCTGCAGCCATAGTTGCTCCTTCTATTGTTGAGTGATATTCCGTTGTGTGGATATTTGTTTATTCATTTATCAGTTGAAGAACATTTGACTTGTTTCCAGTTTGGGACTATTTGTGTAAAGCTACTATGAATATTGGGGTACAAGTAATTGCGCGGTTACATGTGTTCATTTTTCTTGGGTAAATTCGCAGGAGTGTTTTTGAGCCACATGATAGATGTATGTTTACTAGTATAAGAAATCAACAAACTGTTTTTCAGTGTTCTGCCCCATTTTACACTCCCACCAGTAAAGCGTGAGGGCTTCAGTGGTTTCATGGTCTGGACGGTACTCAGTATTGTCATTATAATGAATTTTAATCATTTTACTGAGTGTGTAGTGCTATCTTGCTGTGGTTTTTAATTTGCATCTCCCTAATGATTTTGAGTACCTTGCTTGCTTTTCATATGTTATCTTGGTGAAGTGTTCATGCAGATCTTTCCCCAGACTTCCTATTCAGTCATTTATCTTATTGACTTCTAAGAGTCCTTTGTAGGTTTTATTTCTGTCCCTTTTCAGATAAATGATTTGCAAATGCAGTCAATCCTCATTAATTGTGAATTCCATATTTTTGAAATTGCTTACCCACTAAAATTTTTTTGTTACCTCATGTAGTATACTCTAAGAGACCTACTGAGAGGCTCGGCACCTATAGCTCAACCGGCTAAGGCGCCAGCCACGTACACCTAAGGTGGCGGGTTCGAATCCCCAGCC
>NW_003852421.1:984993-998914 GCF_000181295.1 Otolemur garnettii | reverse complement strand
TTTTTTTGCAGTTTTGGCCAGGGCTAGGCCTGAACCCACCACCCCTGGTATATGGGGCCGGCGCCTCACTCACTGAGCCACAGGCGCCGCCCCATTGTGAGGGATCTTTGATCCATCCCATGGCCTGCTCCTGTGTCTGTCTCATAGAACCCTGCCAGAATTAACTGCTTGACCATCAAGATATATCTTGTGCTACACTTTAAAAAATATTAATGTGTAGTATCTTGCCTATTTGATTGACTTCATGTTTTTATGTTCTAGTACTTAGCACAGAAACTTGTCTGTAGAAAAGATCAATGGGTATTTGCTGAAAAAGTCATAAAAGTTAACATTTATTTCTTCTACTTAGTTGAAGCTCTTTGAACATACCGTTTTTAATAAACGTAATGGATAAAATAGTTTTAAATTAATATATCAGATTAACAGTTTATTCCCTTAAATATTTTAAATGATTCCTTTGCCCTCTTTCTTTTTTTAAAGAAAATTTCAGTTATTTATAATAAATATTTGCTGAGCAAAATTAAACTTCTGCTTAGACCAAATGGAATAATTAGAAATTTCGAATAAGCAGTCTGCATTAATATGTTTTTACCATGTTCACTTTAAGTATAGAATCTTGGAGCCAGAGAGGTCATATTAATTACACATGTGCTAATTAGGCTCTTTCGGGTTAGCTAAGGAGGTAGGAAGGGAAAGAACAAGGCCTCACCGTATCTTCTTGTATGAGAAATGACCTTTCTCATAAAAGAAAGGTTATTTTCAAACAGTGCTGAGTTCAATTTTCTGGAAGCAGATCTGTGAGTCAATAGCTAGAAATGCAAATCAAAACTACTTTGAGATATCATCTAATTCCAGTAAGATTAGCCCATATCACAAAATCTCAAAACCAGAGATGTTGGTGTGGATGTGGAGAAAAGGGAACACTTCTATACTGCTGGTGGGAATGCAAACTAATACATCCCTTTTGGAAAGATGTTTGGAGAACACATAGGGATCTAAAAATAGACCTGCCATTCGATCCTACATTTCCTCTACTGGGTATATATCCAGAAGACCAAAAATCACATTATAACAAAGATATTTGTACCAGAATGTTTATTGCAACCCAATTCATAATTGCTAAGTCATGGAAGAATCCCAAGTGCCCATTGACCCATGAATGGATTAATAAATTGTGGTATATGTACACCATGAAATATTATGCAGCCTTAAAGAATGATAGAGACTTTTCCTCTTTTGTGTTTACATGGATGGAGCTGGAACATATTCTTCTTAGTAAAGTATCTCAAAAATGGAAGAAAAAGTATCCAATGTACTCAGCCCTACTATGAAACCAATTTATAGCTTTCATATGAAAGCTATAACCCAAGTATAGCCCAAGAAGAAGGGGAAAGGGGGGAGGGGGGAGGATGGGTGGAGGGAGGGTAATAGGTGGGAACACAACTACGGTGCATCTTACAAGGGTACGTGCAAAATTTAGTAAATGTAGAATATAAATGTCTGAACACAATAACTAAGAAAATACTGTGAAGGCTATGTTAATCAGTTTGATGAAAATACTTCAAATTGTATATAAAAACAACACATTGTACCTCATGATTGCATTGATGGACACAGCTATGATTTAATAAAAAATAAAAATAAATAAATAAATGTAAGACATGCCAAAAAAAAAAAAAAAAGAGCAGGTATTTGTCATTCTTGGAGCGGAGGCTGCTGTTATGGAGACCAGCTATTGCAACCTTTTCAGTTATAGCAGTGGCTGTCTTGACTCATTATGTGAATCACTACTCTCCCTCCTGCCTTTTGCTTCTGTCCAGACTAGTACGTGCTGTAGAGACTTCTTTCTATATGTCTCCATAGGGGAGGAAAAACTTTTTCCTCTACTCTCTTATGTCCAGTTCCTGGGAACCTGAAATTAAACTGATAAAAGACAGAGTAACAGAAGAAAAGGTATAGAAATTTTATGTGATGTTTGTATTTTAATTTTATATGTGCATGGGAATGTCTCCCAGACAAGGAAGTAAAATCCTAGAAAAATGATTAGGCCTGAGAGCTTATATATTATTTTAACAAAGAGCAATAAATTCGTGGAGAAGTGATAAAATAAAAGTGCTTGGGCTTCTAGGAATGGTAAACTGTGGGCAGGCAAATATATGAGGGAAACCAGTGGAACATAAGTGTTATTTCAGTAAGGTTTGTTCATGCAGATCCAGATTGTGTCAGCTTATCTCCATTGATAAGTCATCTCTTCTTTCAGATATAGAAGCAGGGAGAGGAGACATTTTCACAAGGGGAAACTTATGTTCTGCTTTATGCGGAAAGTGAGAGAGTAGAGTGCTTTTTCTGTGCCCACTATTTCTCAATTTGCATTTAGCAAAATAACCCTTATGCCAAAGTGGTACTTTTGTGGGTAGCATACTCTGATCCCCTCCAACTCAAATTCAAATTCCTGCAAGGAAAGCGTCCAACCACTTCAGATAGTTACTCTCCTTCCCTCTAGACAGGGATTTCACATCAGTCCCCCTTGTGAGAGGGAGGCTATCCTATAAATGAGTTGCCCATGGGCCCAGTACCTCCTTGGGCCAGGATAGCGAGAGGCATGATCCCTCCTCTCAGAGGGCCTGTGGGCCTAGAACACATTCATGTCACACCACTGGGAGCTCCTATCTGACACAACAGAGGCAGAAACTGACATCCAAAAAGTTAGGGGTCCTTTCAAAGCCCCCTATGGTCTAGGTCTCTGAAACACACCATCTCCCCAATACTGAGAAGATTTGTCTAATTGGCTTCTTTTGATGTACTCCAAATGTTTGGGTTAAGCCTGCACAGCCTGGATTGATAGCCACACCTGGTTTATAGAATGTTTAAACATATTGCCACTGAGTCTTTTATCAGAATTGTTTAAACATTTAAATTTAAAGTTGTCTGATATCACTGGGACCCTGAACTAGTGAGCTCACAACAGTGTTTATTTTTATTTGTTTTCATTAATCTAAATAAACAAGTTGCCATTTTGAAAATAAGTATGTAATACTGCAAGGGAAACTAGTATTAAGCTTACCTGAAGTCACTGTTAGCGCTATTGTTCATATTTTTAGAAGTTTGAAGCAAGTCAATATGGAACATAGCATTTATTCAGTTGATATTTACAGAGAACCAATTAGGTGCCAGGCATTGTCCTAAGTCCTGGAAATGCAGCAATAAAGAACACAGACATATTCCTGATTTCCTAGAACTTAAATAGTATATATTCAATCAACCTGTTTTCCTGTTTTTTAGAATAATGAAGAGTAGGACAAGAGGTGGAATGAAGGTGAAAAGTAAGCCCCACAGTTTTGTACCAGAGTTTTCTAATTCAGAATAAGAACGAAAGAACTTTTGCAACCACGTTAGCAACACTGAACATGGCAATTTAACTCCAACTTTAAGCAGGCCATGAGTCTGAATTGTGCCCTAATGATATTTTAAATAATTAATGGCCTTGTCAATGTTAATTGACTTACAAACATCTGACTGAATGGACTTCCTTTTCCAACTAAACAAGAAGGTAAAAAACCTCTCAAATAACTAGCAGTTGACATCTTAATTATTAGATCACTTTTAAGCTTTCATCAACCCAATGATGTCCGATGAAACTTTAGGCCCCATAGCCTGAGCAGGCACCAGTTATCACAAAAGACCCATTATTGCCTCAGCCAGGGTTCATTATAGTTATTCAGCCCCAGGGAAGCATGAGGGACCCTGTGCTGCTTCCAACTCTAGTTTACTTCCTCTGAGATCCATCACTATTCACAAAATAGTTCCTTGCAACCCATTAAACTCCCCAAAGTACAGGCCCATGAATGGGACACTCCTTCTTATCATTAGACTCAGGAAATTGACAATCTGATTCTAAAATTTATATGAACTGCAAAGGGCCAAGAAAAGCCAAGATATTCTTAAAGAGGAAGAATTAAATAAAAGAAACTACAGGCAGTCCCTAGGTTATGAATGAGAGGTTCTGAAGGTTTGTTCTTAAGTTGAATTTGCGTGTAAGTTGGAACAGGTACATTTACGCCTTACCTGTAATAGCTTCTGATTGTAAGTTTGAGTTGTACTTCAGTCAGTTGTTTGTAAGTCAGGGACTTACTGCAATAAACTCCTTTCATAAGAATGAGTTGCAGGCAAGTTGGACGTTTATAACTCGGGGACTGCCTTTATAGATACTAAGTGTTAGGGGTGCTCTACTGCGGGATGAGACAGAATTCTTGGCTCAAAGATTAAGAAAGGTTTTGAAGGAAGAATTTTATTTTACTTTCTAAGGGCAAAGCAGGAAAGGAAGTAGAAATGCCAGCCCCCGGGATGAATCGCTTGGGTTTTTGTCGAGGTTCTAGAGAGCAGGGCAATAATCTGTTGTGAAATGATAGCAGAAGGCAGTTGTTTACTAGAACATTTGTTGATGTGAAATGATAATGAAAATTGGTTGTTTTCCAGAGCAAATGTTTTCTATTGGGCTGTTTTTATCTGACTTCTTGGAATTCAGTCTGGTAGATGCTGAAGGACAACATGCCCTTTGCTGTTTGTTCAGTACTCTCCCAGTTCTGCAAAACACAGTCTCAGAAAAATAGGTGGTCAAGCAAAAAGCTAGCAATGGGGGCCAGCACACCATTGTGTGATGGTTTTATGTTAGATGATTTATTAGCAATGCTTTCCTTTCCCTAAGACTTACTCTAAAGCCATAGGACCTAAGATAGTAATATTGAAACAGAATACAAAACGGAACAGTGGAAAAGATCAGAGTCTGAAAGAGACTCACTCACATGTAGACATGTGATCTCTGACAAAGGAAGTAAATAGTGCTAACAATAACACTTAAAAAATCAATAGTGCCAGGTCATTTGGATAATAATACCCAAAAAATCAAATCTTGTATCACCTACACAACAAATTTCAGAAAGTAACTTTAAAAATGAATGTTTAAAAAACAGTTCTTTCATAAGAATGACATTATTCTTATAATATGGAGTTAGAAAAAAATTTTCTTAACCAGATCACCAAAAAAGTAGCTATACCTAGGAAGAGATTAGATTGATAAATTGGACTACATTCTAATTAAGAATGTCTGTTTTTCAAAAGACACCAGTAAGAGAGGGAAGAAGCAAGTCAGAGTGGGAGTAGATATGTACAACATATGGACTGACAAAGAGCTTGTACCCAGAATGTATAGACGACTCCCATAAATCAGTAAGAAAAAAGGAAATCGAATGGAAAAATGGGTAGAAGATAGGCAGTTTACGAAAGAAGATATTGAAAGGCGTAAGCCGCAGTGGACAGAAACTAGACCAGAGTGGAGATGTTTAGGGCAGGTTTATTGAAAGGGGAGGGTGACCTGCCTGGACAGTGCAAAGGTGGTGTCTGTGCTGGGGGTGAGGGTGCAATTACAGACCCCTTATATATGCAACCATAGGGGCTGTGCAAATTTCACACTTGCCCAGAAGGTTAGAGTCCTTTGTCCCTAACCGCTGGGAGGTGGGGCTAACTAGGTCCTTTGTGTCTTTGTCTTAGGAGGGAAGGAAGAGGAATAGGAGGGGGAGGCGTTCATGTGTGGCTGCCTTAGGCCCCCAACAGATATCCAAATAGTGTTCAACTTTCTTACTAATAATGTAAATCCAAATTAAAATCACAATGTGATATCACTATACATCCCGCAGAATAGCTAAAATAAAAAATATCAACAACTTCAGGTGTTGGCAAGGATGTGGAGCAATAACTCTTGTTTAATGCTGGAGAAAGTATTTTATATTTGGTGTCATGTACTAGATCTGAACATCAGCCTATGCGATGACCCAAGTATTTCACTCTTGGAGTAACAGATATGCATGTGTGTTGCATCATTATTTGTGACAGAGGAGGAAAAAAACCTTGACAAAAATTCAAAGGAGACCTCTGGTTTTCAGCTTGAAAGTTGTCACTCCGGTTCTCACAGCAAGAAAAAGCTGAACAAACTAAAAATGAACTTTTCTGAGATTCATCAGAGAATTGAGCTAACAGGGTAAACGGCTGTGTGAACACAGAGAATCATGGCTTACCAGGAGCAGAAGTTGGCCATCTGGGCCAGTACCCGCGTAGGAGAACTTACACTGTGGTTCACAAATTGCTGGAGGCTCAGTGTGTACAAGTGTGAGAGTTAAAAGTTCAGGGAGGCCCATTGTAGGGGCTCACACTTACGGGAGTCTACCTGTGGGGGTCTCACCAGCTGCTAAGGGTAAAAAAAATCCCTCACGGGGGAGGGGAAAGATAACTATTTTGAAATACTCCTTGAGCATTTGGTTCCCCTTTACAAAAGCTGGCCCTCAAGGGAATCCTAACCACTGGGATTTTTCCAGAGCCTGATAGCCTTGGGGGATGGGAAACACTCAATTCCAGCCCCTCTAGCCTTCCTGCCTCACCTAAGCAGGGAGTGGAGAGGGGTACAGCTGGTTGAGACGCACTACTGAGGGTTACAGCCCTAAGCATAGGCTCACTAAAAGACTGAGACTTTACCAGAAACCTCTGCAACACTTCTCCTCCCTCCATAGCTCATCCCCACCACATCCATCAGGCCTCTGGACAATCACAGGAGAGTCTAACTGCAAGAGCTACAAGCCTCAGAGCTCTTCCTTCCCTCCTAAGACAAAGACTACAAGCCTCCTTAATTAAGGAGTCTCTGGAAAAACGTAAAGACAACAGTGTTAACAAAAGACCAGTGAGATCTGTGGGGGCAAAAGGAGAACTTTATTTTCCAAAGGCAGTCTGTAGATTGGAGAGATGCAGCCTTCCCCATAAAAGGAAAGTGTGCTCTGAGGAGTGGTGGGGAATAGGAGATTATAAAGGAAAAAAACTGCAGGGCAGGAGAGGGAGGTCAGGAGAGTGCGGGACAGAGTCTTGGTTGGATGACCTGTAAGCCCCATATCACCAACCTTGCTTAATTTCCTGGTACCAGGTGTTCTATTAAGGATCACTTGGGGGAACTTCAGGTGCGTCTCTCTAGGCACTGGCAACAGTAACTGGTTTGGCTTGATTATATAAAGACAGGTCCTGTGACACTTTTACAGCATTTTTTTCTGAGTACACACGTGTCTGCTCTCTTACCTGGTCATGGCCTCCTGGTTCTATTTTAACATTGTGCACCTGTTAGTCATGGGGAGTCCATTTTGTCTGTCAACCAGGAGATACTTTAACAAGAAAGGACACCAGGGGAAATTTTAGCCTCTAACCCCCATAGCTTCAGCAAACAGCTTAACACCTACCCAGGGAAACAGCCTCACACTAATGGCCTATTTACCTCCCTACAGCATGTCTAGCCTTCAACAGAAAATCATAAGACATACTATTAATAAAAGACAAAACCACACAGCTTGAAGAGACAGAGCAAGTATGACAACCAGACTCAGCTATGGCTAAGATTTTGGCATTGTCATACTAGGAATTTAAAGTAACGATGAATAACATGCTAAGGGCTCTAATGGAAAAAGTGGGTAATGTGAAAGAACAGATGAATAATATAAGCAGAGAGATGGAAACGCTAATAAAGACTCAAAAGCAAATGTTACAAATCAAAAACGCTCTCACAGAAACTTCTTAAAATGTTTTTCATGGGCTCATCAGTACCTTCCCAAAGGACGAGGAAAAGATATGTCATTAGAAACTTACCAAAGTGAAAACAAAGAGAGAAAAGACTGAAAGAACCAGAACAGAATATGAAAAAGGGCAGGACAGGAAGGGGAATGCCAAAAGGAGAAGAAAGAAAGGAATAGAAGAAATATTTGAAGTAATAATAGCTGAAAATTTTCTAAAATTAATGATAAACATCAAACCACAGATCCAAGAAGCTCATAGTACAGTAAGAGACGCGTGCGCGCGCGCACACACACACACACACACACACACACGTATATTTAGGCATATCATATTCAAACTGCAGAAAAAAAATCAAAGACAAGGGGGAAATATCAAAAGAAGTCAGAAGAAATAAACACCTTATTTAAAGGCACAAGGATAGAAATTACATCAGATCTCTCCCCTGAAACTATGCAAGCAAGCAAGAAACCCCCCACCAACTTAGAATTCTATATGTAGTAAAATTATCCTAAAGGAAAAATAGACTTTCTCAGAGAAACAAAAATTGAGGGATTTGTCAAGAAACGTTAAGAGTTCTTTAAGGTCAGGGGCAATGGCTCACACCTGTAATGCTAATACTATGGGAGACAGGGAAGGAGGGTTGCTTGAGGCTGGACATTTGAGACCAGCCTGGGTAACACAGTGAGATCCAGCCGCCGGCCACTACTATGCGTGTAATCCTAGCTACTTGGAAGGCCGAAGTAGGAGGATCTTTTGACCTCAGGAGTTTGAGACTTCAGTGAGTTATGTTAACTCCACTGCAGTCTGGCCTGGGCAACAGAGTGAGATCCTCTCTAAACAAACAAAAGTTCTTTAGAGAGAAAGAAAATGAAATAGGTCAGAAAATTGGAACTTCATCAAGAAAGAAGAAAAAGAAGAAATAAATGGAATCACTTCTCAGTTCCCTACCCTGTGTCTCAGAACTCAGATCCCCCATCTATATCTTTGCTAAGTAATATAAGCATGGAACATGATAGATTATTGCCTTAGTAAAGAGATGGGCTTGTTTTCATGACCTACAGCTGCAACCTCTACATTTAAAGGACTGCAGTGGACAGTAAGTTCTCTGACTCATGGAAAGGAAGAACCTAGGGCAAAAACCCCGGCAACTTGCAAGTAACAAATGGTAATATGGTGAAAGCTATCTTCCCCTTGGCTCTATATATGTAAATAATGTACTTTATTATGTCTTATGCAAGGGAACATTTTCATTATAAAGTCATCCTTTCTTTATAGGGCCAATCATTCAGAGTTTAAAGAAAAAGGAATCAAATTACCTTAAGTGTAGACATTATGAGCTATTCAGGAGCTAAAAGTTATTATAGTTTTTGAAATTGGAAATGAAAAAGCACTGAAGCACCTACAGATTTTAATTTCTAATGAGATAAATATTGATCACTATAACCCACATAAACAAAAAGCCCTTTGGGGTCCCTTTCTTTGTGAGAGAGTAAAGTTTTTTGAGACTAAAAAGAAAACCATTGTGAATTATCGTCAGCCGTGATTGGCCTATTTCTTACTATGACCTCATAAGGAATCATTGTTAGAGAATTCTGAGCACCTATATAAGTCCCTGGCTAGCATAAGTTTTTGGTCTTTTTATCTCAGAAATCTGATTTTTGGTTACTCAAGGGGATTTGATCACTCCTTTCTTTTATCCTCTTTAGTTTTTCACCTATTGTATTATTTTTTCTCTTTTCTCCATTTGTTTGTTTTTCTCATTTTTCTTCCTTTATTCTTCAATTTTTATTTTTTTTAATTTTTTTATTAAACCATCACTGTGTACATTAATGCAGTCATGGGGTACAATGTGCTGGTTTTATATGCAATTTGAAATATTTTCCTCAAACTGGTTAACATAGCCTTCATGGCATTTTCTTAGTTATTTTGTTAAGACATTTATATTCTACGTTCAGTAAACTCAATTTTTATTTTTCTCACCTTTTGCCTTTCTCTCACTTTTTCTTTATGCTCCTTTTCTCATTAAAAAATTTATTATCATATTTTAACTTTTAATTTGGTATGTTAGTGTTTTTAGTTAGCATTGTTACTAGTATTAGTATTTTTTAGTTAGTGTCACTAGTTAGTGATTTGAGTGCACTTAGCAAGTCACATGCTCCAGGGTCTTTCCATCTCTGCTAACCAGGAGACCATATTGCCAACTACCAGCTCCTCAAGACCATTGGCCAAGGCAGCTTCACCAAGGTGACACTGGACCAGCTCATCCAGAGAGAACCCTCAAAGTGAAGAACATGAAAGCCTTGAATCACCCCAACATTGTAAACTATCAGAGGTGATAGTTTGTCGGTCTACTGATTAAAGTGGAATCTCTTCCAGAAACACCCTGACAAACATACCCAGAAATACTGTTTTGCCAGCTGTCAGGCATCCCTTAAGCGAATCAAGGGAAGTAACATGTGGAATTAACCACCACAGGTACTGAGAGGAATATCTCATATTCCTTTCTTCACATACATGGAGTATGAAAACCTGCTTAAGACATTCTGACCAATTTCACTGAGAAAGGTGAGGGGGGGCCAACAGAGGCAGATAGCATGCTTATCCCACTTTCTTGGGTTGCCTAAAACATAGACATTAATTGAGCAGATTTCAGATGTACAAAATCAGTGCTTTCCAGACTATCTGCTGTAGGACACAACATGCTTAGGATAAATGCTAGTTGATAAGTAGTTCCCAAGGTCAAGTTGACCCAGTAAATGCAAATATCCATTGTGAATCATAAAAGGGGAAAGTCTATGGTTTTCCATAGGTTTGGGCAGCTTTTCACCGAAGCAGCCAGAGAAACTAGTGCTCCGGGCACCCCTTGGGCAGTGCTGGGCTCAGGTGGCAGGGATGCTCCCTGGCTTGGTCCAGCAGGTCTGATCCTCCCTGAAGATTCACTGCTTTCACGAGAGGTCAGCACAGGCTGGAGACAGCTGCAGGGACGGGCTACAGATGGGTTAATGATGGGAGACTGAAAATGGAGAGTGAAAGAGGCTGGCCAGTGTCTGACCTTCAACCTACCCCACCCCTCTCTGTGCTGGTGCTGTCAGCCCTTCAGGTCCCCAAAGTGCAGCCTCCTGCTATGACTGAGATCATCGGCTCCTTTCTTCTCTCACTTCTTGGAGTTCTTCTGACCCCTCAGAGTGATACCTCTGTTCACACATCTATTTCTGGCTTACAATTTGTGCGTGGAGGGCTGATGTCTTTATTTGGGGTCGTTAGTTTAAGAGTAAGGACCAGATGTTAACAATGTTAATAAGGCAATACTACTTTCTTCTCTTTCTCTGGGAGAGGGATAAGGCCTTTTATTTCTCCTTCGTATTTCTCTTCCCTTTGCAGATGAGGAAATGAGTTCTGCTGACACCTCTTCCAGTCAGACCTGTGTTGAAGTCACTCCAGGGCACCCAACCCCAGCTGCTGGCTCAAGTTTCTCTGCCTGGGGATATAATGGCAGATCCCTTCAGCTTTTGCCCTGTCAGACTGTCCTCAGACATAGGGGACAGGCAGCTCAATTAAGGTGGGAGTTGAGCTTTTTCCAAAGTCAGAGTGCTTAGAGTTGGGGGACACTAGAGAGTTCTGGAAGGTTCCTGGAATAAAAATTTCATGGTAAATTATTTTTTTTTTTCAGATAGAATCTCAAGCTGTCGTGCTAGGTACAGTGCTGTGGTGTCACAGCTCACAGCAACCTCAAACTCCTGGGCTTAAGCGATTCTCTTGCTTCAGCCTCCCAGAAGCTGGGATTACAGGCGCCTGCCACAGTGCCCGGCTATTTTTTTGTTGCAGTTGTCATTGTTGTTTAGCAGGCCTGGGTCGGGTTTGAACCAGTCACCCTTGGTGCTTGTGGCTAGTGCCCTTCCAACTGAGCTACAGGCACTGCCTTGTGGTAAATTTTGTTGGCGCATCCTTAGGCTCAGGAGCAACTCTTCTGGCATGGGTTTTAGCACAGTGCCTGATACATCATAGTGCTTGATAAATAGCATTTTTCCTCTTTTCCCTGAGTCAGAGTTATAAAAAAAAGTACTAGAGAGAAATTTTAGAAAAGAGAGAACTATGTATAGCTGAGGTGAGGATCAAGAGATGTTTTATGGATAAGGCTGGTTTGAGCCAAGAAGACTGACTTGAAGTCCAGGTTCATTCATCCATTTACCAGATGCTATAGTCTACCCAGTACATCTCAGCTGCTACTAAGGACTGAGAAATAATGGCAACCAAAGACAAACACAAGGGTTCACAATCTGGTGAGACAGGAAAATGTTCATCAAATAGTCTCATAAATAAATATAAATTTAGATGGGAAGCAATGTGTAAAATGGTGAGCTAAATTGTGACATGTTCTTTTGTTTTAATATTACGTAGCTGCTGAAATGGTTTCAAAGAATTATAAAGTGATTACAATCACACTGGTTTTTCAAAAGTGAGATATAAAAATACAGAGTAGAATTTCCATTTTATAAAAGCAAATGCATGCTTGCCTATTCCTAGGAAAGTTGGTTATATACCACATTGAATGGTAGGTAGTTTTTCCTGGTGCTGAGATTAGGAAGCATAGAACATATTTTCATTAACAAAGAATGTTTTGCCAGGAGGCGATTAGATTGTTTTTCCATTGTTTCAGTTTACAATTAGATGCTTTGTATGGGGAACTAAAGCCTTAACATGGATTCCTTCTTTCCTTTGGGGTGTTTCACTTTGGTTTTGACGGAGGGCGTGAGGTGAAGGTCACTGAGCACTTGTTGAATGGGTCACATGTGGTTCTTGTGCTGCTGTCACATGGAGGGGCCGGGATATGTGACCTAAGGGTACTAGTTCCCTTTCAGTGCCTGCCTGGGCTTTATCCTCCTTTGGCTGCTGTTTAACTTGTTTTGGTTTTTATCTGCTATATTTGAAGACAAAGTCTTGTATCTAAAGGGAAAATTCTAAGAAATGCTTCCAGGGATGATGGAGTTTGATTTCCAAGTGGGCGTTCCTGGGTATCTGATCAAACTCCTTTGTCAGATTAACAGTAACAGTCTGGATTGTTGGATGAGTTCTGTCATTTCACAGTGATAATGGCCTGTCTGCTACAATTCCTACCAAAAATGATATTTTATCTGAGAGCTTTTCTCTTGGAAGCTACTGGTGTATTATTACTTTTATCACCTTACTAAAAATTCCATGTTTTTGCATTTTTGGTTTTGAGGTTTTTTTTTTTTTTTTTAAGTAGCTGGGAATTTTTGAGCTGAAAATCACAAGTATTTATTATAAAAGTAACTGATGGTATATATACAAAGATAGACTAGACTGTATAATTTATTTGTTATCTATTGTGAAAATTCCAGAAGATCTTCTTCTAATCTGTAAAAATTTCTCTTCACAAAAAGTTTTCCCTTTTTTGTGCTTAATAACTTATGTATTTTAAAGACCCACTGAGTCATTTAGAGTGAGACAGCTCTGTTGGACTGAGGACAACGGTGCACACAGACCGTCTTTTATGCCATCTTGGACTTTTCCTGCCATATTGGCCTCCTGACAATGGGACCATTTCTTCATTATGCTTTGAGAGATACTGAAAAGACCTCCTTCTGCTCTCCTTCTACCCCAAATGGATAAAAAGCAGCTACACCCCGAATCTTACCAGGGTTCCCGATACCAATCTAGAGGATAGAGTAGAATGACCAGGTGGGGGAAGGACTCACCACTGGGGGGCCTAGGGATGGGCTGGAAGGAAGTTGCTTCACCAATGACTTCCCCCAGCAGACCCTGATTCCGCAGGGACAGCTCCTATTGCCCATAGCTGTGACGCTATTCAGAAAGAGCAAGAATATAATACATACGCATTTCACCTTGTTAACAGGGAAAAAAGCCCACACTCTGTAAAATAAGTCAAGAGGCTTATTCTGAGCTGGTACATGTGGTCATGCCCAAGAAGTCTTGAGCAAGTGGCCCAGAGGTGGCTGGGTTACAGTTTGGTTTTATGTGTTTCAGGGAGATGGGAATTGTAGGCAAAATCACAAATTAATATGTGGAAGGTACATATTTGTTTGGCCCCCAAAGGCAGGGCATCTTGATGGTGGGCGGGAGGTACTTTCAGGTTATAGGTGGGCTCAAAATTCTTTCATTGGCAATTGATTAAACAAACGGAACTTTGGCTAAAGCTTGGAACGTTTTAAGATAAGGATGTCTGTTAGAGACAAGTCACAGCATACCTCCAGTGATCTGTTAAGCAAGTTGATGGCCGTTAGCTGATTTAAGTTTTGTCTTGCATGCCTTTAGGTCCTGTTTTTTTTTTTTTTTTTTT